>NW_012115043.1:4048202-4056624 GCF_000951035.1 Colobus angolensis palliatus | reverse complement strand
TGCAACCTCTGCTTCCTGACTTCAAGAAATTCTCCTGCCTTAGTCTCCCAAGTATCTGGGATTATAGGCGCCTGCCACCACTGCTGGCTAATTTTTTGTATTTTTTTTTTTTTTTTTTTAGTGTAGATGAGGTTTCACCATGTTGGTCAGGCTGGTCTTGAACTCCTGACCTCAGGTGATCCACGTGCCTCGGCCTCCCAAAGTGCTGGGATGACAGGCATGAGCCACCACGCCTGCCTAGCCATTTCTAATTGGGTTGTCTTTCTGCTGTTGAATTATAAGAATTCTTTATATATTCTGGATACAAGTTCCTTTATCAGATACATGGTTTGCAAATATTTTCTTCCATTTTATTTCTTTCAGTTCTGTGGGTTGTATTTTCACTCTCTTGATGGTGTCTTTTGAAGCACAAAAGTTTTTAATTCTAATGAAGCTAAATTTGTTTTACTTTTACCACTTTTGCTTTTTGTGTTGTATCTAAGAAACCATTGCTTAATCCAAGGTCACAAAAATTTACTCCTTTGCATTCTTCTAAGAGTTTTATAATTTTAGCTCTTATATTTAGGTCTTTGATCCATCTTGACCTAATTTTTGTATAAGATGTGAGGTAGGGGTCCAACTTCATTCTTTTGCATGTGAATATCCAGATGTCGACACACTGTTTGTTGAGAAGAATGTGCTTTCCCCAGTGAGTTGTCTTGGCACCCTTGTAGAAAATCATTTGACTGTAAATGTAAGGGTTTCTTTCTGGACTGTTAAGATTCTCTTCTATTGATCCATACATCTATCCTCATGATAGTCTTGACTACTATAGCTTTGTAGTATTAATCAACTTTTAAAATATATTTTTCTTTTTTTTTTTTTTGAGACGGAGTCTTGCTCTGTCACCCAGGCTGGAGTGCAGTGGCGCGATCTTGGCTCACTGCAAGTTCTGCCTCCCAGGTTCACACCATTCTCCTGCCTCAGCCTCTCGAGTAGCTGGGACTACAGGCGCCTGCCACCATGCCTGGCTAGCTTTTTTTTGTATTTTTAGTAGAGACGGGGTTTCACCTTGTTAGCCAGGATGGTCTCGATCTCCTGCCCTAGTGATCCACCCATCTCGGCCTCCCAAAGTGCTGGGATTACAGGCATGAGCTACTGCGCCTGGCCTTAAAATATATTTTTCTTTTTTTTTTTTTAATTTAATTTAATTTTATTTTTATTTTTATTTATTTATTTATTTTTTGTTATTTTTTTTACTTTTTTTTTATTATACTTTAAGTTCTAGGGTACATGTGCATAGCGTGCAGGTTTGTTACATATGTATACTTGTGCCATGTTGGTGTGCTGCACCCATCAACTCGTCAGCACCCATCAATTCATCATTTATATCAGGTATAACTCCCCAATGCAATCCCTCCCCCCTCCCCCCTCCCCATGATAGGCCCCAGTGTGTGATGTTCCCCTTCCCGAGTCCAAGTGATCTCATTGTTCAGTTCCCACCTATGAGTGAGAACATGCGGTGTTTGGTTTTCTCTTCTTGTGATAGTTTGCTAAGAATGATGGTTTCCAGCTGCATCCATGTCCCTACAAAGGACGCAAACTCATCCTTTTTTATGGCTGCATAGTATTCTATGGTGTATATGTGCCACATTTTCTTAATCCAGTCTGTCACAGATGGACATTTGGGTTGATTCCAAGTCTTTGCTATTGTGAGTAGTGCCGCAATAAACATACGTGTGCATGTGTCTTTGTAGTAGAATAATTTATAATCCTTTGGGTATATACCCAGTAGTGGGATGGCTGGGTCATATGGTACATCTAGTTCTAGATCCTTGAGGAATCGCCATACTGTTTTCCATAATGGTTGAACTAGTTTACAATCCCACCAACAGTGTAAAAGTATTCCTATTTCTCCACATCCTCTCCAGCACCTGTTGTTTCCTGACTTTTTAATGATGGCCATTCTAACTGGTGTGAGATTAAAATATATTTTTCAAAATCTGCATTGTTCAAAAAAAGAATCTGTGGTAACTCTCAGAAATCCAGTAATTACAACAGTAAATCCAGTAAATACAAATAAAGATAGACAAGGAAACTAGGGGAGAAGACAAGAAAATCAATAGGAAAATAAGATGACATCAGAGTTAATGTTAGCACACAGTATTATGTGTTGTAAGGTTTTGTGAGATTGTTGGAAGTAGCCTGCAAATTTGGCGTTGAGCTTTCTAGCAGCCAAGGGTAAAATGGAAATGCAGTTAATGACAAGATTAACATAGATGTCTGAAAGATTTTTTTAAAAAATGTCCCGCCTCCAGTATTTTCAGGGATTGAAAATAAGCATATTTCTCCCATAGACCCTAGGAACCTGAGCTTCTTGCGCACAGGATTGGTTCATTTGTGTTAGTTCTTTCCCTTTGGCCCAATAGCTCTTCGAGGACAGTAACTGTCTTATTTCCCTCACATCTCCCTGCAGTGTTTAGGACAGAGCACGGGAGATGCTTACAAAATCTTGATTGAATTCTTTTTAAAATTGGGAATGTTTATTACATCCTTTGGCAGCATTTCTGCCACCAGGTTGAGGTTAGTTGGGACCAATTTGGTGGTGGAGAAGTGGTAGGGGCTGCCCTCCTGGCTGCATTTTAGAAGTGTTTTCTTGCATCATGCTTCCTGAGCGCTGGCTAAGCAGTGGAAACATCGAGCTGTTGCGGTCGTGTGCCCTTGTCCTGAGAGATGGCGGTCACTTTGGAGTGAAGGTAAGCGGCATTGCTTCACTCGTGTGGAACCCACCCACCTTCCCACTTCCTCAGCGCTGGAGGGTCCTCTCTTTCGCTCACGCCCTCTGACATGCCTTTGAGACTGCCTGCCCAATGGAACTATCCAGTATATGTGAGGAGGGACCTGGCTAAAACTGAACAGCTTCTCATGGAATTGGGCCCCTCATCACCTACGGTTGTGCGTAGCACAGAGATGGCCATTCTGCAAAGAGGCCTACCAGGATAGCTCCCTCACTGGGGGCAAGGAACAAGCCACCTTCAACTGATTACATGTCATACTGGGTGGCCCTCTTTGTCCCACACCCAATGAAGGGCTTTACCATTTTTCAGTAGCATCCTTTCTTAAGAGAAACAAAAAATAGATTTGAATACCAACCTTTAAAGGGGTAGTTGTCATTGCTTCACAGTTGACAGATGGGGAAATGGAGGCTCAGGGTGCGTTACCTGCCTGCTGTAAGTCATATGGTGAGTGGGATGCGAAGACCTGACTCCAACCCAGAGAATCTTGACTTTGACTTCATCCTCCCCTCTTTCCACCTGCCAGCACCCAGTCTTTATCTACATTTAGGGGGCTTAAGAGGCCATTCTTTCTATTTTGGGTACCTTCAAACAGGCAAGCACAGTTTTCTTTGAAGTTATCTCTACTTCCATGTGGGAGACTGTCAACAAATAGCTCCGCCTTTCCCTCGCAAAAGCACTCTCTGCACGGTCACCCCGGTGCCAGGAGCAGCCTTGTAATATGCCACACATCTTGTTACTGCCTGTGGCTTTTCACCCCTCCTGTCTCAAATATTGGAGCTTTTTTGGCTACAGCCCTGTGAGGAAGGCAGTGTGGGTGCTGTTGAGCCTATCTTACCCATATGGGCACTGCATCGTCTAGGGTTGCCCTGTTGGTTGGGATCTGGAGTAAGCCCAGAGGCCAGGATTCTGACTTCTGGTCCAGTGCTCTGCCCTAGCCCTGGAGCAAATGTGTATCAAGTTGCACTGACAATCTTTGAATTCCTGGAACTCGTGCCATGAGCACTTCCAGGAGCATCTTAGCGCTTCGTTACAAAGATGATGAGACCGTAGGAAAGTCTTCTTCTTTTCCCACGGAAGTAGAATGTCACCCACACCCACAGATTTTGTTGTGTCCCTTCAGCACTGAGCTGTGTTCTCAGAACAGAACAGGTAGAATACAGTCAAAATGCAAACAGAATAGCCTCCCTCCACAATCTGCTTTGATGGAAATGTGATGCCAAACAAACAGAAAAGTTGTTTTGGCTCCATCTCTGAGGTCATTTAGTTGCTGTTTCCATCTACTTGGAGTCCACATCTGCTGTGTGCTCAGAGCTGTGCTGGTTGCCAAAGAATCCAACAAGAAAAAGGCATGGCCCCCGTGGGGGCGCTTAGTCGCATATTGCAGTGCCCCAAGCCCAGGTGAGAGACATATGCCCTCTGGGCCGTGATTTCCTCATCAGTAAAGCAAGGAAGATAATGTCTGGTTAACCACCCTCCTGGAGTCATGACAAGGCTGATACAGATTCAGTGGCATTAACTCATTTGTTCATTCAGCACATTTTACTGGCAACTTAACGCTGTGCTGGGCTCTGGATATAGTAGTGAACAAAGAGGAAGCACCCACAAGGGTAACACTGCAAGTGGTAGGAGCCATGCATGAGAAGTCCAGGGAACCTGGTTCCAGTTGAGCGAGCAGTGGTGGTCTGGGAAGGTTCCCCCAAGGAAAGGACATTGGAACCAAGTCCAAAGGGTGAGTAGGAGTCATCAGAAGAGCATGTCTGTCATCTCTGGACTTCTGTGGAGAGACTTCTGTGACCACCGTACCCTCTGGAAGTGGGTACAGAAGTCCAGAGATGAGAGAGATGTTTAACAACAGAGAAAACCACCCGAAGGACTTTGTACATCTCTCTAACATCTCCTGTTCAGTTTATCTCAGCTGGCCTTTGCTGAGCACCTGTTAGTTGCTTAGTGCATCCCTAGGTGATGGATTATGGAGATGGCAGTGGTTGACACGGTCTGAGAGCAGCTCCCAGGTAAACCAGCGCACTGTGGTTGATGGGCTGCCTCCAGGTAGAGAGTTGAGGCCCTCCAAGCACAGCCTGGCCATCCGCATCTTCACATTTGCAGTGCCTAGCACACAGTGGACAAAAGCGATCACTGGACACTTTGTCCTAGGATGCAGATTCGTACCAGGCCTACAAGGCTTGTAGAAATCTTCCCTAACACTGATCATGTGGCATCCGGTAAGGGACCTAAGCTTTTGAATCTTGGATCCATCTCCAGCACAGGGATAACGGTGGCGCCCATCTCATGGCGTGTGTGGACATTGTCTCAATAATGACTGTGATGTGCTGAGCAAGTGCCTGGCTGGAGAAGCGCGTGGTAAAGGGGCGCAGCTGTGATTATTATGGGTATCATTCCTAGTGGTTCTACAATTAGTCTTGACAGTACGTGCCGCAGGACTTCATACAAGCAGAGGCTGCAGGTGTTGGAAGTGCTCCTTAGAGCCTGTGGGACCTAGATGGGCACAGCGAGGGAGAGTCTTAGGTGGAAGCAAGAAAACTGAGCATCAGGAGAGGAGCAAATTCCCTTGGTGATGGGGGTATCTGTTCTGCATGGAGAATAGATGACTTCTCAGCCATTGGGAAGCCAGCTAACCAGCTTTCTGCTTGATGGTTGTAGAAAAATCCCGTGATTAGTGACAATGGCATGCCAAGTTTGAAGAGCAAAGGTCAGGAGGTGAGAAAGCAGATAAATGCAATGTTTATCTTGAAAGAAGTTGTCAACTGCTTGGAAATCCCCAAGCTTACTTCCTCCAGGAAGCCATTCTGGACTACTACACCCAGTTCTCACAGCTCCCAGGCCCGCCATCTTCCCAGCACTGAAGCACACACTGAAAAGGGCGTTTTTCTGAATATGTCACTGCCTCCCCTTTTGGAGAGATGTGGCTCCTTGAGGTCTGCGGTCACGGCTGGCATGTTTGGTGGCGTAGCTAGAAAGAGTAATAATCCTTTCTGAATGCACAATATTGACAGAGGCCTCACAGGCTGAAAATGCTAATTAGGACACACAATCAGGTCTTTTGGCCTCAAATCCAGGTGTTTTCCCACCTTGTGGGCCTCACTCAAATGATGACCCCAGGTTCTGCCCGTGGTGAACGAGCAGGCGTGGTTTTGTTCTGTTAGGATATGGCGGGAGAAGAGAGCTGGTTGTCAGAATCAGCAGTGGCTTCAGATCTTAAAAGTCCAACTCCTTCATTTTACAGAGGAGGAAACCCGTGCTCCAAAGCAGGTCCCCCCAAGTTCCAGCCCAGTGCCACCCTCAGTGCACAGAGCAGCTGTCTCCTTTTGATCGTGAGGAAGCCAGTAGGTCCCCGGTGGAGTTCAGCAGATGTGCCGCGTGTGCGACTCTGGTGGGTGTGAGGATGTTTCCTTTCCTGCTGGGAAGTCCTCCAAGCTCTTAGGAAAGAAATGTGGTTTGTCGAGCATGGATTTTCAAACTTTCTTTATAGACAGCTGTTGTTAGCTTAAAAATGCCTGGAAACATGATCAACTGTAATGTTTTAATGATAACATAGAAGCACATAATCCTAAGCACATGCAACGAGAA
Source organism: Colobus angolensis palliatus (assembly GCF_000951035.1). NCBI lineage: Eukaryota > Metazoa > Chordata > Mammalia > Primates > Cercopithecidae > Colobus > Colobus angolensis. Next base: position 4,050,259 of record NW_012115043.1, on the reverse strand, counting down.
TGTATGGAACTCTCTAGTAAGAGTCTGAAATTTGGCTGGGTGCGGTGGCTCATGCCTGTTATTCCAGCACTTTGGGAGGCCGAGGTGAGTGGATCAACCTGAGGTCAGGAGTTCACGACCAGCTTGGCCAACGTGGCAAACCCCATCTCTACCAAAAATACAAAAATTAACTGGGCATGGTGATGGGCGCCTGTAATCCCAGCTACTCAGGAGGCTAAGGCAGGAGAACTGCTTGAACCTTAGAGGTGGAGGTTGCAGTGGGCTGAGATCGTGCCATTGCATTCCAGCCTGGACAACAGAGTGGGACAACAGATTGAGACAACGTCTCAAGCAATAAAAAAGAGAGTCTGAAATTCATTCTTTCAACATGCTTGTGTTGGGTGCTGTCTGGCACAGCACTTGGTGCCCACTAACTCACAGCGTCGGGGAAGATAGGCATGAAACAAGTCATCTGGTGTGGTCACTGCAGGGGAGCCCAGTGAGGGCCTGTCCAGCCCAGCTGAGGGGAGACTGAGAGAAGGCTAGGTGGCGTAAGTGAAGATAGGGATAGCGCTTTCCTCTTCAGAGTGTTTATTACCAGGGTTAGCTAAAGCAGATCTCATGTATTTTCTGCTACTAAATAGAAGTTCTTGTTTTGTTTGATTTCTGGTGGTCTTTGATATTTTCCAAAAAGGTAATAACTCATTGTTGAATGAGATCAGGACTGGGGCCAGCAGACTTGGGTCCAAAGGTGTGTCATTTTTATACCAGACTAGAATCGGGTGAGGGGAGATGTAAAGAGATGGCTATTGTCACAGAAAGCACCGGAAAGAGCTCTGCTTAGAAAAAATGCCTTTCTCTGTGAGGTTTTCATCTAGCATGGGAACACAAAACACCAGTTTAAAATAGCTAGGTAAGGCTTCATGGTCTCTCCATGTGATGTGGGGGTCCTGAGTCATGACCATCCCATTGTACAGGATAAAATACTGGTTTCTGAGCTTGCCTTTCAAGACACAACCCAAATGCTGTCTTCCCTGTGGTGCCTTCCTTGGGAACCCCAGCCAGGTGAGGTTTGCCTTTTCTCTGATGTTGCCTAATTTTTCCTCTTTGTGTCTCTTGAGCTCAGGGACACGCATACCCTGTTGTACCTAGCACAGAATCATGCACAAGCAGGTCCTTGTTAACTGTTGGTGTGTACCAGCAAACATTTATGGGGCACCTATTATAAGGGGCACAGGCCAAGGAGCTGGATAGATGAGCGTGGAGTTTGTGGGAGAGGTCTGAGCTGAGACATACATTTGTGAGTCATCATTGTGTGGATGAGGCCAGGCTGGGGAGGATATGAGGGTAGAATGAGAAGGTCCAGACCTGCACCTGAAGAACAGCCTCATTTAGGCAATGCAGGGAGAGACAGAGGAAAAGCAAGATGGTGCACAGTGACATTGAAGGTGAGTAATGAGACCCTGTAGTGAGAGGAAGGGAGCAGCAGTGCTAGATGTTGCAGAGAACCCAGAATGATAAGGCCTGAAAACCAAGTGTTTTAGATTCTGTAACCTGGAGGCCACTAGGTGACCTTAGCAAGGGTAGTCATGGTGCAGTGCTGGGGCTGAAGCGCATTGCAGGGAGGCCTGTAGTCAATGGGAGGTGGGCAGTAGACACAGAGGGCTGGGTTATTCCTGCCACACAGCTGTGCTGGGGCCGTGGTGGGAGGGGGGGTGTCACAGAGTGAGAGTCAGAGAGGGAACTGGGTAAGAGCTGACTGTGGATGGGGAGCGCATGCAGTGCTTTTGGAGGCCAAGTGAGTGGAAATGTCTGTGAAGCAGATGGATGGAACCCTGACTGAATTGTCTCAGACTTGCCAAAGACATCCATAAAATTCAGACCCGCACACACTCGGGAATGGGAAAAATGAATTATTTTGTAAGAAGCTTGTAGTCCAAAGGTAGAATTGCCTAAGAGCTTCTGAAAGGAAAAAGTCATGGCAAGTTGGTATTTTTAAAGTGAAATAACATAGGTTGGGTTTTTCTAGTAACTTCAAGGGGTAAAGACTTTGGATTTTTTTTTTTTTTTTTTTTTTT
>NW_012115043.1:4004229-4048152 GCF_000951035.1 Colobus angolensis palliatus | reverse complement strand
TCAGCCATTCTGTCACTGAATATGGTTTTCAATAGAGTTGTATCAGTTTGGTCATTATGGAGCTTACCCTAAGTTTTAGCACATGTGAGTCTTTTTCTTGTTTGTTTGTTTGTTTGTTTTTGTTTTTTGAGACAGAGTCTCTCTCTGTCGCCCAGGCTGGAGTGCAGTGTCCCAATCTCCGCTCACTGCAAGCTCCGCTTCCCGGGTTCATGCCATTCTCCTGCCTCAGCCCCTTAGTAGCTGGGATTATAGGCGTACACTACCACACCTGACTAATTTTTGTGTATTTTTTTGAGACAGAGTCTCACTTTGTCACCCAAGCTGGAGTGCAGTGGTACAATCACAGCTCACTGCAGCCTTGACCTCCCAGGCTCAAGCAATCCTCCTGCCTCAGCCCCTTAGTAGCTGAGATTATAGGCGTACACTACCACACCTGACTAATTTTTGTGTATTTTGTAGAGGTGGGATTTCATCATGTTACCCAGGCTGGACTCAAACTCCTGAGCCCAAGCTATCTGACCACCTTGGCCTCCCAAAATGCTGGGATTAAAGGCATGAGCCACTGTGCCTGGCCAAGACTCTGGGTTTAGTAAGCCTCTTGCAACTCACTAAGAGTGGGTTTCTAGGACCTCCCCACTTTCTTGCTTGTTGTTTCTTTTGCTAGCCATAAGTCCCTGGAGTACACTGGGTACTTTATGGGAGAAAGAGGAACAGTGTGGGACAGACTTTGCCCTGAGCTGCTTCACGTGATGTGGGGAACAGAGGTGATAAGAGCCTGTGGCAGCTCAGGCAGCCCTGCCGTGACCTGGAGTTCAGGAGGGCTATCAAGAATAACAAGACTTACACACATGCCATGCTGTGTCTTTGGGTCAATACATGGATGATTTTTGGAACTGCCTCTATATATCAAACTCACTTTGGAGATGTAAGGCATGGCCTCTGTCCTGGTGACAGTATCTGAGTGGGAGGCCTGGTAAAATGTCTGTGTTTAGGGTGATGAACGCCATAATCTAAGACTGGTAAGTGCCATGGGGTGGTCTAGAAGGGCAGATGGGCTGGCTGCGAGGAGGGCGGAGGCATTGTGCAATGGTGTTACCTGGGAACACTCCGTGGAGAGTGTGGGAATCTCACCCTGGCGCTACCCCTTTATCCTACAGGTAAGAAATTGGGCCTGGAAAAGGGAAGGGGATTTTTCAAGCTTCATGGCTGCTCCAGGACTTAAAAGACTTTCCTTTAGAGAAACCTTGTCCACCCTCTGGCCTGTGGGCCGCATGCGGCCCAGGACGGTTTTGAATGACGCCCAACACAAATTCATAAACTGTCTTAAAACATTATAAGATTTTTTGTTTTTTGTGATTATTTTTTAACTCGTCAGCTGTCGTTGGTGTATTTTATGTGTGGCCCAAGACGACTCTTCTTCCAACGTGGCCCAGGGAAGCTGAAAGACTGGACACCCCTGCTTAGAGACAGTGCATTTTCTGTTATAAAAGGACCTTGAATCCCCATCTGATATGTTGGGACTTTGTCTTGCATGTTTTCAGGCAGGACACGATTATATCTGTAACATAATAATATGTAAGAATGTGCACTTCTTAGCCTTTGCAGAGAGGCGGGAGGCCTGTTTCCTGCAGCCCCCGCCCCGTCCTGGCTGAGGGGTGGGAGGCGGCTTGCTGGCCAGCCCGGCTGAGTCACCCTCCGGCGTGGAGCCCGGTGGGGATTTCCACGCGGCCCCAGTGTTCTCTTCTCCTCGTTTCCTGTTGGGCTTGTGACGCAGGCTGGCTGCCAGCGGGTGCCGGTGGGCACTCCTGACACAGGCCACTGCCAGCCGGCCTTGTGGGCCCTGAGGGCATCGTCGGTGGCTCTCTCCCCATGAGTGCCTGTGCCTGGCAGGATGTGCCCCGCATCTCAGTTGCACTCCGTTCTGGGTGGGCAGCTCCCAGAGGCCCCTGGGAGGGCTGCAGATGGGCGGGGGGTGGCTGCCTGGGAGGACGGGAGTTTTTGTTGAAGAGAGAGCTTACTCTTGGGGCAGTTTGTACTGGGCGTTTAGGGTTATAAAAACCTAGATTTGCTGAAAACGGCTCTCTTTTATCTTCTGACAAGAACATTTGTGAAGAAAACAAAACAGACCTTCAGCTGTTTAGTCTGTACACTGAGAGAATGGTTTCTGCAGTATGCCTGATGTCTCTGGGTCTTTCTAACACATCCAGGTATGTGCTCGTCAGCCTCCAGTGCCTCCATTTCTTGATACGAGGATATTTTGCTTAAAAAAAATCTCTTCTGATAGGACCTCTGCCTATTCATGCGTGTTTTCCCTCCGGAACTTTGTGTCCCACCACTGTGCTAGGCAGTTTACAAATGTCATCTGATTTCATTCCTGCCACTACAGTCTAAGGCTATATTGTCTGATACCTGTCCACCACCCTCATGTGGCTATTTAAATGTTGGTTCGTTAAAATTAAATACAATTACAAATCCTGTCCCTCAGTCACACCAGCCACATTTCAAGTGCATGGGTAGGCTAGTGGCTACCACATCAGTTCATATAGAGCAGTACGTTTTCATCACCACCAAAAATTCTATTGGGTAGCACTGGTCTAAGGTCTGGACATATGTCCCCATTTTGTAGACGAGGAAACTGAGTCCTACAGAGGTTAAGTTGACTTGACCACTTAGAAGAATGAACAAATGAAACCTTTTCATTTTACACATGGGGAAACTGAAGGTTATACTCCCCTTTCCTTCTTAGAAAAGAGAAATTGATCTGTAGGCTTCAGGGACTCTTCAGTTAGCCTGGGGGTGCTGTGCGAGTCACCTCTTTTGCTGTTCCCCCCAGACCCTGTCAGCTGTGGGTGGCTGGTTTCTCTTGGTTTCCTCACCAGAGTTTGGGAATGAGCAAGTCAGGACTGCTTTCTGCACGGTAATCCTTTGGCCCATTTCCTATCAGGGGATTTATGGAGCTGGTGATCTCTTGGGTTTTTTGGCCATTTGTTAGAGCCAAGAGAGGTCACAGGAAATGATATACTAGTTTCATTGTCCAAAATACTGAGGTCCAGAGAAGTGAGGGGATGCTGAGGGTCATGCATCTAGCTAAGAGCTGAGCTGGTTCTTAAACGTGTTTTCAAGCCAGGGCTTGTCTGATTTTCTTAGGAAAGTAATCACTCCATGGACAAGGATAGGTTTTTTTTCACGGAGCAGTGATGTTCCCTGTGGTCCCTATGTAGGGTGGTAAGGAATAGGGCTTTGGGATCCTACAGACCAGGGTTCAAATCCTGGCCCCACCACTTGTAAGTTATGGGACTTCAGACAAGGACTTAAACATTCTGAGTCCTCAGTTTCTTCATCTGTAAAACAGGGATAAAATACCTCAGCGAATTTGTTTTAAATACTTACGTCCAGGCATGGTGGCTCATGCCTGTAATCCCAATACTTTGGGAGGCTGAGGCGGGAGGATCACTTGAGGCCAGAAGTTTGAGACCAGACTGGCTAGCATAACAAGAACATAACAAGATCTCATCTCTACAAAAAATTAAAAATATTAGCTGGGCATGGTGGTGTGAGCCTGTGGTCTCAGCTACTCGGAAGGCTACAGCATAAGGTTGCTTGAGCCAGGAGTTAAAGTCTGCAGTGAACTATGATCATGCCGCTGCACTCTAGCCTGGGCAACAGAGTGAGACCCTGTCTCAAAAAACAAAAACAAACAAACAAAAAAAATCAGCCGGGCATGGTGGCTAACGCCTGTAATCCCAGCAGGGAGGCTGAGGCGGGTGGATCACCTGAGGTCAGGAGTTTGAGACCAGACTAGCTAACATGGTGAAATCCCGTTTCTACTGAAAATACAATAAGTTAGTCGGGCATGGTGGGACACGCCTGTAATCCCAGCTACTCGGGAGGCTGAGGCAGGATCAGGAGAATCACTTGAACCCAGGAGGAGGAGGTTGCAGTGAGCCGAGATTGCGCCATTGCACTCCAGCTTGGGCAACAAGAGCAAAACTCCATCTCAAAAAAAAAAAAAAGGAAAAAAAAAATTCTAACATGTTTGAGATTGACTACAATTCCTAGCATAGTGCAAGTGTTAGTAAACAGTAGCCATTAATATTATGAGCATATCGTCACCTCCCAGCATTCTAATTCTATAGTATAGAATCCAGTACATAGGAGGCACTCAGATAGACGGAATGCCCCAAAATTGGGAGACAAGACAAACTTATTTTGAAATAGTCTTTTTTTGACATTTCCAAAGAATATATTCAATGTTTTTCTGCAACATTTGGCCTTCTCTTTAGGTGAAGGACCTCTACATTTAAAGCAGTAGATTCAATTGCTAACCTGAAGAGCTATAATAAAACATCCCAGAGTATCCAAAAAGCCTGGAAACAAAGGGAAAATAGTGTGTCCTGCTTTCCAACTTTTGGATATGCTATAGAATAGACTGAAACAAATCACTGGAAAATAGGTTGTTGTCAGTTTTATTTAGAAGCTTTTGTTCCTTTGGATTTTCGTTTTTTATTTTTGAGACAGAGTCTCCCTCTGTTACCCAGGCTGGAGTGCTGTGGTGCGATCATAGCTTACTGCAGCCTCAAACTCCTGGGCTCAAATGATCCTCTAGCCTTGGCCTTCTGATTAGCTGGGACTACAGAAGCAGGCCACCACGTCTGACTAATTTTTGGATTTTTCTGTAGAGATGAGGTCTTGCTATGTTGGGCAGGCTGGTCTTGAACTCCTGGCCTCAAGTGATCCTCCCACCTCAGCTTCCTGACATGGTAAGATTACGGGCATATGCTACCACACCCAGTTTTTTTTGTTCCTTTGAAAGAAGACATTGCTAATGATTGCCCTAGGGTGTCTAGATGACCCCGCCAGCCATCCACCTCTGCAGTTTACACAGCTTGTTGTTCTCTGCAGTGAGAATTAACTTCACAATCTGGGCCCGAGAGGCTGGAGGATTGTCAGTCTTTAGAAAAAAAAAAAAAAACTATTATCTTTAGAGAAAATGAACTTGTTGAGGAAGAAGAGTAGACAAATACTTTCTGGAAATATTTTCAAAGGGAATTAGAAAAAGAAAAAGATTTTGGTTGTCCTTTGGTGAATGAGAATATTCATTACTATGTCACACAGCTGACCAAGGCGTCATCCGAGACTGTGTTTGAATAGAAATTAAACAGGACTGACAGTGAAGTTTCAGCTTTTAATTAGCTTTCAAAGGTATACCTCTACCTGTGATGTTGGAGCACCTTGAAAAACCTCGCTGCTCTGTGCCTGAATGAGGGGCATCTAGAGGACTTGGAAGGGAAGATGTGGCACGGGGCAGCCGGGAGAGGCTGGTGGCCAGAAGATGACCCTGATCTTGGTGAATTTACCTGGCATCTGAGCCTGGCCTGAACAATTCAGAAACCTCATTTTGTCAGTCTTGGAGTCAGGGCTCCTGTCTCTTAGCAAAAATCTAAAGCACACATCAAGTGTATTTATTGACAAGTGTAACCACTGTGAGGTTATAACCAGGGTGCTATCTGCTTATGGGCACACCACCCGACCAGCCAAATAGTCAGAGGGCTGGGTGGGTTGGGGAAGGGGAGGGAGGGAGTCATGGGAAGCAGTTGTGCTGTAGCATGGGCTATAGGCCCTGGTGGCTGGGTGCATCCCAGTATTCCATCCAGGCTCACCCACTGGTGGGCCAGCCCTTTCCCTCTGGACAGTTCTTGCTTGGGCACTGACTGGGTTTGCTATTGAACCTCCTGGCCTGGCAGCTCTGGTTGCTGATCCACCCGCTTCTTTCTTTATGAAGATTAAGCGTGGCCCCAGTGTGTGTATGGAGAGCCTCTTTGAAGCGCTGCTGCCTTTCTGTGCCTAGATCCACGATCTTCTCTCCGGGATCACCCCGTTGGACATTTGCTTTCCACCTTCTCCAGTCCCAGTGAATGCATGAACCTCTGTCCTCACTGTTACTGGCTGAGCCAGATGACAGTCCTATGACCTGGCCTCAGGACCACTCTTCTAGCCCCCCGTGGGTGGATGAAGCCAGTGGGAACAGGATGATAGGAGTTAACCACTTTTTAGGCCTCACCGGGCCTTTTCACTTTAATAGCTTAGCAGAGACATCTGTGATGGCTTGCATCCAGAGTGCGTGGTATTTATTTTTGATTTGAAATATGAAAAGCATTTTTTTAAGACAACTGACTCCTCTGAGTCATGCCCATGGGAGCAAACGGCCTGAAATATGAGCTTGTGCTTGCTGGAGGAGGATGACAGAGGAGCCTGCTGCTGGGTTCACTGGTGCTGGGGTTAGGTCACTGCTGGGCTGAAGTGCACTGACCATAAGAGCAACATGTGGGCAAGAGCCGCGGCACTGGGGTAATTTATTGCCGCCGCTCACTTCACCAGGAACCCCACACGCTGGGTTCCCACAGGATGGGACAACTGCATGGAAACCCACACTCGGGCCTGTGTTGAGCAACCACGTTTGAGTAAGAGTTATCTTATTTGGCAGGGTGGGTTAGGTGTGGGGTATTTGTCACTGAGAAGCAGAAACTGTGTGCTTGACAGACAATCCCTGAGTCCTTAGGGAGTTGCGTAGTTTTCTTCTTTTCTTTTCTGGGTTCATCTTACCAGCAGTCGTGTTTGAGAATGTTCACAGCTCACCTTCGTTCAGCCCTTTACAGTTTACCTCCACAGCCTTCTTTGCATCTTGGCACCACCTTGTGCGGTGTTAGGCCAGGGGTTAGGATGCTCTGTTTACAGATGAGGAGACTGAGGCATGAGTTGTGATTGCTCACAATTGCTTCCTGAGTGGTGGGGCAATGCTGGGGCACTGCGCCCAGACTCCAGACTTCCAGGGTTCTGGGACCTCCTGCTGCCAATCTCCTAGCCTGCTACCACAGCTGTCTGTTTCTTGGCGTCTCCCTAGACTTCTAATGGGACTCTTGGGGTACAGTCTGGAAATAGGTTTTTGTTTTTGTTTTGTTTTTTTTTTTTTTTTTTGAGACGGAGTCTCGCTCTGTCGCCCAGGCTGGAGTGCAGTGGCGCGATATCAGCTCACTGCAAGCTCCGCCTCCCAGGTTTACACCATTCTCCTGCCTCAGCCTCCCTAGTAGCTGGGACTACAGGCGCCCGCCACCTCGCCCGGCTAGTTTTTTGTATTTTTTAGTAGAGACGGAGTTTCACCGTGTTAGCCAGGATGGTCTCGATCTCCTGACCTTGTGATCCGCCCGTCTCGGCCTCCCAAAGTGCTGGGATTACAGGCTTGAGCCACTGCGCCCCGCCTGGAAATAAGGTATTTTAAACATGCTTTACAGCGATTGTTACAGATCATCACGTTCAGGTGGCACAGGAGCTGACCCTGCTTCAACTTTCCCCTCAGACATTAAACCTGTACCACCCACTGAAATGGTTTTGATTTTCTATTCTGCGCTTAAGGCCTATCTTCCCTCCATGAATGCCAGCTCCCCAAGGACAGAGCCCTTTCCTGTCTTGTCCATGGCCGTGTCCCAGGGCCCTGGAAGGTGCCTGGCACACAGTAGGCCCTTAGTAAATGTTTGTCGGATGAGTATGTCTCTCCCTCAGCCCTGTTAAGGTTAGCTGGGAGAGCTCTGACAGTAGAGTCTGGCAGGTCTGGTTCAAGCATCCCTTTGGTGTAACATGGTGTGAACGGTGGGGCCTCACTGAGTTGTGGAGTGGAGGGCTGTGTCTCCCTACAGCCTCCTGGTGAGGAGAAGATAGTCACCGCCCACACAGGCACACTCTTGAATATTCCAGCACAAGGTGGGCACTCATTAGAGGGCAGCTCTTACGGCCACTGCCTGGTGTGTCTTGGCGTGAGCAGTAGGGTCATCGTGGTGGTCAGTTTTTCCACTGCCATCAAATGGGATCCATTTAGTTCTCAGACAGACAAGGTATAGGGCTGGACTCTGTGCCGTGGGCTAAATACTGACTGCCTCGAGCCTCAAATCAAGACCAGACACCGGCATAAACCCAGGTGGCCCAAGCCGAGGTCGCTCCCCAGGGCCAGGCTCATGAATGGATGAGTAAATATTTACCCTGTCTGAGGTCGAATGTGAACTGTCTACCAGGTGTTTTGTTTTTCTGTCTCCTCCCTCTCTTTCTGCGGTGCCTCCCCCTGTAAAAAAGGAAACCAAGAGGCTGACAGGTTAAGTGACAGGCTTGACACAACTAACCATCAGAACGTCCTCCAGTCGCATCTAAGTCCCGTTCCTTCTTAGGCACTTCCTCCAGGAAGCATTTCCAGATGACTGGCCCATCCTGCCCTTTCCCTCCTCTGAGCCACAGCCTGGAGACATCCCTCTACCTGTGCATCCATATGGGATATAGGCACAGGGGAAGAGGTTTGCTCATCCTCTCTCCTTCACCCTTGTGCATAGTAATACTCACCTGGCAGTTAGTCATATGCAACTCTTGTGTTGACCTTCCATGTCCGTGTCTTCTGTGCCCATCTCTGGAGTTCCTGAAGGTGAAGGGCTATGTCTGCTGCACCTTCAGACTTCTTGGAATTGATTGGTTGATTTGTACATCCATCTATTCACCCCACCCCCACATCCTACTGTACACGCTTATGGTCAGTCTATTCTGTATCAGGCTCAGGACCTTTCTCCCCAGAGTGCGTTCATGTCCAAGGCTAGAGTGGATGGCTAGAGGCCAGAGGACAGCTTAGGCTGAAAGTGGTAGGGAGACTATCAGTGGAGCTGGGAGGAGCTGAGCTTCTGAAACTTGGGAATATTCAGCCTTGCTGACGAGCTCCTCTGAAAAAATATCTCATCAGGCCCTCAGCTATCCACCGGTTCTCCCTTTCCAACTTGCAGCCTGCACCCTGGCCACGAAGTTCATAGGCAACAAAATAGAATCCACCTTCCCTATCACTCACCCCTTTTAAAATGTGACTAACTCTGAGCTAACCAAGCCTTGGCCAGACGTGGATATGGTTATGCGCGGACTCCGTTTTGTGGTTTGTCATTTCTGACTTGCTGGGAAATCCTTTGTTGGGGGTGGGGATGGGAAGTAGAGCATCTCTGGGGCTGGAGTTTTTCTAAGATGTGTAAGATTTAGAGGTTTTCACACTGCAAAAACAGGGAGAGTGGACTGCCTGCTTGCCTTTATGGTCAGTGGAGAAGAGCCCGGACTTGGAGGAAGAACAGCTAGGTTCAAATCCCTGCTTTTACTCCTGACCATTTAGTAGCCTTGGCCGAGTCCCTCAGCCTTTTTGCCTCAGTTTCCTTATCTGTAAAACATGGGGTTCTTGAAGGATTAAAGGAGCTGGTGTGTGTAAAACCCAGGAACATAGTTCCTGGTGTTTAGTGACTTGTTATAATTCATAAATCATAATTCAGTTCTTTTTTTTCAAGGCCAGCGTAAGATTTCTAAGAGTTTGGTTTTCAGAGAGTTGGGGTCTTGCTTTGTCGCCCAGGCTGGAGTGCAGTGGTACGATTATAGCTCACTGCAGCCTCAAATCTCTGTGCTCAAGAGATCCTCCCACCTCAGCCTCCTAAGTAGCTGGGACTGCAGGTGCTCGCCACACCCGCTAGTTTTTAAATATGTATTTTTAGTAGAGCGAGCCTTGCCATTTTGCCAAGGCTGGTCTGGAACTCCTGGCCTCAAGCGATCCCGCAACTCGGCCTCCAGAAATGCCAGGATTATAGGCCTGAGCCACCACACTCAGCCTTCTAAAAGTATTTTGGTGTGCACCATTAGCACTGTGTCTTAAAGGTGATGTGCACCTTTAGCACAGAGTGTTAAATGCACGGTGGATGGATATCATGTGCATTTTACAGATGAGGCAACAAACTCAGGCCCAGCCACTTACCCAAGGCCACATAGTCCCAGGTAGAGTTGGAATTTGGAATAGAGCCTGCTGACTCCAATCCTAGGTGCCTTCCACTCACCTGTCCTCTCTTCCTCTACATCAGGGGTCCCCAACCCCTGGGACTCCTGGGAAGTGATGTGCACTTAACACATCACTGTGGGAAAAATAAAGCAGGAACTAACAGGATTCCTCTCTCAAGAAGGAATTTCAGTCTACTTGGGGAAAGAGTAATGTCCACGCAGTAACTCACATTTGTTTAGCTTTCGAGAGCAGTGTTGCCTGATATCACTGTAATGTGAGCCACGTTGTACAGCAGCCCCCACTTGTTCCTGCTTTTGCCTTATGAGGTTTCTGTCAGCTATAGTTTGGAAATAGGTGAGTATAGTACAATCAGATGTGTTGAGAGAAAGACCACATTTGTAGGACTTTTACGATAGTATATTGTTATAATTACTACATTTCATTATTAGTTATTGTTGTTAATCTCTTCCTGTGATTTATAAATTAAACTTTGTCTTGGGTGTGTATGTATAGGAAAAAACACAGTGTCTATAGAGTTTGGTACTATCTCTGGTTTCAGGCATCCACTGGGGGTCGTGGAATGTATTCCCCTCGGATAATTACAATTACTTCCAAAATCTGAAATCTTCTGGCCATGTTAAAATGTAAGATGAGGGTGAAATTAATTTTACCTAATACATCTTGTTTAATACAGTATATCCCAAACCATTATCGTTTTAGCATGTACTCAAATATAAAGATTGTTAAGGAGCTGTATTACATTCTTCTTTATCATACTAAGTCTGAAGTTGATGTGTTTTTTATACTTGCGGCACATCTCAGTTTGCACTGTCCACATTTCAAGTGCTGCCATGTGGCTGATGGCCACCATATTGGACGCAGCAGCTACAGGATTTCTTCGTTGGGGCAGTTGATGTCACCTGCATTTTGGAGTGGAGTAATTGAGCTCCCTGGCTGAGTTACTAGTGAGGAGCTGGGTGGTACCAGAGCTTGGTCTTCTTCCCATTAAGGAAGAAGGGAAACTTGGATTTGCTGAATATCTACTATGTCCCAGGTGCTGTGCTAGATACTCTACCTTTGTCATTCCATTTAGTTCTCACAGCAGCCTTGCATGGTGGTTGGATATCATGTGCATTTTACAGATGAGGCAACAGAAACTCAGAGAGACCCAGCAACTTACCCAAGGCCACGTAGTCCCAGGTAGAGTTAGAATTTGGAATAGGGCCTGCTGACCTCCGGTACTAGGTGCCTTCCACTCACCTGACCTCCTTCTCCTACACCAGGGGTCCCCAGTCCCAGGGGTCCCCAACTCTGGGGCCACGGACTGATACTGGTCTGCGGCCTGTTAGGAACCAGGTCTCGTAGTAGATGAATGGTGGACAAGTGAGCATTAGGGCCAGAGCTCCGCCTCCTGTCAGATAAGTGACTGCATTAGATTCTCATAGAAGCATGAACCCTATTGTGAGTTACGTATTGGAGGGATCTAGGTTGTACACTCCAGAGAATCTAATGCCTGATGATCTGAGGTAGAACAGTTTCATCCTGTAACATCCCCCCAACCCCCCGTCTCTGGTGCCAAAAAGACTGGGGACTGCTGCCCTACACAGAGAAAGAGAATTTGCACAAAGCAACTTAGGCAAAGTATTCAAGGAAAGTGCCAGGGGACAGGAAGGACGCCATGGGCTGGTGGCCTGTCCGGTAACAGCTTCAGGGCATCAGTTCAGAAGGCCTAGGCCTGCTTTGGTTGGGGTGGTGTACATGTAAAAGCAGCATTCCGTCTAACCACAGGTTCTGCCTGAAAGGTGGACACTTGCAACCCTTTGGGGGACAGGGTTGGTGATAGCTAGTAGGTGGGGGTGAGGAGGTGGTAGTGGGCTGCAATCGCAGAGGCCAGAGATCTGGGCTGTGTTCTGCCTGCCACGCTGGGAATGCTGAGTACTTCCCTAGCCTCCAAGCAACTGAGACTTTTTGCTCGGGGAATCCCCAAGGATGTGGGGCGGCTGAAATTGAGCAAGCTATCGAATGCATGCATGGATTCATGCAGTCACTCACTTCACAAATACTCACTGAATACGTGCTTTGGGCCAGAACGATTTCGGCAGGAATATCTTGTGCTACATGCTATTGCTATGTCCTCTGAGGACCTGCTGCTTCGCACGTGTAGATCTCCCTCCAGAGTGCTCGGCAGATTCCCGAAGCTGACTGAGGCTCAGGGAGCGTCAGCCCCTTGCCACAGGTCATATGGTTCCGAATGCAAGGTATGGGACCTCAGAACCAAGAGGTTTTGATTCATTTGTCCCTCTTTCTGTCTGTTTTGCCATCGGCCGGGAGACAGGCATTGAGTTGTTTCTATTTGCCAGGCATTGAGCTGTGTTTTCAGGGGGTTCATTGTTGTTGCTTTCATTTTGAATGTGTTTGTTTTGTTTTACTTTTAAGAGCAATCACAGTGCTCCTGATGCTGAATGGTGGCTGACATCTGTTGCATGCCAAGCACTGTGCAGGGTGGTGGTCACAATTTATTCCAGGGATTTCTCCCAGTCCCGCTGTAAAGAGGAGGAAACTGATGCTCAGAGACTTGGACCTTTCTGAACATCATGAAGCTAGGGATTTCAGTCCCAGACTCTCTCTCTAGAGCCCTGACTTAGCCACTATACCTCACTGCCTCTTTGTGACCAGGGTTGAGTCCTGGTCCTCAAATGAAGCCCAATTTGCCAGAACTTTCTTGTGAGGCCTTACCTGGCCTTCAGTTTTGCCAGGTGTTAATTGGGGGCAGGGCAGCCAGTCCATCCTCTTGTGCAGAAATCACCCTGCCCAGGAGATGGGTGCTTCTTCAGGATACTACCTGGCTAAGAACACTGCACTAACAGGACATAGAGATCCGATGTGTGTGAACTTTGTGAAGGCATCTCTCTCTGTTCCTCCAATCTCCCCCTTCTGTCTTATCATGCAGGGCAAGCTCAGGTTGTCGTCCTGCCTCTGTTGGGAGGACCCTTGAGTGGTCATCTTCCATGCCCAAGCAGACCTGCAGAGAACCCTGTCCAAACTGATGGTCATCTGAGACATGGAACTTCATGACAGGAAGGTGTCTTGGAGGATAACTAGCAAGTCTTTCACTTTATAGAGGGGGAAACTGAGTCCTCAGCGATCAGCCACGTAGATTCTGTGTTGTAGAGACCTGATGATGCGTCTCATCTCCTTATCTGAACAGCAAGTTCCCATGCTGCGAACGTCTCACCCTGACCCTCACCGTATTTTTCAGGAAGTGGATGGGGCTTTGAGAAGGACAGCCTCACTGTTTTGCCCATTTCTGAGATGGAAAATCAAGGAACATTGCCCCATCTTCACCCCAGGAATCTATATGCCCCTCCCATAGGCAAGATGGAAGCTAGACCAGAAGGTGCGGCTTGTGCTTCTTGCAGGGATGGTGAAGGCAGATGGGGCAGGGAGACATCATTCCTAAACCCAGCCTTTTGACCCAAGAGGCAGGGACTCCAAGGCTGTAGAATGGGAGGAATTATGGGAGGAAAAGCACTTGGCAGAAGGCCTCAGTCAAATGCACCTGCAGTTATTAGCTGTGTGACTTGGGCACAGTGCCACCCATGAGCTGCCATTTTCCTGTGTAGGACGGTGGACTCACGAATAGGTGTGAGATGTTGCCCTCCCAGAACTGTTGCATGAATTGAATGAGGTGCCTTGCATAACTGTACTGAATATGGGGGAAGCCTGCTTTAAATGGATGACAGGCCTTTTATCATTAGCAAGCTGCCGCACTCCCCACTCATCACTCCAAGGCAGCCGGTTGCATTTTCTTTCATTCTGATAAACTCCTTGAGTTGAGCAGAAATCAGACTCCCCGTAACTTCTGCTGCACAGTTTAGAGCAGCCCACCATGAAGCCTTATGTCCTTCGGGACATTCTGCCCTGTCCACTCAGATTTCTCTCCTCCCTCCGAAGCATCATCAGCTTCCTCCTCTGACCCATGTTTTGCACTTCCTTGCTCTGTCACTCCTCTTTAAACACTTGTCCAAATTGTTTGTGTCCCATCCTGTATTATGCCCAGGGCCGATGCAATAGCCCAGCCCAAGCAGCAGAGACCATGGCCTCCCTGATGTGGGGTCTGTGCTTCTTCTCCAGGCAAGTGGCTGTGACTGTCTAACTTCATGGAAGGGTGAACTCAATGACATTGGCTGAACTGCTGGTGAACACGGGAAAAGCCCTCCCGGACCTCTTATCTGTCTCTTCTTGCCAGAGGAAAACCATGTCCCGTTCGTCCCATTGGAGCACTATCAGGTTTATAGCCATAATCCTTTACACCATAGCATAACTTTGCCCCAGATGCCAATATTATATGCCCATTTTTTTTTCTAGAAAAACTTAATTGGGATTTTAAATGCATTTGGAGGATGCGCTGCTTTTGTGTTTTCCTCTAAAAACAATGAGAAGGAGAACAAAGTATGATCCTATTGCCAGAAAAATGGAGCCAAATCTGAAATTAATTTACAAAGTCATTAGTATTTTCCATTTGCGAACCCCAAAATGAATGTAGGTGCAGTCCCTTGCAATTAACTGCAAATTAGGAAAGGGTTGGGAGGAATTTTTGGGGACCAACACACAGAACTGTAGCAGAAGTGGATGGGGGAATGGAACCAAGAATTGCCTTGGTTTTCACTCAAGTCTGTGGTTTGGGAGAGTAGTGCCAACTCTGATATTCCCCAGAAGACAGCACTTTTTCAACAACCTGAAAAGTGGCAGGGACCTTTGGAATGATCTGTTCTAACCTTTTCATTTTCTCAATGAGGCAACTGAGAGGTTCAGGAAGGGTACGCAACTTGCCTAAAGTCACACAGCCAGGAAGATCAGAACGAGGACCAGAGAGAGCTCTGCTTCTGACTCCCTGGCCAGTGGTCCGGCCACCACTGCCCCCTCTCTCCTGGGTGCTTGTCTGCTTGTGCCTTTCATGTTCAGACCTTGAGATATTTTCACATTTAGCACCACTCCTCATTAGAGTAGAGAAAAATGGGATGATGTGGTCAGAGTCACCCGCAGAGTCACTCCAGGTTTCAGATGTGCTGGTGCTTACTGAGTGCCACAGGGAGAAAGTAGTGGTTTCTCCCTTCCCTTAAGTAGCCTGGTTATTTCCAAGGCTCGACCCCCGCGACGCCCCACCAAGCCTGGCCCCCACCACTACACGTTGAGAATCTGCTGCTCTGTGAATGAAATCGGCCTGGGGTTAACGAGCGGTGAATGTGTGTCAGTGTTTGGTATTTGCAGCAGGAGCTTTTCCTGCGATTCCCTAAGCTCAGATGAACGGGGTCTTTAAGATGCCATCCAGCCATCAGAGAGATGCAGGAAAGGCCTTTTGAAATGCTGTTTCCCCTGACCCATTTGAGGTGAGGCCCTGTGATGTCATTTCCCCAGTGGTGTGTGAGAGAGAGCGAGCAGCGCTAAGAAAAGCCACTGCTGAGAGTCCACAGTCCTTGCTTCAGTGTTGTCTTACTCTCAGGGTGCCTTAGAAGGCTTACAGCGACCCCACCTCCAGCTTCTCCAGCTCCCTTCCCTTGGCAAACGCTTGACCCATCCCAGCCCTTGGGCTTTCTTTCCTTCTCCTCTGCTACCACATACTGTGGGTGGTGGGAAATTACTAAAGGCACAACTCTGGCTCTCAAAGACTCTTAAGTCCAGGATCGAGAAGAACTGTGTTTACACGGAGTTGTCAGGGATCGTTCTGCCAATGATAACCTATCAGTGTGCAACTCTGTGCCAGGTCCTGCTCTGGGAGCTTTATATGTGCTGTTGCCCCTCACACTCATGGCAGATGTGAGACAGAGTGCTGAGAGATTTCTACAGACAAGGAATCTGAGGTTTAAAGAAGCGATGTTTGATGAGCCACTGAGGGGTGGGGCTGGGATTGGAACCAAAGCTGGCTGCTCTTCAGCTCCCAGGGGCCTGCTGGAGAGATGTGCCCAGGCGGGCCTGTGCTGGGACAGTGGAAGCAGGAGTGTCACTGGTGGCTTTGTCCTGGAAGCTGGGCAGGTGCTGGGGACAGAGCTGGCCTGGTTTTGGAGCCACAGGAGAGAAGATGGCCAGGAAGAGCTGTGTTTGGAAGGTTCCTTTCTGTGCCAGGGGTCAGCAGTCTGGGTTCTAGCACTGAGAGGGGCAAAACGTGGGTTTGTAGGAGAGAGAGGGTGACCCCCAGTGACGGTAAGAAAGATCAGCTCCAGTGAGCTCTTCTCACCCTGGGTCGCAGCCTGCACCAAAAATCCAGGGGCAGCCCCCAGGCCCAGCCTGCCCCCTTCACAGTCCCCTGACTGTTTTAGGCCGTGGGCCAGTGGCTTTGCCCCTTGGAAGCTTGGTTTCATCATCTGGGACAGAAAGGGGTCAAAACACCCCTTTTCATTGTTAAGATTAGATGATTTGAGAGCCGAAACTTCTGGCAAAGTACCTGGTACCAAGGAGGCCCTCTCTAAATAATTAAATGATAGTTTTCATTTTCCCTTCCACTTAATTGTTTTTTCAAAAAAAACTTTTCTTCCCTGTAATAACAAATTTCAGAAGACAAGTTAATACATTGCTGTGTATACTCTCAGGCCAAGAATTTCCTCAGTGTTTACATACCAGAGTAGTACTTTGAACTTCAGTTTTCTCCTCTGCCTCTATGCTGGTTCAGACACCCTCTCTAAGATGCCAGAAGCCATGCCCTGCCTTGGCCTGTTTTGGGGTAGGGTGTGTGTGTGTGTGTGTGTGTTTTCATCGTATTATAAAAACATGAAACATTTGAATTACAGGCAAAGGGTAACTTAGCCATGTACCTTCTACCAGATTTAATAAATGTTAGTGTTTTCCATATTCACATCAGGTATTTGTAACATCTTTTTCTTTACTAAAAATGAGAACCTTCTGCTGAAGACCTCCTGTTACTCCAACCCCCTCTCCCTTCTGCTCCCTCCTGTTTCACAAGTGTTTCCTCTCTTTTAAATTGGGGTGTGTCCTTCCCAGCTAGAATTTTGTAGTGTATTATTTGTAAAGCCAAATAACCCCATTGCAGTGTGTTTGAACTGCCAAAACAAATGATCAACTTTTGGGAAAAGAAGGCTGAATATCCACGGCCAGATCAGTGACTCGAGGTTGCAGAACAAACCTACCTGCTCTCAAATTGAAATCTCAAAATTATAAATTCATTGCCTTTGACTTAAAACTTGAAGCCCTCAACCCTGCATAATTGCAGATACATTAAAGATTGTGCCATCTTGAGCTCCCAGGGTCATCTGAACCTTTCGTGTGAAGAGATACATCCCAGAGTCAGTCATTCTTTTTTTTTTTTTTCTTTTTGAGATGGAGTCTTGCTCTGTCACCCAGGCTGGAGTGCAGTGGTGTGATCTCGGCTCCCTGCAACCTCTGCCTCCCAGATGCAAGCAATTCTTCTGCCTCAGCTAACTGAGTAGCTGGGATTACAGGCATGGGCCACTATGCCTGGCTAATTTTTGTATTTTTTAGTAGAGACAGGGTTTCACCATGTTGGCCAGGCTGATCTCGAACTCCTGACCTCAGGTAATCCGCCCACCTCTGCCTCCCGAAGTATTGGAATTACAGGTGTGAACCACCGCTCCCAGCCCAGAGTCAGTTATTCTTAGAGCAGGTGTTCTGGTTTTTGTCTTTAATGCTTCCCTCCCCACTTTAACATAACTGTAATATATAATTATTGTGGAAAATTTGGAACACACGGAGAAGTAAAGATTGAAATTGCTGACTGCCTTATTACCCCAACCTGCACCCCCATGGAGATATTGCAGATATTTCTCCCCATCCCCCCAAGGGCAGAGGATGGAGAGCCCTGGGCTCCTCCAGGTGGGGAGTGGCACCGTGGTCTTTTCAGGTTTCCTAGGGGACAGGCCCCATTGACCATCGGATATGTGTCCCCAAGGTGGTTAGAGGCCATCACCTGCCTGAAGTCAGCTCAGTGGGCAGGACTGGGCATCTCCTGGTGGTCTACCCACCATGCCTGTTCATCAGGTTGGTGTCTGACCTCTTTCTGGTGTGTGGTGCTCATCCAGGCAAGGTGACAAGTGCTCAACAGAGGAGTCCTGGTTCCTTCAAGGAAGCTGGGAAGTGTAGGACAGAGCAGGCTGCGTTTGTGGTTTTTGCCAAGACTTGACTTTTGACGACTTTTCTGAAAAAGGTCAGAGGCATTTTGTTTTGTTTCGTTTTGTCATTTTTTTTTTTCCCAGTAGATGTTCCTATTTGGTTCACAGATATAAACACTTGAACCAGGCGATATCAGCACTGCAAGTCGATTTACCACCACAGCCATTCTCTAGTACCCATATGAAACTGTTCCTTCCTAAGTTCTTCCTTTTTGCTTTTTTAAACAGAAATTATTTTCATTAGGATCACTACTTTCCCATGTGTATTTTACCACAAAATTTGGTTCTAATTTTGGTGGCTTGCTTGCCGTTAGTACTCATGTTAGCTTCCGCCATTCTTTCCACTGTGTCCTGGGTAAAATTTTGCATATCCAAGTTGTTGGATTCTTTCATCAGTTTTTGGTTAGTGACTTTCGTGGTCTGCAGTTTTAGCTGCTTTCAGTTTTATTTTGTGTTGAAGTTTTTTCTGTGAGATTTGATTTTTACAGGGTCAGTTTTTAAATGTTGCAAGAAGGGTGCTTTTTCAGTTTGCTTATTATTTTCAACACATGTTTTACGTGGGTAATTTTAGCTTTGTTGGTCACCAGCTTTGTTTGGGGTGCTTGGTTTCTCTCAAGTCAAATTATCCCAGGTAATCTGGCCAGAAGGCCCATAGGGTCAGAATGGCAGGTCAAAATGTCTTGCTGCTTTCTTGAAGAGTTTGAAACAAGCTTGCAAAATACTGTCCTCTCTTTGGATTTCTCCTGTCTGGGTGTTGCCAGGGCTCTCCTGTGAGCGACAGAGAAAAGAGGAGGTACTAGAATTTGGACTTCTAGGAAAGGTTGTATTGTCCTTATCATCAGAATCCCTCCCTCCCGTCCCTGTGACCTCCCAACTTCACAAACACATCTTGCCTGACCCTAGGCAAATGTGGAAAGGCGCAGCTCTGGTACACCAGAAAGCACGGTGGATGGGGAGGTAGGAGCCCCGTGCCGGGACATGTCTTTTTTCCTTCTTGAACTTCTCTCCACACCCATCCACAGGGTTGCTGGCCAGAGATCTGTCAGAGTTCTTCTGGGTTTCTCTTTCTCTGGGTGGGGATGTGGACTCTTAGGATGTCAGGAAGCAACTATAGGAAACCCCCTGTGTGGGTGAAGCAGAGGTGTTGCTCAGGGCTCTTTGCCTGGTTCCGGGTCCTGGGACCCTGCTCCCCGCCCCTGAACCCCACCTCCCCCGGCCCCAGGACAGAGCTGGCTTGCCATTGCAGTGGATCTGCGGAAGAGGGTTCCCGAGTATGGGGAGAGCATGCTGGGGAGGGGAGCTATTTGTTCCTTTCCAATCATCACTGTACTGAGTGGTTCCCTGGGACAGTTGAACCCAGGGGAACTGAATTCATCTGTGTAAGTAAATATCCATCTCCCCTTAAAGGAAAAGCCCCTGTGCAGCCTCTCTGGGCAGCTGGAATGCTGCTCTGTGGGTCTGGGCATTTGTTCCTTCTTTCTTTCTTCCTTTGATTTCTTGCTGTCTCCTTCAATTAGGCCTGTGACTGTTTTCACATGGCTATTTGTATATACAAGCCAGGCCAGGCATCGTCATTTGTGTGTCTAGATCAATAAGAGCAGCTTTAACCAAAAAGTCCAGCTGAGAATTTATAAATACCCTTCACCCCCTCCCCTCCCTGGAAGATGTGAAAACACCATCCCATTAACCCTCCAAAGCAGCTGGTGGACTTGATCAGGGAAGATGTAAAATATAATTTCTTTGAATGTGCTTTCTCTTTACCCTTTTAGTGGAATTTGATCAGTGTTTAAGCAACTGTAGCCGATTCCCAGCCCACTTCAAAGCAAAAGCCCTTCACTGTGCCTATTTGCAAAATTACCTTTGAGAGACTGAAGTGTCGGAAATGCATTTAGACACAGATTGTGCTTTATATTAGCTCTCCGTTGCCCCATAAAATGGGCTTGGGCGTATCTGAGGCAGCTACCAAAGGAAACTTAAAAACAGATTCCGGCGGCAGCGATTCTTGTGTTCTGTGCTCACTGTGGAAAAGAAGGGGGTTAGAGATTTAAGTTTATGTGGATCTTGAGGATTTTAAGAACCAGATTTCTTTTTGCTCACATTAGGGGAAAAAAATAAAGCTCAGATGCCCCGTGATATCTTGTTACGTCAGGTTTTCCTATAAAATGTCAAGACGGCAATACTGGGTTTCCTGGCTTGCTTTTCCCCACTGTGTCTGCTCTTGCCAGAATTTTTATTAGGGGGAGGGGAGCATTCTCTTCCCCTCCTCCCTCAATGAAATCATTTCTTCCCTAGCCTTTAACCCGTTAAAGTTTGGGAAGGGAGTACTTTGATTTTAGGGTTAAATAGAAAACTTCCCTAGTGACTGTGGCTGGAATTAAGGTGTACTTAAGGCTGTAGCAGCCCTGGTGGGTCCTGGGCTGGCTGGGTGCTAGGGTTTGGTATGGAAAACAGCTTGCATCACCTACTTTTCTTCCCGTGCCTATGGCTTCCCCAGGCACCCCCCTGTAAAGCCAGGCATGATTCCAGCTGTGTTAAAAGGCCCTGGGAAATGTTAACTGATCAAAAATGTTGAGTAACTAGAATTATTATTATTTTCACCCTGACCAACTTCAATCAGACTGGCGTATCTGTGGTCACCAGGTATGCCGCAGGCATGGGTGGAAGCTGTGCTTGCAAAGTGAATGTGTGTAGGCCAGGTGTGGTGGTTCATGCCTGTAATCCCAGCACTTTGGGAAGCCAAGGCGGGTGGATCACTTGAGGTCCGGAGTTCGAGACCAGCCTGACCAACATGATGAAACCCCATCTCTACTAAAAACAAATACAAAATTAGCCAGGCATGGTGGCACATGCCTGTAATCCCAGCTACTTGGGAGGCTGAGGCAGGAGAATCACTTGAATCTGGGAGGCAGAGGTTGCAGTGAGCCAAGATGGCACCATTGCACTCTAGCCTGGGCAACAAGAGTGAAACTCTGTCTCAAAAAAAAAGAAATGTGTTTGATGGAAGCTGTGCTTGATTAAGCGAACGTGTTTGATCCAAGAGGGCAGGGGATTCTGGAAGAGACATTAAGTACAGATTGACGAGTGTCTTGTCTCACTGCAAAAACCTCCTTTCTCTCTTTCTTCCTAGTCCCCACTGAAAATGGAGTGGTAATAGCTTAGTTCTCACTTTGAGTTCAGGCAGGAGAAATGGTACCCAGGAGGTAGAGTTAAGTAGAGAGTTCTTTAACTCTCTTCTTTTTTCTCACTTCTCTTTATTCCACCGTTCTCTCTTTACTTCTGCCTACCTTAGCAGCATGCTGCAGAACAAACCCTGCTAGGAGGAAGTTTGAAATCTCTAGGCTGAGAAACTATGCAGAGAGCAAATGACCTTCTGAGGGCTCTGGGTACGGAATCTTAGTATGACAGGTGGGTCTAGAGCCGACAGAGACTCAAGGCTCTGGAGTCTTGAGCCTTGATGAGACAGATGACATGCCTGACGGGACAGTGAGAGTGAAAGGGAAAGCTATTAATAATGACACCAGGTCAACACATGTGAACCCAACTGTCCTGAACAAACGGGGGTTTGTGGTTGCACTACAAAGCCCAGGCTCCGTTTTGATTTGGAAGGAGTGACGCCTTCCTCCCTGGAAGCTTAGGCTAGGGTTGCAAGCTGAGGTGTTCACATGGACAGACAGCATGCAGGAAATGGGGCCTGGTGTGAGGAAACAGAGCAGAACTCAGGGTTCATTCATAGTCTAAAGGGGGCATTGGCAAGTCGGCATCAGACAGTAGCAACTTGTTGCCAGATCTTCAGAGTTTTTTCAAGAGAAGCCAAAAATCGAGATTTACATATGAAATCTCCCAGTTTGTAAAACTTGGCAACCATTTAAAAATTTTAAAAATGTTATGCAGGCCAAGCACAACATCTGTGGGCAGTGGGCAGCTGCCTGGTTTTGACCTCCAGCCCAGACCGATTAATTGATGGCTGTCTTCTGGGTCTCCCAGTTCCGGCAACGGGAAGTTTCTTAAGGAAGTTGCCTGGGCTGACCACAAGTGAGGTGGGCAAGTGGAAAGAGGAGCTTGACTTGGCTTCAGTTGATCATTTGTACAATAAATATGTATCGAGCACCTGTTATGTTCAAAGTACTATCTGTGTTGTGCCATGTTTCCTAGTCTACATTTTGGGATGAGCTGTGTCTTCCTCATGCTGGTGGACTCTTTATGCCCTGCATAGGGATGGTTCGATGCTTCTCCCTGAGACTATAGCCAAGATGGATGCAGTGGGAGGAACTTCAAGTGGGGGAATGTTGGGGAAAGACCTGGGTCTGATTCGCAGACCCTGCCAAAGTGAATTGTATTTCAGGTTAACCCAGTGGTAGTCCCCACGATGAGACAGTCTTCAGCTGAGGAAAGCCCTGGGGATTTGGAAGCTAGAGCTGAGAGAGCCTAGCCAGGGACCCTTGTCTGGCAGTCCCTGAAGGCTGTACCAGGACCAGGAGGCAAAAATCACAGAAGAACAGACTCCATTCAGCTCCATATGTGGCAGAACTTTCTAACAGAGCTCTGTACCCTGTGGCTGTTGGACCAGATGATCTGTAAGCTGTTTTTCATTACCTGGAAAGTCCGATATCTTGAGGCTGCCCCCTGCACACCCATTAGACTCCTGAATCTTAAACCTGCTCTGGTTCATGGCTTACCTCCGGCAGCTGAACTTGGGGTCCAGTGCCCCAGAAAAGCCAATAAAAACTCTTAAGTTGAGGCCAACTCAGTTTGCCTGGGGATGAGGTGAGGTGGTATGGGGGAATAAAGGCTTCTCTAATGCCGTGAGGTGTCATTTGTGTTTTCCGTCCTCCTGCTCTCTGAATTTTAAATTAGGGTCAGTCATACAAACCTCACAGGCTTGTTCAGTCAACAAAGGCACAGAGAGCTTAAGTCACTTGCTCAAGGCCATGTAGCTAGGCAGTGAGGAGCTGGGGCCTGGACCAGCTCATCTGTCATCCACTGTTCTTTTACTCCCTTTCCTAAACTGTTAGATTTTAATTTCCTTTTGGTATATTCATTATTTTGTGTGTCTCCCCCCACCCCCATTGTTTCTAGAACTGTGAGTGTTCAAATGTTTAATAGCTAGGTTTTTTTTTCCCCCGTACACTTGGCCAGAAGTAGGAATTCATCACCATCTGTGAACATTTACTGCGCCTCCATGGTTTGCGTGGAATTGTACTAGAAACACTCAACCCCGGGGCTTTGTTGGCAATAAACTAGGTCTTTCTGCAGAACTTTTGAGGACAAATCACCAACGGGTTGGAAAGCATTTCCTTCAGGAATGGCAAAACTCTATTTTTCACCTTGTTAACGCTGCTCCCACCTTTGTTTCTCCCCTAGTGTCAGTCTTAAGTGTGTTAAGTGCTTTTTTCTGCTCAGTGTCCTAGATAAGAGGTTTCCAAATGATGTCCCCTGATCTGTACCCTACCCCCAATTCTCAGGCTTCTGGATAGACAGAGAATGGACATCTGGTTTGTTTTGGAATGACAGGCTAGACTAGAGGCGTCCAGAGGCCTGGTAACGGCAGAGGCTGCTGGCATCTTAAGACATTCAGAAACCACTGTGCTAAATAACGGTGGAGCTGTAGTGATCTCAACATTTCAAGGAGAAAGGAGCTTATGAAGCAGGCTTGTGATGTTTGTGAAAAGGGCCCTGTGGGGCATCTGGGGCACCCCATGTAGAGCTGGAACACAGGGACATGATCCCATGTGCAGGAGACAGCTCCAGCCTCTGCATACCCGTCGGCGCACTCCTGCGTTGGAACATCCTCTTCATTTTGTCTGGCATGTCCTTTTGCTCAATGAATCATTCCCGGCCAGGCCAGACGTCCTTGCTGGATCCAGAGCCAGCTCTCTGCACCAGCCCTGTGATTCTCTAATGCCAGCGTGAAGTTTGGTTTCCCACCTTGGGATGCTTTGCCTGTCAAGGCTTTTCACTGATGAATAGTTGTTATGAACATGTCAGCCAGAGTGGTACTTTTCAAGTCATGCAGTAATGGATCTGTATGATTTTTTTTTTTTTGCACAAAGAACTAAATAGCTAAGATACTAATGTGGCAGATATGCCATAGCTACCTCTTCAGTGAAATCTTTAGTGTACACATTTGTCACACTGTATTAGAACATATTAAGGCAGCTCATTAATGTTTCAGTATTTAGAGTTTGTCATACAATGAGCAAAGACAGACATCGTTGACACAGTCTGTTGGAGCAAAATATGTCTAGGCTTTTGCTTGCTTTTTGCATTTTCAAATTCACATTTCCATCAGAATTTTTGAGTTGTTTGTTTGGAGGCAGAGTCTCACCCTGTAGCCCAGGCTGGAGTACAGTGGCCCGATCTCAGCTCACTGGAACCTCCGCCTCCCAGGTTCAAGTGATTCTCATGCCTCAGCCTCACAAGTAGCTGGGACTACAGGCATGCACCATGATGCCTGGCTCATTTTTGTCTTTTTAGTTGAGATGGTTTTCACCATGTTGACCAGGCTGGTCTCAAACTCCTGGCCTCAAGTGATCCGCTCCCCTTGACCTCCCAAAGTGGTGGGATTACAGGTGTGAGCCACTGTGCCCAGCCCTAGGGAGTTTTTTTTTTTTTTTTTTTTTTTGAGGTGGAGTCTCGCACTGTCACCTGGGCTGGAGTGCATGGCGTGATCTCGGCTCACGGCAACCTCTGTCTCCTGGGTTCACACGGTTCTCCTGCCTCAGCCTCCTAAGTGGGAGTACAGCCCGCCTTGGGCTCCCAGAGTGTTGAGATTACAGGTGTGAGCCACTGCACCTGGCCTTTTTTTTTTTCTTTAATGTTTGTATTGAGGTATAATTAATATGCAATAAATGGCACATATTTAATGTGTACAGTTTGATGGGTTTGATATTTGTATATGCCCATGAAACCATCACCACAATCAAGATAATGAACATGTCCATCACTCCTCTAAAACTTTCCTCCTGCCTCTTTGCAGTTTCACCATCTTGTTTGCCTGCTGCCCCCTGTCCCTAGGCATCCACTGATCTGCTTTCTGTTATTATACATTAGTTTGCATTTCCTAAAATTTTATATAAATGGAATCATACTATATGTATTACTTTTGTCTGATCTTTTTTTACACAGCATAATTATTTTCAGATTCATCCATTGTTTTGCATGTTTTAGTAGTGGCTTTTTATATTTCTTTGTATGGATATAAAGGGAGGGATATTGATCTTCAGGGATTATTTATTTTCATTTTAAAAGTTTCTCCTGAAGTAGTATTTTTTTTTTTAAATGTGCTTTGAAAGAAATTTGTTTAGAATTCATTTGGCCCTAAAATCCACGTAATCAATGAGTTAAGTCAGTAAATATAATATTTGGCATCTACCATGTTTGCTGTGTGCCAGGCTTGATGGTGCTTGTAGGGCACAGAAGAGGTTCCTGTCCTAGCCAGTGATTGGTGTGTTCAGGAGGGCCTATCAGTAGTTCGCTAGTGCACCATATCCTACACGTGATAGAGCTGTCGTGTTCTTAGACACAAAGACGGCTGTTACACTGTTATTTGCAACAACGTTGAAGTCTTGCTTTCCACAGGCTATGGCCTGATGCACGTTTCCAATTTTGCACAATGTCACAGCAGATATGCCTTCCACGCCCTTGGTCTTTCACAGCCAGGCATGGGGCTGGAATCTCAGAGCTACGGTTGCTGTGATTCTCTTGATTCCTGCTCAGAGGATTGCATGATGGGGGCTGGAGTGCAGGCAGGAAGTTAGCCTCGTGGATTCCCTCATCCTCACAAAGCCAGGCGCACAGGGAGGTGGTAGGGGTAGGGAGTTGCCATGGGAATTTCTTCCCCAACCAGACAGAGTGGTGTGTGTTGCTGGGGAGTTGGAAATGTATCCTCTTTTCCACATCCATTGTTCAGTCAAGTTCTCCTGAAAGAAGACTTCTTACTGTGTGTAAGAAAAATCAGTAAGCCTCTGATAAATAGTCAGACTGTCAGAAAAGGGACCTTGGAAGTATGTGGTCCAGCCTGCCCATTTTATAGGTGAGGAAGCTGAGGCTCAGCAAGCAGGAGTGACTCAGGAATAAGCACTCATAGCAGAGCTGGGACTTGGGAAACCCAGGCACTGCTTTAGACCTTCATTTTCATAATCCGCGAGGGTGGGAGTTTCAAGAAGGCTTGGCAAAATTTGATAGGACTGGGAAAGAGATTGTTAATCTCTCATCCTGTGCTCAAGGATGCTATGCCATTTTAAAAAAAAAACAAAACAGAAAAGAAAGACAAAATAATTCTCCCAGATGATGTTTCTAGAATGTTCTCACATCTTACAGTCTCCTGACCTTGCACAAGCTTGTTCCAGGAATAATGTTAAAATTCACGAGTGGGTATTCGGCGACATCATTGGGCAGGATTTTCTGGTTCGTGAATGAAAGGTGATAGGTGACACCGTATGTCAATGTAGCGCTTCTCGGTTTATGAAGGGCCTTCATGTGCAATCTCTACGTGAACCACTTCCCACATAGCCCCTTTATACCAGTGAGGAAATTGGCCCCCAGAGATGAGGCACTTGGCCTGAGGTGGCCCAGGTGGTAAGGAGAGGAGCCAGCTTTCCAATGCAAGTCCCAATTTCCAATCTCCTGTTGTTTCCACCGTGTCCCCCTGCAAGGCAGCTGGGGTGTGCAGAACAACAGCTTGACACAGTGGGAAGAAGCTGGGCTTTTATGTTTAGAGTTCAGAGCTCAGCTCTGCTCCCCTGCCTGCTGGGTGACCCTGTGGAATACTCCTGACCTCTCTGAGCTTCATTGTCGTCTTTTGGAAGAGGAGACCCTGTCCTACAGGATTAAAGTAGTTCAATATAGAGTGCTTACTGTAAAACTTGCTTCTAGGAAGCAACTGGTCAGTGTTACCTCCTTAATGAGGGTGAAGTATACGTGGGAATACTAGTTGTGAAAAGAGAGCCTATAAAGCAAAACTGAGGACACATTTACATATACCAAGGGGTGCCCAGCCCTGTTCTTCTTGCACATAGAATCTTAAATGTTTCCTAGATTGAGCCATTAATCTTTGATTTTTTGCAAAGGAAGTTAAGACAGAGGTTCTCACCAAGTGCCTTGCACATAGTAGGCCTGTAATACAGACTGGATGATCAACTGCTCTTTGGAGTAGCAGAGAGTATGCCTACACACCATTTGAATAAAATGCGACAGCCTGCCAGAGACCAGACTTTGAAGGTTATAGACCCAGGGCACGTGGCCAGAGCAGCTGTCAGTGGAGGTGCGGCCTGGAGCGGGTAGTGTGGAGGCTGGAGGCTGGAGGCACCAGGGTTGAGTGGGAGTCAGTGCAGACTTAGAAGAGGGGATGTGTGTTCCGGGGTGGGGAGCGGAGAGGGATTTCTCTCAGACACTTAGATGGAATCTCAGGTCATACAGAGACATTGTCTCTATGTTTTATATTTTCCTTTGAGAACATCTCCATTTAAGTAACTGATGTTCTGAGTGGGGAGAGAAGAATGAGCCTTTTCCCTCTGTTAGAGCCAGTAGCCGCCTCTTCAGGTTCAGACTTTTTAAGGTGTATGGAGACAAAGTTGGGTCAGTGTTTGCAGAAGAAAGGCTCTTTCTCCCTGTCTCCCTCCTGCTTAATCCAAGGAGCAGAGAACACCAGGGAAACTTGGAAGTAGCGGGGGTGATTCGGGAGCTAGATGGAGCCTGACATGTGAAGCTGCTACCTGGTTACAGCTAGGCAGAGTTGGAAGGGTGTCCTTTGGTGGGGTGAGAAAAGAGCGCCTCCCAAGATTCCCCTGCACCCAGCCAGGCCCTGCCAGGGGCCCCTCTCACCGTTCTTTGCTCCTTCCACGGAGACTGTTTGAGAATTCAGTGATTCACTTCCCGTCGTCAACTCTTGTTTAACGTTCCCCTTCATTGTTACCAAACAATCCAGACCCCAGTGATGTGTGGTGTTCTGAGAGTGGAGGAGGGAAGAGAGAGAGAGAGAGAGAGAGAGCCAGAACTGTTTACAGAGCTGGGGAGATGGGCCCAGGCTTGACAGCCGGGCCGACTTGAAAGACAGGCTACAGTGGAGTGTGGCCCCAACAGCTGGGTGTGTGCAGGGTGGGAAATGCCAGGCACAGCCGCTCCTCCACAGAAACCACTCTGTTCTTTCTGCTCTTGATGGAAGCTCCTGCCCTTTATTGTGGTGTTAGCTTCTTTGTTCAGTTACGCCGACAGCTGAGTTTTCTATTTGGGGCCATAGTTTTGGGGTCATGGTTCCTGGAGTAGAAAAAAAAAACAACAGAGGAGCTCACTCAGAAGGATCCCTAGGTAAATGCCATCCCTTCCTGGGCCCCAGTTTCCTCACGTGTTCGGGGGGAAAAGAAGGTGGTGGTGAAATGCCCCCCACCAGCTCCAAAGTCCTGTGGTTCTGAGGCTGGAATATTCTGCAAAAGGACATTTGCACACCACCCTTCCACCGTCCCCGCCCCAGTGTCGCATCCAGGTCCAATTCTACCAGCCACAGATGTGAGCATGTCTGGAACCCGTCTACCTGTCTCATTCATTCCATGACCTGATTTTTGAGGTCAGTAATTCTGCAGCCTCCCTCACCTTTCTGGTTTAAAGCAACCTCCTCTTTCAGGAAGTTGTTTGAAATCAATTTAATTCCTTTATATCCCACATGACAGCTACAACTGACACTGTTTAGTTGATGTTGGTGTCGGGTTTGGGGCTTACTTGGTTTTTGTGTTTGCTTCTAACCTGCAGAAAGACTCAAAGTTCTGAAGTTTTCTCTCTCATCCTTTCTGGTTGTTGCTCCATGTACAGTAGGGAAGAAGAATTTGTGTTGGTAGAGTCCACATTCTTTTTTTTTTTTTTTTTTGACGCGGAGTCTCGCTCTGTTGCCCAGGCTGGAGTGCAGTGGCCGGATCTCAGCTCACTGCAAGCTCCGCCTCCCGGGTTTACGCCATTCTCCTGCCTCAGCCTCCCGAGTAGCTGGGACTGCAGGCGCCTGCCACCTCGCCTGGCTAGTTTTTTTGTATTTTTTAGTAGAGACTGGGTTTCACCGTGTTAGCCAGGATGGTCTCGATCTCCTGACCTCGTGATCCACCCGTCTCGGCCTCCCAAAGTGCTGGGATTACAGGCTTGAGCCACCGCACCGGGCTGAGTCCACATTCTTGATTACTTATTTGCTCTGCTGCTATTGATGATTCAAGTTTTCTCCAAGGCCCTAGGTGCCTAAAAGCATTGAAGAAATGAGAAGTGTGGACACAGAACACCTTTAAGCCACTTCCCCCTGCAAATTAGTGTGTTTCACAGGTATTTGGAATGCTAGAAGGTGAGCAGACACTAGAGATCTGTTGAACCCATCATTTTTTAAATGAGATAATCCATACCATACCTAAAGACTCCTCCGAGAGTCAGTAGCACAGCCAGAGGGAGGACCACACACACCCCTGTCATCTAATGAGCGGCCAGGGCTCCAGTCCGTCCCCAGTGTGGCCCATATATCTGTGTGCTTTCTCCTCTTAAATCCAACACTGATAAAAATCTCCAGTTAACAGATATTTGTTGAGCAAGTTTATTGCAAACCGTTCTATTTAATGTCTGCCTACAACCTTAGCCACAGATGACTCTCTCTCCCTGGTATGGCAAATGGGCAGAGCTTCCTTATTCAAAAACATTTCAGCTTCCTGCACTTCCTCACTGGTTGCTTTCACCTAACTGGCACCTGTGGCTGTCATTCCCCTACTGTTTTTCATTGCACCTCTCAAGACCAGCTGATTGCTTAAAGAACATTTCTGGTATCGGGCCCATGGCAGTAATGTGCGTCTGTGGATCCCTTTGCTATGAGGCTTGACTTCTCGATCGGGTTCACAAAGCTGGTGGGCAGTCTGAGATCTTTGCTTATTTCTTACATCTTCTGAAAGGTGCTGTGAAGCTTACCAGTTGCTGCTGCACATTATCAGTTAGTAATTCCATTACCATTACTATTTTCTGAGCAAATGTGACCTGCAAGCCCCATGCTCCATCCAGGATGCAGGCAAAGTTAAGCTGGGTTTCCTTTCCCTCAAGGCACTCCTGGCACACTTGGGAAGGGAAGTCAGAAACACACAGAAGTCACTTCATCATAGTAGGCCTTTGGTGATAATTGATGATGAATTTGAAGAGTGCGGGATAGTGGGGACAGTGGACTGTAAAAGTTCGAGGAGGGGAGGATGGAGAGAGGTCATTCTTGCAGAAAGCCACAGAGTGGGTTACTGTTTGAGCTGGAAGATAATTGGACCTCCGAGGGCTCTGTCCTCACCTGCACCTCAGCTCACTATGCTGGTAGCCAAGAGTGCAGGAGCCCCATGTTCAGATGCTGTGGCAGCAACATTTTACCTCCACTACTTGGGCCTGTTCAGCATTTGGAGTTTCTGTGCCTGCAAATTAGGCCTGTCTAGGAAGTGGGGGTGAGGTGGTGGGTGGGCAGGCGCTCTGAATCTCAGCTGGGACTGGGTGGGCTAACGGGGAGAGTTGTAAGTATCTAGGACCCAGCGGCAGGACGCCTCACCTGGAAGCCTTTCCTTGTTCCTGATTGTAGCTGTTTGAGGGATGCAGTTTTCAGACAAGGACCACTTAGTTGATGAGGCCGGCTTAATCCAGGACGGCTATTGCCACCCTGACATTGTAAGTGTTGGCCTGGCTTCTCTGAAGTCCTCCCTTCTTGCTTGTGTGGAATTCCTATCTTCCTGCCCAAAGGGGTTCTTTGCTGTCTTAGGTGAATTGCCCCAATGAACCAGAACCTTTTGTTTAGGTACAATAGGAGGTCTGTACCCTTAGACAGAAAGGAATGCTAATTGGCCACTTAACTGTCCTCAGGGTACAGATGCCAGAATATACAGGACACCCATTCTTTGTTACCATTTGGGATGGAAACTGCTTATATAAGCTTGTAAAACTTTGGTTCAGAAAGCAAGAGAATGCGTACGGAACGTTAGCAATTGGTATCATGCAAATGCTGCATTTTTTGCATGTAAAGGTACTCTTTAACTCCATCGTCCTTAAACTAACTTTTTCAAGAAACATGGTCATTTCCCACCCTTCCTTTACTTCCAGCCCCCCATTCATACCCAACAGTGGCTGAACTGAAAGGTTTGCAAATCCTGAAGGCTTTGGGGCTTCTTTTAAAAACAGGGACTGAGTTGTAAATGTCGTAAGACTGAGATGGGGAATGTTCCTTTCCCAACCATACTGTGTGGCATTTGCTAGGAATTGTTGTAAAATCACTGGAGTGAGCGCTTGTCCTGAGGCACTGCCTCTGCGCGTGAATGTCACTGAGTTGCCCGGTTGACCCGTTGCATGTTATGCAGCACTTGTGACACTGTTTTATCTCTCTGGCCGGTGACTCATAATTAAGGAAGTCAAAACTGTGCAATTAACATAAAACCTCCTCATTTGCCCTCTTCACCTTTCCCCAACCCCCGCCCCCAGTCAAGAATGCCTGCCTGACATTTTCTCTAAGTCTTTGGAAACTTTAAGATTTGTTTTGATAGAACAAGGCCTCCAGTTACCATCGTCGCCTGGTTCCACTTCTTTTACCCCAAAAGTCTGTGAGAATCTTTTCCAGGAAAAAAAGAAAGAAAGTAAGTAAATCCCACCCCCAAGCGTGCAGTCTGCCCACGGGAAGTGATTCATGGTGCTCCGATTCAGGCAGACCTGACTGCAGGAGGCGGGAGGCTGGGAACCAGGTCTGGGAAAAGAGGGCAGAGAGAGGATACCCAGACCTAATGGCTTCTGCTCTGTGGAAGAAAGTGAAAAACAGAATGACTAAGAGTCCTGTAATAAGAATTGTTTGTTTTGTGAAGTTGAACTAATAGTGAGGTTTGCCGGCAGATAAGACTTGAGAAATTGCAGTTGTCAGGGAAGGGGACTTTTCCATGTCCTGCTTTTTTTTTTTTTTAAATTTTCAAGAGAGCAAAGCTATTTCTCAGTCTTTTTTTTTTTTTTTTTTGAGATGGAGTCTCGCTCTGCCGCCCAGGCTAGAGTGCAGTGGCACAATCTCAGCTCACTGCAACCTCCACCTCCCAGATTCAAGTGATTGTTGTGCCTCAGCCTCCTCAGTAGCTGGGATTACGGGTGTCCGCCACCATGCCTGGCTAATTTTTTTGTATTTTTAGTAGAGACGGGGTTTTGCCGTGTTGGCCAGGTTGGTCTTGAACTCCTGACCTCAGGTGATCCGCCCACCTTGGCCTCCCAAAGTGCTGGGATTACAGATGTGAGCTACCACACCAGGCCTTATTTCTCAGTCTTAAGACATTCATGTATTAGTGGAGGGCCCAGATCTGTGTTTCATTCTGCCTTGCCTCCTCTAAGCCTCTTTTCTTTTCTTTGGGGAAGAGGGTCTAAGATGAGACCATTATCTCACAGTCTCCAATAGCTGTTTCTCCCCAATTTCCCTTTTATTTATTTATTTATTTTTGAGATGGAGTCTCTCTCTGTTGCCCAGGCTGGAGTGCAGTGGCATGATCTTGGCTCACCGCAACCCCCACCTCCTGGGTTCAAGCCATTCTCCTGCCTTAGCCTCTTGAGCAGCTGGGACAACAGGTGTGTACCACCATGCCCGGCTAATTTTTGTATTTTTAGTAGAGACAGGGTTTCACTATGTTGGCCAGGCTGGTCTCGAACTCCTGACCTTGTGATCCACCCGCCTCGGCCTCGCAAAATGCTGGGATTGCAGGCCTGAGCCACCGCACCCAGTCCATTTTCCCTTTTAACCTTTCTCTCCAAAGTTAGAGTTTTTGAAACATACTGATTTTTTAAAAATTGACAAATAATTGTCCATATTCATGGGATACACAGTGATGTTTTGATGCATATTAATGTCATTATGGTGATCACATCAAGTTAATTAGCATCTCCATCATATCAAGCATTTATCATTTCTTTGTGTTGAAAGTGTTCAATATCCTTCTATTTGAAATTATGTAATATATGATTGTTACTATGTTACTATATAAGCATTCAGTATCCTCCTGTTTGAAACTATGTAATATATGATTATATATAGTAACAATTGTATATTACATAATTGTAAACTATGTAATAATATTGTAATATATAATTGCTAGCTATTTGAAACTGTCTAATATATGACTGTTTAGTATAATCATCCTACAGTGGTATAGGACACCAGAACTGATTTCTCCTCTTTAGCTGTAATTTTGAGGCCTTTAACAGGTCTCTCCCCATCCCTCTATTCCCTCTCCCCTTTTCAGCCTCTAGTATCTTCTTTTCTATTTTTACAGAGTTAGAGTTTTGGGGCTGATACATGTTTTTACCTAAATACTCAGTTTTTGTTCCACCAAATGGATCATCATATTGTCCTAGAATGAAGGAATCCTTTCTGTTCTATGGGCATTGTGTTTTCTTCTGCCTCAAACTGACAATGCAAATTAATTTGATTCCCCAAAGCACTTTGGAAACAGACTCTTAAGTGTTGGCTACATGAACAGGCCCACTGCCAAGCGAGAGGCCCAGATCACCTGGAGTGAGAAGATGGGTCTAAACACACCTGGCTTTGTGACTCCATTTCAAGCTCCCTGTATCGTTGGAGGTCAGCTTTGGGGGTGAGGGATTTTAATGAAAGCTGAGGTGAGGTCCGCTTTTGCCTTAAGCCCATCAGAACATTGCCAAGGGCTGTGAGTATGCTGAATGGGTCCATGAGTGACCTCTTAAAAAAACAGAAACCATCTTCAGGCCTAATTTTCAGCAGAGTGAAATGGTCCCCCCCCAGAAGATTCTGTGAAGCCTGGCAACTTTTCCCTTTCTTAGTAGTCACAGACCAATTCCGATCTTTGTAGCCTCTTTTATTTGGGACTTGAAAGTTCTATGATCCTGCTGACACTCAAGAAAAACAATCCCCATCAACTTGGTGCTTGGAGAAAAGTTTGTGAAGACCAAAGCTATTAAATAGAAAAGCCCTAAACACTCTGCTCCTCCTCCTCCTCCTTCAATATTTAACCATCTTTGCATGGGGGAAGGGAGGGGCTCTCACCAGAGCCAAAAGAGAATCTCTGCTGATTTAAACCCAGTGTGCTTTGTAGTCATAGGGAACTGAGTTTGGAGTGTAACATCTAGGTTCAAGCCCAGGCACTGTTCCTTGCTGATCCTGGATGACTTTGGGCAAGCCACTCAGCATCAAAAATTTTTCATCTGTAAAATGGGAGTAATGATACTCAGCCTGCAGGATCCCTTTATCCAATGAGTTAGTGGGTGAGAAGTGCTGGGTAAATGCCTGCTCTGAGGTGTAAATTGCTTCTGTTTGGCCAGGCGCAGTGGCTCACGCCTCTAATCCAAGCACTTTGGGAGGCTGAGGCAGGTGGATCACCTGAGGTCAGGCGTTTGAGACCAGCCTGACCACAATGGTGAAACCCCATCTCTACTAAAAATACAAAAATTAGCCAGGTGTGGTGGTGCATGCCTGTAATCCCAGCTACGCAGGAGGCTGAGGCAGGAGACCCCCTGAACTGGAGGTTGCAGTGAGCAGAGCGAAAGGAGCGAAACTCTGTCTCAGTAGGGGGGAAAAATTGCTTCTGTTTACCCCCATCTTGCTTATCTCAGCGCATTTCCTTAGCCTAGGGAGATCTCAAGGGGAGGGAAGAGAGCAGATTTGCCCCCAGGGGACATTTAGCAATGTTTAGAGGTGTTTTCTTTTCAGTTGTCACAGCTGCAGGTGGGCGGCCTACCGGCATCTAGTGGAGGAGGCCAGACGTGCTATTAAACATTCTATACATGTTTCTATACAGGACAGCCCCCCAGCCCCCAGCAAAGATTATCTAGCCCAAAACATCAGTAGAGCCAACGTTGAGAAACTCTGGGCCTCGCCAAATCCATAGCCCAAGGTTGAAAAGTTCTTGGTGTCTGCCTGCTTTACAGATAATTATCATCAAGCCGAACTTTCTCCAGCAACCAACCTTCTTTTCCAGAAAGTACACATTCTGTGCCCACCCATGGCCCTTGGGAGGTGGGATGGCCCAAGGTCTAGGCAATCTTTGTGTGTTTCCAGTGGAGTCCAGCCCTCCCAAGGATAAGGCAAAGTGTTTCCTGGCTTCCTCCTCCAAGGGTCTGCCCAGGAGCCTCCTGCAACTTCTGTGGCTCCTGCCCAGGCTGCCCCATCTGCCTGGGGCACTTGTCATGGACCTGAGCTGGCTGCTCTGGAGAACTAGCAGGGGGAAAGAGAGGACTAAATATAACGGGGAGAAGTGAAGAAGAGGCCAGCTGCTGGTCTGGAGGATGGCATAGGGGGCTGCAGCCTGGCATATTATTTGGTTCCCCCAGACTGGCAGCATTCATGCCTGAAGCACTAGATATTTTCCATTTATAAATTCAGATGAAAATTGAGTTGTTCTTGGTGGAAATGTTTTAGTGACTGGTATCAAGGGTTGTGAAATTCTGTCTTAAGCTCTTCATGGCCAATCTAAACTGGAACATTCAAAAATATGCTTAGTATACGTACAGAACTTGTTAAGAACACTCAGGAAACTCAGCTAGAGACAGAGCACATGGTCACTGTGGTAGAACTTGCAGTGAGACCTCAATTATCTAGAACCTGGCCAACCACATACTTGACCTCACTAGATTTCTTTGTGGCACCAAATAGAAAGAACAGGCTAATGTTGGAAATGGAGTTTAAATAAACAACAACAGTTTTAAAAATCTGTGAAAATGCCGGGGGTGTAGTATATTCAGTGTACATCCTGAGTTCCTTTTGTTTGTAACTCTTTGATTTCAAGCTTCAGAAAATTACAATTATAGGCTAATTTTTTTTTACTACTGCTAATCATAATATAATCAAATTATAGGTCTTTCAACCAGAGTCAACAACTGCTCAGTCTCTTTTTGAAAAAACAGAAAACACTTGTGATCTTAAAGACCTTCAGGCAACTTAAGATTCAGTACAACAAAGAAAAAATTGTCTTGCTGTTCTTAACTTACCAAAGCAGGAAAGTAGACTCACATGTGTTTTATAAACATCACTGGCAAGAAAGTTGGCTACACCAGCTTCGTTGCAAGGAAAGAGGCAATTGCGAGGCCTCCTTCTCACACTGCAGTAATTTGCTGAGTAACCTTGAACAAGGATCTTATTAATGCATCAGAGTCTGTTTCCTTAACCCCAAAATGAAGGGATTGGACCAGGTGCCCTCAAGGTTCCTCAAGGGTCAGCCGTCACAGTTCTCCAAAGTGAGTTTTTTCAGGCAGACATAGAGTTAGCCAGAGTGTCGCCTCACCAGGACATTTTGTTTTCTGAACATTGGGCCTCTGTGGTTTGTCACATGGACCCAGGGGACTGGGTCCATAGCTCCCTGAAGAACTTCTCCCCAGGACAAAGGATGCTTTGGATTTGACTGTGTGTACCAAAGGGAATGAGTGAACCCCCAAATCAAACATCCCTCTTGGCAGACAGTGTTTTCAGGGCTTTCTTATTTGTTCCTTTATTAAGCAGTTATCTGGGGGCGGTCCATTGCATGGAAGAAAGAAAGGCATGTTCTAATACTTGCATATTAAAGAGCAGCAGAAAGAGAGCTCTCAGGGTGAGCTTACAGTTCAAAGACCAAATGGAACTGAGGCAAGGAGACTTTCAAGCCACCAGCAGAATTTTTTTTCTGTCTTCCCAGAAGGTCTGATGGAATGAGCACGTCATCCAAACTTGAAGTCACTCAGGTCTTGCTTTCATTTTGAACCAGAAAAAAAGATAAAGAAAACCCATGTAGAATACAAAATTTAAGTAGAGTATAAAGATTTTAGGCCGAGTGCGGTGGCTCACGCCTGTAATCCCAGCGTTTTGGGAGGCCGAGGCGGGTAGATCACAGGTCAGGAGTTCAAGACCAACCAGTTTCACATGGTGAAACCCTGGCTCTACTAAAAATACAAAAATTTAGCTGGACGTGGTGGTGGGCAGCTGTAATCGCAGCTACTCAGGAGGCTGAGGCAGGAGAATCGCTTGAACCCGGGGGGCGGAGGTTGCATTGAGCCAAGATCGTGCCATAGCACTCCAGCTTGGGTGACAAGAGTGAAACTCCATCTCAAAAAAAAAAAAAATTTAATTGCAGGTGAGTGAACACAGGAATAGCAGGGTAGCTTGATTGCTGTCAAAGGGAAAGAAATGGGGAGGATGTGAAACTATGAGGGCAGATGGGCATATCTGCTGCAGCATGTATGTTCTGGGAACGTGTGTGTATGTATCAGTGTGGCTTCAGGGCATTCATTAGCAACCCCGAGGTCTAAAACAGCTCCTTTTTTTCCAATAAACATAGCAGATGGGAAATATCTAGATACAGAATAAACTGAGGTGAAATGTACGCTGGAGGTTTGGTTTTTGGGTTATTAATGTGCTATTTGGGGCTACTTGAAAAAATGAATACTAGATGAGTATTTGGGGGTAAGTTCATATTTTATGCAAATTGACTCCAAAGCCTCTAGGTAGGTTGTCCTTCTGAAATAGTTAAGTCTTATCCTGGTGTTGTATTCAAGATCTGGGCATAGGGCTATGTCCCATTTAGAATTAGGGAGAAGAATCTGAGTCACGCAGCCTGGCTTCTCGTTATATTAAGTCTGGGAAAAGTTAGGAAAGTTGGGTAACCTCTCAGGTGCTCTGTTTCTCAATCCATCTATGGAGATAATGATACTTGCAAGTTTATTGGGAAAACTGGTGGTGGAGTCAGTGCATCAGTCAGCTAGTGTTGCGTAACAA
This sequence comes from Colobus angolensis palliatus, assembly GCF_000951035.1. Classification (NCBI taxonomy): domain Eukaryota; kingdom Metazoa; phylum Chordata; class Mammalia; order Primates; family Cercopithecidae; genus Colobus; species Colobus angolensis. The sequence continues at coordinate 4,010,471 of NW_012115043.1, read as the reverse complement.
AGCACTCTAAAAACCCAGCAGCTTAAATCCATTGTTTATGCTTACTCATGCTTCTGTGGCTCACCTGGGCTTGGTTCCTTGCTACAGATTTGGCTTAGGTCTGTTCCACGTGTTTTCATTTCTGGGCCCAGCGTATGGGGCAGTAGCTGCCTGGGGGTGGGCAGGTGGGAGAGGAGGGAGTTCCGATGATGATGGCAGAGGTACAAGGGGACAGGCAAAGACATACAATGGCAGTCTGTCCCTTCTGCTCACATTCCACTGGCCAATACAAGTCAATAGTCTACCTCAAAGTCAAGGGACAAAATACATGCCACCCATGGTAGGAGGAGTGGCAGAGCCACAGAGCAGAAAGCGTGGCTGCAGAGAGGGGTGACTAATTCACTGTCACAGTCATCAAGTGGCCAACACAGTACCTGGTACATAGCAGCAGTCACTTCTACCTCTGTTGTTACTATTACTACTAAATGGGCAAGTTGAAAAAGAAAGTTTATCTGAAAGTGACTAGAAGGTTCAGTAGTAAGAGCATATGTGTGTATTAAATAAAATAGGTTTCAACTGAAATATGATAATGTTAACAAATTTACTCTTTGTTCACTTCTTTGGCCCAGTTAACTGGTACAGTGCTTGGGATATGGTAGGTGTTCAATAACTATGCGGTGATTGATGAATGGTCAGTTTTTTTTTTTGTTTCCGAGATGGAGTCTCGCTCTGTCACCCAGGCTGGAGTGCAATGGTGCAGTCTTGGCTCACTGCACCCTCCACCTCCCGGGCTCAAGCAGTTCCCCTGCCTCAGCCACCCAAGTAGCAGGGATTACAGGCACACACCACCGTGCCCAGCTAATTTTTGTGTTTTTAGTAGAGACGGCATTTCATCATGTTGGCCAGGCTGGTCTTGAACTCCTGACCTCAGGTGATCCACCCACCTCGGCCCCCCAAAGTGCTGGGATTACAGTCATGAGCCACCGCGCCCAGCCGAATGGTCACTTTTAATAATGGTGATGCAGCATGGGATAACAGAAAAAGCGCTGTTCATCCTACCTGCCTCTATCTCCCGTGTTTCAGCCCTGGTCTGGGTTTGAATCCTGTCTCTGCCGTTTACAAGGTATATGACCTTGGGCAAGCCTCCTGAGTGCTCTGAGCTGGGCGAGGGTCCTGGGGGTGTGGCCATTTCTGTGTGCTCACATAGCAATCGTGTGCCTGGCACATGGTTAGTGCTGAAGAGATCTTGGCATGTTTCTGGAACTTACGTACTCTGCTCCTCACCTTCTCCCAGCCTCTGTGTTGTTCCACAGATGGCTGAGTGGCTGATGGGTGGAAGTGCAGACGTGAGTAACCCTTGGCATGAGGTGGGCCCCAGCCCCACCCTCTCTCCTTGGGGTGCACTCTGGCAGGCTTCACCTGCGCCATCGGCTTTGGGCTCTGGCATGGCCGCATCCTTGGCTGTGGCTCTCACCACCATTTTGGGATACTTTACAGGTCCCACTTGAAGCCAATGGGAGGAAACCTAATTTCCTGTAACAGGAAATTGTTCTGCTAGGGAAGAATATATTTAAGGATTAAAACCTTCTGTCAGAGGAACTTGAGGGAGTTGCTAGCGAAAGACCTTTGGGGGTCTGTCATCAGGAAGCCAGTGGGTGTGGGAGAGATCTCAGTCATAAACGGGGAGGAGGCCCAGCGGCAGGTTCCTGGGACTGCACTCCTAATGCCAGCAGCTGGTTTTGGGCTGGGAGGAAGGGCTGGGCCAGGGAGAAGAGTGGGTCATAAATAGACCATTTTCTGCAACCAAGCATATTTATGATAACATCAGCTCAGAATTAAGACTTATTTATTGGATTTACTTAGTGGGCCCAGTGCCCTATAAGGCTTGGGAGGGTGTGTTCTGGACACATCAGCTATATTAAATCCAGCAGCTGAAACTCCAAATTCGCTCTTATTATTTTGGTAAGCATTGCTATATATTTTGAGTGGGGCAGAGGGAGAAAGAAGGAACAATGCCAGGGCTCTGGGCAGCCCAGACTCTGAACCAAGAAGACTTGTCGCTGATGCATAAGAAGTAAATGAGATGCCCTCCCTGTTATGAGTTTGGGAATTGCATGGCCCAGAGAAGCAGGGTCCAGATGACTTTTAGAAAATACTGCCAAGCCAGATTGGTGGTCGTGTGCTTGCGAGCTGGAGAGTGAGAGGTGCCTGTCTCCTTGCCATCAGAACCCAACCTGGGAGCCAGGAGTGCTGGCCACTTGGCATGGCCCTGATACAGACTGCTGTGTGATCCTGTGACATGCGCTTTGCCTCTCCAGGGTATGGGTGTACAGTGAGGTGGGACCATTGTAAGATGTGCCTTATTAGCCACACAGTGTTGTGGTGAGGATGATCTGAGATAAGGAACACAGAAGCCTTGTGAAAATTTAAAGCACCAGACAGACATGAGGACTCACTGTGACCCTCCTGGCTGTGCACCCAGCTGGCCGAAGCAGGGAAAGAGATGTGTTGTTGAGGACCTACTGTGTTCCTTACTTTGCCGGGCACTATCATAGTAAAGAGGCAGTAATGGTTACATGACGATACTGACAATAGATTCCTGCCACTTTCTGGAATATCTTCCTGGGTAGTGTCCATTCAAATCATATATCTCTTTTTTGAAAAAATTGATTGTTAATATTGAGTGTTCTTACTAATATTTCATTTTTAAATTTTATCCCTCTGGGGAAAAGAATTTTTTTTTTTTTTTTTTTTTTTTTGAGACGGGTTCTCACTCTGTCACCCAGGCTGGAGTGCCGTGGTGCAGTCACAGCTCACTGCAGCCTCAACCTCCTGGGTTCAAACGATCCTCCCATCTCAGCCTCCCGAGTAGCTGGGACTATAGGCGTGGGTCACCATGCCCAGCTAATTTTTCTGTTTTTTGTAGAGATGGAGTTTAACCATGTTAGCCAGACTGGTCTCGAACTCCTGGGCTCAAGTGATCCACCTGCCTTGGCCTCTCAAAATGCTGGGATTACAAGTGTGAGCCACCATGTCCAGCCAGTGTTTCAGATGAAAAATATTAAGACCAAGACACTAAGTGATTTTTTTCAAATTTGTACAATTAGCAAGTACTGAGTCAGTATTTAAACTCAGGCTTATTAAATCCATTGACTTTTTTTGGAATGGTGGTATAACTTATAAATAATAAGCCATGCATATATAAAGTGTGCACTATGACAAATGTTGATATATGTATATACCTGTAAAACCACCATAGCAGTAAGAGAATAAACATAACCTTTACCCCCAAAAAAGTTTCCAAGTGCACCTTGGTAATTGCTCCCTCCAATCCCTACTCCCTCCCTGTAACTCCCTCTGTCCCCAGGCAATGACTGATCCCTGCTTTCTGTCACTAGATTAAGATTAGTGTGCCTTTTACTTTAGTTTAAATTACCTTATAATTTTACATGAACATAATCATGCCTGGCTTCTTTCACGCAGCAGCATTAATTTAGATTCATTCATAGTGTTGCGTGTATCAGTAGTTCATCATTTTTTAGTACTGAGTTGTATTTCTTTGTATGGATATGTTATAGCTCATTCGTCTGTTAATACACGTGGAGTAGTTTTCAATTTGGGGCTATTACATTCATGTACAAGTCTTTGGACATAGACTTTTATTTCTCTTGGGTAAATGCTTTGAAGTGGAATGGTGGATCATATGGTAGGCTTATGGTTTTTTAGCTTTTTAAGAAACTTCCAAATGTTTGAGGGATGAATATCCCAGTTACCCAGATTTGATCATTACACATTGTATGCTTGTATCAAAATATCGCAAGTACCCTATAAATAAGTATAGCTACTGCATATCCCCCCAAATAAAATATTTTAGAAAGGAACTTCCAAGCTGTTTTCCAAAATAGTTGTACCATTTTACATTTGCACCAGCGGTGGAAGGGAGTTCCAGTTGCTCCACATCCTTGCCAACACATGGCATGATCAGGCTTTTAAATTTTAGCCATTCCAATAAGTATGTAGTCCTATCTCATAGTTTTAATTTGTGCTTCTCTAATGACCAATGTTCTCAGGCATCTTTTCATATGCTTGTTGCCTTCATATCTTTCTGGGTAGTGTTTGTTCAAATCATACCTCTTTTTTAAAAGATTGAATTGTTAATATTGAGTTTTCAGAGTTCTAGAAAAAGGTCTATTATCAGACGTATGCTTTGCAAATATTTTCTCCCAGTTAGTGCTTGCCTTTTTATTCCTTTAATAGTAGTGTCTTTTAAAGACCAGAAGCTTAAATTTTGATGCGGTGTGATTTTTTTTTTTTTAAATGAAGTGCTTTTTTGTGTAGTAGCTGAGAAATCATTGTCTATCCCAAAAAGTCACAAAGATTTTCTCCTGTTTTCTTCTAGAAGTTTTAGAGTTTTAAGTTTCACTTCAGTTTGTTTTTGTATAGGGTACAATGTGTAGTTTGAAGATTATCTTTTTTACATATCCAGTTGTTACATCACCATTTGTTGAAAAGACTGTCCTTGTTCCACTAGATTGTCTTTGGACCTTTGTTGAAGCCAGTTGTCCATATATATGTAATTATTTCTGGACTCTGTTAGGGTCCATTGATCCGTTTGTCAGTCCTCGTGCCATTATCATACTGCCTTGATTACTGTAGCTCCTTTGCTTTTAGAAATGTAATAAATATCAAAGTAATTCATGTATGGTTAATATTACTTTTAAGGCAGAAAGGCCACCCACTTCTATCACCCAGATGGAGCTTACCTCCACAGCCTCATTCTCTCCCGCTGCCGGCCTGAGCTTTTCTCCAAGGCCTTCTCTTGCAGAGGAGGCTATGATGTCCAGCTGGCCCTTTTTTGGAACTTTTGTCAAACACTGAAGAGCAAGTGTGGCCACTTCCCTAATCTGTGGGCACTCAGTGGCTTTGCAGGAGAAGGAGAACAGCTGAATAATTACTTCCCACTCTCCTTTTTACTCCTGTTCAACCCCCAACTCACCCTGCTTGTCCAGAGCTGGGTTTGGGGAGTATCTGCTGTGGTGTAGAATAATAATGCTAATTTGTGGGTGTTTACGAAGCACTTTCAAATGGAAACCAAGCTTCAGGAGGTCGAGGGGCAGGAGAATACCCCATTTTATAGACAAGACAACTGAGTGTCCTAGGAAGCTCATGAGCTGCCCAGTGTCTCCCAGCTAGGAGAGTAGAACCCTCCTTGACCCCAGGTCTTATGACTCCACATCCGCCAGTCCTCCTTTTATACTTCAGGGACGAGTCCCAGGCTGTCCTCTCGATCTGCCTGGTAATTACTGTTTTTCAGCTGTAGGGCTTCCTTGTTCTGGAGCCCCACGGGAGGAAGGTAATTACATCCTTCCAGATGCCCTTAGTCAGCAGCTCCGGGTCAGTTCCTGTGACCAAGCCCAGCTATGACCTTTGTCTGTCCTTTCCCCTTCCCAGGCCAGTGGCTTGGAGAGTGTGATTGGATCCCTCTGTTTCTCTCTTTGGTTGGTGCTGTTGGTGGCATCTGGTCAGCCCCTCCTTCACAGAGTGCCCATGAATTCTGTGTATTCAGGCAAATGGGTGCCCTCGGTCATAAGAAGGCACAGAGGGAAAGCTTGCAAATGTCTCACTGCCAGCCCTGCCCAGCTATTAGAAAAATTATGGCACTGACTGGCAGGGTCCTAGGGTGGGCCTCCTTGAAGAAAGAGCAGTCCTGCCTCTTAATGGGGTACCTGTGACTCATGAGCATCCATCTGATTGGCTCCTCACTTCTATCCCTGCTACCCACAGTCTGTTGGTCACATGTAGCCAGAGTTCCACAGGACCTGTCTCTTTCACACATATGCACAGCCCACTTGCACATCTCAGAGGCTACGTACTGCTTTTAGAACACAGGAGAACCCTTTATCATGGCCTTCAGGGCCCTGCAGAGTAGCCCTGCCTGCCTCCCCAGCCTCGTCTCGAGCCAGCTCACTCTCACGATCGCCTCTCCAGTCCCTCTGGCCTTCATTCTGTTCTTCCGGCCTCACTATGTTTTCCACTTTCCACAGGGCCTTTGCGTGTGCCCTTCCCTCTCTTTGTACTGCCCTTCTCCTGCACCCCTTTGCCTGGTTAGTTCTTACTTACCCTTTAGGCCTTCAGGTCAACCATCACTTCCTCTGAGATGCCCTGTCCAACCCTTCAGCAAAGTGGGGTGCCATGGTCATACACTCTTAGGGTTCCCTGTTATTTTCCTTCAGGACACTTTCATTGCGTGTAATTGTAGGTTT
>NW_012115043.1:3954888-4004144 GCF_000951035.1 Colobus angolensis palliatus | reverse complement strand
CCTCCCCCTCCCGCGTTCAAGTGATTCTCCTGCCTCAGCCTCCTGAGTAGCTGGGATTACAGGCACGCACCACCACGCCTGGCTGATTTTTGTACTTTTAGCAGAGACAGGGTTTCACCTTGTTGGCCAGGCTGATTTTGAACTCCTAATCTCAAGCCATCCACCCGCCTTGGCCTCCCAAAGTGGTTTCAGTGAGTATTTGATTAATGTCAGTCTTGCCCAGGGGAGTGGAAGGTCTATGCAGACAGGGACCACTTTGCCAACCTTTTCTCACAGTGAAGTCTCTTTCCTTACCACTGTATCCTTATTGCCACACATCATAGGTTCTCATTAAATATGTGCTAAATAAGGGACTCCATTTTAGTGGCACCTCCTGACCTAATATCAGACACTATCTGAAGTTGTACATCCCTCCGGAAACCTTCTGCCTCCCAGCCTTGCCCGTAGCTGACGATGCTTTTGCCGCCCCTGAGCTCCCCAGTCGTCCTTTCCTGTAGGCCACCCAGCCTCTCATCATGCACATCACCTGGGGATTTCACAAAGGGAAAGATTCTGATTTAGTAGGTTGGGGTAGGCAATGAGAGTGTACATTTTTAACAAACTTCCCTGAACCTCTGCTGCTGGTCAGGGACCACACTTTGGCCTGGCTTGAGAGGTAAGGGCACCAGGTCATAGCTGCTTGGCATAGAAGACATGGTTCACACAGGGTCATGGCACTGGCCCACTGTAGGTGGGCTATTTGGGAGGCTGAGCTGGGAAGATCACTTGAGCCTGGGAGGTGGAGGTTGCAGTGAGCCGAGATCACGCCACTGCACTCCAGCCTGAGTGACAGAGACAGAGCAAGACTCTGTATCAAAAGTTAAAAAAAAAAAAAATCCCTTTAATTTCCCCCTTTGCCTCCCTGCTCACCACAAATAACTAAGAAAGAGAGAAAGGAAGGGCAGGGCGTGGTGGTTCACGCCTGAAATCCTAGCACTTTTGGAGGCCGAGGCAGGCAGATCACAAGGTTTTGAACTGCAGGGCTAGAATGGGTCTGTTCTTTCATTGAAAAACTATTTGTATACCTACTAGATACTGGCTAACATCATGAAACCCCGTCTCTACTAAAAATACAAAAACAAAATTAGCTGGGCGTAGTGGTGGGAGCTACTCGGGAGGCTGAGGCGGGAGAATGGCGTGAACCTGGGAGATGGAGCTTGCAGTGAGTGAGCCAAGATGGTGCCACTGCACTCCAGCCTGGGTGACAGGGCAAGACTCCGTCTCAAAAAAAAAAAAAAAAAAAGAGAGAAAGGAGGAAAGGCCAGTTTTCTTTTCTCCCTCTGACTTTCTAATGTGCAAGGGAAGACATGAGTGAATGAGGGGAGGCAGCCTGTGTACTTTGTCTCTCTTCTTTGGATCACTGTAGTCCCCATATCTGTGCCTAAAGAACTCTCATTGTCCTCCCCAGCCCCGTGCCCTCTCCACACCTCTGGGCTGCGTAGGAAGCCGATGAGTGGCTCCTGGACCTTTTCCAAGCACAAGTAAAGTGCAGGCCCGTCCCGTGGAACGCAGCTCCCTGAACAGCAGTACAAAGTTGGGGAACCCACTGGGAACTGGTGGACGAGGCCTGCTCTGCCAGCTGGGGGTCCTCACAGGGGGCCTTTGTTGTCTTCTCCTGAGATCCCTCCCAGCACTTACAGTTAGCAGTGCTCTGATCTCCTGGACCTCTGGATCTGGGAGAAATGAGGGGAGGGAGAGCTTTCCAAGTGTCTGAAAGTAGGAGGCCGGACTCTGCAGAAAGCACGGGCAATCCACATTTCCCTCTCTTTCCGCCCCTCCCCGTCCCGGCAGGTCCCTGGATGGCCGGTTGCAGGTGTCCCATCGGAAGGGGCTCCCTCACGTCATCTACTGCCGCCTGTGGCGATGGCCGGACCTGCACAGCCACCACGAGCTGCGGGCTATGGAGCTGTGTGAGTTCGCCTTCAATATGAAGAAGGACGAGGTCTGCGTGAATCCCTACCACTACCAGAGAGTAGAGACACCAGGTATGCTGCCTGGCCCGCCTATGGGGACAGCAGGTGCCGGGGTCATCACCTCTCCCCCGACCCCCCACCCCGCCGAGGGTCTGAGGTGCACTTGGGGGTGCGGGGACTTTGGTGCTGGTCTGGCATCGACACTGAGCCACCTCTGCTCTGTCTCCCCCGGACAGTTCTACCTCCTGTGTTGGTGCCACGCCACACAGAGATCCCGGCCGAGTTCCCCCCACTGGACGACTACAGCCATTCCATCCCTGAAAACACTAACTTCCCCGCAGGCATCGAGCCCCAGAGCAATATTCCAGGTAGGCACGTGGGCGGCACAGGCTGGCCTGGGAGGCAGGGGCGGCGGTCAGACATCAGTCCTGTGGCCCCAGTCTCAGCCCCCTGGCTGTCCCCCGTTCATCCCCTCTCTGTGCACAGCTTTGACCTGAGGGCCCCTGACTCAGAACCACATCCCTGTTGGGAGAGGACCCATGACCTCAGCTCCCCCCTCACTAGTGATGCTTTTCTTGGCATAGAGCAGCAGCGTGACCCTTCCGCCCGGCCTTGGTGCAGTCATTTATTTTGGAAGCGGAAATAGCAACACTGTTTCTCTCACTGCCCCTGAGGCCGGGACTGGCGTTCAGTCCCCAGTGGACGGGGGTCTGCAGAGGCGGGGAGTGAGCTGAGGGCCAGGCAGCAAGTGCAGAGAGCTGGTTCTGTAAATTCGCCTGGGCATCAGGCCTCGGTGAGGGGCCCCAACCTGGGTGGGAATTGAAGTAACTTTGAGTTTTCACTCTGCAGGGAGAAATGGGCTTTGCTGTCAAAGACTGCAAATGTTTTTAGAAGCCCCTCATTTACATGCAAATAATGTGTGAATCACCAGCACTTTCCGACTCCAGGAAAGCTGTGCTTGGCAGCACTGGGCTAGTCACTTTTGCTTGCTGGGGCAGTAATCCTGCTGCGTTCCTCTTAGAGCATGCTAATTTGGACGTGACGTTCATCCTGGGTTAGTTTACTGAGCTGAGGTTGGCTACAGACCTGTGTGCTTGGGTCAGAGTGTTAAGGAGAGACCTACTGTCCAACCTTCTCAGATCCTTTGCGGCTAGCCCTGGCGTCCCAGGGGTAAGTCAGCTACTCCCTGTTCAAATAGCAAACTTTGGAGGGCTTCAGTCAGGGCCCGGGGGAGGTTTCAGAGAAGTAGATTGCACTGTCTTTGTCGCCATTGAACTTGTAACCTAACTGCTGAGTGAGGACACATCCCCTAGAGACAACAAATCTCTGGTCTGCACAGGAGAAGATAGTAGAGGGTGGGTCTGAGCCTGCAGGTCTTCAGAGGACAAAGAGGGGTGAGGCAGAGGCAAGTCCAGACGCCTCCCTGGAGGGGGTGGGGCTTAACCCTCACCTTGAAAGACCAGGAGAAGTTAGCCTGGTGGAGGCTCTAGGAGTACACACTTCAGACATGGGAGTTGGTCCGGTCCTGCGTGAGCAAAGGCAGTTATGATCCAAGTGGGAGTCAGAGGTGGAGAGGGGCGAGGACAACAGAACCAAGAGCTGGAACCTCTATTCCGAGACCTGGAGCTCCTGCAGCCACGGACACTAGCATCATGGTGTGCATGTGTGATGTGTTTGCAAAAGGTGTCTCAGAGCCCAGCTGTGAAGGCCTTTTAACGGACCTCCTTCCTTCTGATTCCCAGAGACCCCACCCCCTGGCTACCTGAGTGAAGATGGAGAAACCAGTGACCACCAGATGAACCACAGCATGGACGCAGGTCAGTCATGCAGAGATATGCTCTTATTCTTAACTGATCAGCAGCTGGTGGGTTCAGCCCTTCCATCCCTTCCTCTTCGCCCCCTCCCTGCCTCCCTCCCTCCTATCTCTCCAGTATTTGTAGAGCAACCATGATGTGCAAGGGGCAGGGCATAGAAGAGGGTCCGAGCTGCCTACAGATGATGGGGGAGATTGACAGGACAGCCAGTGGTCACTGGGCCATCTCGTGTATACCCTGATGGAAGATGCCGCATGGCACCAGGCACACAGCAGGGCCACTTCATCTGGTCTGGGGAGGAACAGCACCTTGCAGTCCAGGTTATTCCCCAGGTTGAGTCTTGGTGATGTGTAGGTGTTGGCCAAGCTGTCAGAATGGGCAAGGGGTGTGCCAGGCAGAGTCATGGGAGTTGGGCAATTCTGGGTGCATTCTGAGCCTGGTGCATTCTGGGGACAGTAAGCGCTTAGTGTGTCTGGAGTCCAGAGAGTGTCCAGCCCAGGGAGCTCAGCGTGACTGGAGGATACACTCTCTCCAGTGGGGAGAAAGATGGGAGGGCCCGCCACACAGGGGTCCGAGTGTGATGGACCTTCAAGCTGGCAAGACCACTTGGCATTTAGTCAGGGCTGATGGAAACCACTGCAGGCTATAAGCAGGGCCTGGGACTTAGTGAGATGTCACCAGCAGCAGGGTGGAGAGTGGCCTCGATCACCTCAAGAAGTCAGGTGGGAGGCAAGGAAAGGCTAAATGGAGCTAATGCCTCTTCTGATGACCAGTGGAGACCCCTGAAGCCAGTATTTTTGTGTGACAACCACATGTGATGTGTGTGCTCCTGCCGTGAGGGGCAGGCTTTAGCTCTCTCCTGCTACATCTCCACATGTTTCCCATATCATTTGTTATAGGACCAAACTGGCTCCAGATCAGCAGCTTCTTGAATTGAACCCCAGCTGCCACATAGAATGTGTACTGAGTTGTGTGTGGTTGGGAGAGGGGGAGAAGGGGAGAGGGAGCCACGCAGATGTTCCATTCCGATGGTGGTGGGCATGCCTCGTACACACAGAGCCGCTAGACACAGCGGAGCCACCTGCCCTCGCACACAGCCCAGAAGAGATTGTGCAGTTCCTTCCCCCACCCGCCCCAGACAGAGTCTCCCTCTATTGCCCAGGCTGGAGTGCAATGGTGCGATCTCAGCTCACTGCAACCTCTGCCTCCTGGGTTCAAGCTATTACCGCACGTCAGCCTCCTGGGTAGCTGGGATTACAGGCAAGGCAGCACCATGCCCAGCTCATTTTTGTATTTTTAGTAAAGACAGGGTTTCACCATGTTGGCCAGGCTGGTCTCAAACTCCTGACCTCAGGTGATCCGCCCACCTCAACCTCCCAAAGTGTGGGATTATACTGCATCCAGCTGAGGTTGTGCAATTCCTGAGAGAACGAAAGAGACTTGTATGTCCGTTGTAGTTGCTGAAATCCAGCCTGGACATCGTGGCACTTTTGGGTTGAGCACACCCGGTGAAACACACCCACCCGGCGGAGTGGCTAGCAGCGCGAACCAGCTGGAATGCATCGAAGACCTTCCTGTATCCAATGCCAAGAGACCGCTGCGAGCTTGCAGCTATTCAGTGCAGGCACGGGAAGCAGGCCAGCGCAGCAACATGTCTCCAGCTGCTGTGTTTGTTCCCACTCTGCGCTCCCTCTTCCCCCTCTGCTGCTCTCTGTATTTGCATAGTGATTATTGTTACAAACAAACATGGACCAGAGGGGCTGGAGATTGGAAAGAGCAGCCGAGATTTCATCCTGTCAGCTTTCATTTCTTCTCCCTCCTCTTCCTCCTTTGTGCCTCCCTTTTCTCTGTCCCCTCTCCCTTCTTCCTTTCTTCTCATTAAGGGTGCCTGCAGGGCCCTGTTGTGAACATGAGTGATTTATCTGAAGTAGAGACAGACCGGACTTGCGGACCCCAGCCAGTGTGTGGGTGGTGGGCGGGGGCTCTCCTGTTTCAGTCTCCGTTCTTCCGAGTTGCCTGCTTGGATAGTCCAGTTGCTCCTGGGGTTGGCTTCCCTGCCCCCCGGGGTGTGGTGGCATCTCAGGGCCAGAGGGTCACCTTGTTGTCCCCCATGTCGCCTCACCTACCTCCACACCCTTTTAGACCTGCGAGAAGGCCCCTTGGACTTCCTAGGTCTTCGTGGTTCAGGTCACCACAAAACAGGGGACAAGCATTTATCGAGTGCCTACCACGTAGCAGTCATGGTGTAAGCATTTTTAAATGCACAGTCTCACTTAATTTTTACATGTCACACAGTAGATGATAGTATCCTCATTTTATACCTGCGGAAAAAATTAAGGCTCATAGAAGTTAAACGGCTGAGCCAAACTCACATAGCTGATTTGTGGGGTTGTCTAGACCCTGTGACTGATTATGTAACTCAGTTCTCTCAGTGAACATTCCACATCCCCCTTGGCATTAGGGGTGACAGGGAAGGAGGAGAGATCCGTGGTTCTTCCCTTGCCCTCAAGAAGGTTATAGCTGAGTTGGGGGCAAAAGAAGAGATCGCATGAACAGTGCAAGGCAGCATTCGCTTGAGGCCAGATGCGACCCAGTCTCAGGACCAATAGATTTCGTGGGGTGGAATTAGACCCCATAGGGTGGGTAATAAATAAATAGCCTCCTTTTTTATTTTTATTTTTTGAAACAGAGTCTCACTCTGTTGCCCAGGCTGGTGTGCAGTGGTGCAAACATGGCTCACTACAGCCTCTATCTCCTAGGCTCAAATAGTTGTCCAGCCTCAGCCTTCACCACTCGTGGCTATTTTTTTTTTTTTTTTTCTGTAGAGATGGGGTCTCCCTATATCACCCAGGCTGGTCTCAAACTCCTGGGCTCAAGTGATCCCCCAGTCTCAGCCTCTTAAAGTTCTGGGATTACAGATGTGAGCCATTGCGCCTGGCCTCTGCAGCCTCCTTGATAGAGGAACAGAGGAGGGGTGACGAGCAGGATGCTGCTCTGGAAAGGTGTCCACTGTTTATTTTTGAAGGCTGATACCATGTGAGTTCTTTTCTCTGGAGGTGAGAGGTGTAGAGAACATAATAGAGTAAGAATTGGGTAGATTTAGACTTTTTCCCACATGCACCATCATCTTTTGCATAAAGTGTTTTTGTCTGGTTGCTGAGTTGCAGGGTTTCTGAGACAGGTTTGTGAGTTTCCTGGAATTGATCTTTCTAGCACCTGAGCTGCTGCAGCCTCTGACCAAGGTCATGGCTGGTGATGCTGGGGAGGCCTCAAGCCCCGCCTGTGTGGGAGGGCTGGCCTCCTGCTTCCTGGGTCTTCGCAGCTCGGGAGAAGGGCTTCCCTGCTCCTCTGATTTTCCTGAGGGCATAGTTAATAGGGCAGGTGGTGTAAGCTAAAGAAAAAAGGTGTCACCTATTCTAGTTGAGAACTTAGCAGCCCTGAGCTGGGAGTCTTAGTTAGGATCATAAAACCATCCGAGACCTCTGAGATCATCCACTCCATTCATTCATTCCAGACGAGAAATTGGGGCTCAGGGAGGGAAAGTAGAGGCACGGGTATGGGGTAGGCCTTCTCCTGGGACTTGGAGGCTCAGTCCAGGGTTTTCTTTCTGCTGTGTTGAGCCACCCCACTTTGATATGTAAGTGTGTAGTAATTTGGCTCTCCAGGCCAAGAATCTTTTGTGAAGTCTCACAGCTGTGTCTCACCTCGCAGGTTCTCCAAACCTATCCCCGAATCCGATGTCCCCAGCACATAATAACTTGGGTGAGTATCTCCTGGTGCACACAACTGGAACCCCCTCTAGCTGCAGCCCTGGCGAGTCGCCAGTGTGGGGAGGGGGCCCTGAAGGTAAGGCTCTCCCCTGACGCCTACCCTCAGCCCAGCTCAGCCCATCAGGTTTCTGGTTACGGTGATGCTGAGGTCACCACAGAACGGAGAAACTTGAGAACAGTGGTGGCAGGAAAGGCAACCATGTGCCAGGTTTGTATTTCCCCTGGCGGGGCCGGTAGACGTGAGTGAATGAAAATTCCCCAAACCTTATGCCCAGGAGAACGAGGGTCTGTGGTCAGCTAAGCATACGTGTGCGGTTTGGTGCAAAGCCATGGACAGCCGTGCAGACTCCAGCCCCCTGACATTTAAAGACTTGTTTCAGATATACTTACTGGAGTGTTTCATCTTACAATTATGTAATTTTTCTTAAAATAGCAACATATAAGGAATTTGAAAATAAAGTCAAAGTGCCCATCATCCCAGCACCCTGACATAACTGTGTGTGATCACAGTCCTGATGTTTGTGCATCAGGCATATACATACATATCTGTGCCTTGCCACTGAGATCATAGTGCATATCTGGTTTTTTCATTCTCTCTTCTCATGTTATTTTGTAAACACATTTCTGTATTTACGTGTCTTGTTTATCGTTGTTGTCTCGTGATGTTTTGGAGTGGAGGGTCCATTGTTTCTGCTACATCCCTCCGTGGTTAGACTTCTGGATCAGTTTTTCCAAGACTCACTTTTCTAACCCAGTAGGGTCCTTCAGTTCTGGGATAGACTTTGGCATGGAACCTGCCAAAGGGCTCAAAACAAATGAAATATCCGTTTAGTTTTTATTGATGGGAGTTTTTTATATTCTGGTCTGGTAGTTTTAGAAAATGTAGGTTGGATCTTGTTTGGGGCTTTATTGCTGAGGCTTAATTTGTGGCTCAGGAAAAGAAACAGTTAATATTTCTTGGTGAATCAAAGTGGATTGGACTGGTTTTTGTGCCCATTTGCTTCCAGACCTTGACTGACAGCGTCAGATGAAGAAACTCATCATTTGGAGTATTAGGAGATGCCTGAAACCCTTTAGAACAGGCTGACCTGGGCAGTGTGGGATGTGACTTTGGGGGATCTGTTTTAACATTTTTGTAAAATAATATCACCGTGAGTGCCGGGCTTTGCAGAGGGAAGGTCAGATTCCTGATATGAAAGGACTGAGTTATTAAAAACAAACTGAAGGCTAGAAGCGAAGTTAACTCTTGAGAAATTAAAGGCCATGATGATGAACTTGACTCCAGGCTTTCAGCTTTTGAGATTGGCTGCTTTAGATTTATTTTCTGTGCCATTTTAAAACCCTACTGGGGCCAAGGTAGCACTTTTAGTCGTCAGCCTTCCAAGCAGACACTTGCTTTTGAAACCATAGCAGTCCCAGGGCAGCTTGGAGGTGGCTGATGCTGGACGCGGTGCTCCAGACGGAAAGGTGGTCATTTGCTGTGAACTGCCCTCTAGATTGTGTAGACTAGGATGAGGATGATGGGATGTTTCTTGAGCTTGGACCCAAGGCAGCATCCCCCATTGACATAGTTCTCCCTCCCTACTGCCCCTTCCTCAGGCAGCTTGCCTGAGGATTGAGGATTCTTAGGTTATTTCTTCCAAAGGGAGGACCCTCCCCGAGCCTGGCCAGCAGAGAATGGCTGCCAGTTTGCACTGGCCTAGTTGCATCTCTGCTGGGACAGTGTGAATCGGGGGCGAGTCGCCCAGTGAGTCGGGATTAGGATTCTGGATGAATCACTGCGCTGACAGGCCTGGCTTCCCCTCTGCTTCATGAGCCCCTGTGCTCCCCTTCACTCATTCAAACCATTGACTTCATCCCTACTCAGAAGGTCGCCTGGACTCCCATTGTCATAGCTGGAAGGGGGTGAGATGGTGATGACGATGGGAAACATTTCTTGAGTTTGCTGTTTACTGTTATTCAGAGTGCTTCCTGCGTGTTAACCCAATCCTTGTAACTTTATAAGGCAGAAATGTTGTGATTTTTCATTTTACAGATTAGGAAACCGGGGAACACATTGGTGAACTGATGTATCCCAGATTCACAGCTAGTGAATGGAGAAGCTGGCTTTGAACTCAGGCCCTCTCACTCCAGAGCCTGCACTTCCATTGCGGCATGACACTGCCTTGCTGGGCCATTTGGACCAGCTGTCCCCACCCTCCTCACTTGGAGGAACAAGGCTCAGGCAAGGCATTTGCTGACTTTTACATTGGAGACTAATGCTAGGCTGTGGCCCCTGGCGGGGAAGCCCTGCCTGCTTACCTGCCTCTTCCTCACTCCCTCATTCCCAGATACTTGTGGTCTGCATGCTGTTCAGGTGGGGGATTGGAAGAGGGACCACAGACCCAGCCATCAAGGGGCTCCGGCCTTGTTGGGATTAATAAGGCAGGACTAAAAATGATTCTAAAACAAGAAGTAGGTGCAGATGAAGAACTCTGAGGGTTCAAGGGAGGGAGCGATGGAATTCCAGGCCGGCCAGGCGTCTCCTCTGTATTCATGCACTCAGTCAGCATTGGCTGAGTTCCCAGTATGTACTGATGCTGGGGGCCAGAGCTGGGAGAGCACCAGGCATTTGCAGCCTGGGGGCGGGGGAGGGGCAGCTGGAGGTGTCCACGTCCACCTGTAATGCATTGTGCCAGGTGCCCAGGGAGCAAGCCCAGAAGAAGGAGGAATAGTACATGCCAAGGAGGAAAGTAGGGAAGTGTGGATGGAGTGGGGAGACATGGGAGAGGTCATGCCATGTGTGAGCGGGCCCTTGAAGGACAGGTGGGATCCTGTGAGGCAGAGAAGGAGGGAAGGCCATTGCAGGTCCAAGGGCAGGATGTGATCTGAGGACAGCTGGCATGGTGGTTGGTGGTTGTCTCAAGAAGGACAAGGCGGGAAGACGAGGCTGAAATGGCAGGTGGGGCACTGAGAAAAGACCCCTGAGTGTCTGTTTAGCGCCCTCTTGCCTGTAGAGTACAGCTGTTCATGGGTTTTGAATGGGGAGGTTTTCTGATGACAGCTTCATAAAGATTAATCTGGCCACTGTGTGGAATCTAAATTCTAGGGGAAATTACTGGAGGCAAAACAAAACAAAAACAAAAACCCACTTAGAAAGCTCTTCCTCTCGAGGAGGCTGAGATGGATGCTTTCGAGAAATGGTCCAGAGCCAGGAGAATGCATTTGAGAGGGAGTCCTGGGCCTGAATGAGCAGGGTTTGTTGACCAGCGTTAAGTGGGGATGATGGTAATGCCTCCATCGAGGCTGGACACCCAGGAAGTGGAGTGGGTTTGGGGTGGAAGATGGTGGTGGTTGCCTGTGCTTAGTCAGGAAAGCACCTGGCGCTGGAGGTGCAGATTTGGAAACCATTAACATTTGTGACAGCCTTTCCCACAGCGGGGCCTGAGAGAAGGGATTATTTGGTGGTTGAATGAGTGTGGAAAGCCTGTATTTTGGCCCCTCCTGCAGCCCCCACTCAGGAGGGACTCACATGGCCACGCTCTGAGGAGCCTGCAGAAGGAGGCCTGTCTGACCCAGTGTTCCTCCCATGCACTGATCGCTGTTCCTGCACTTCTCTTTTATCATCCCACTGCCCATCCGTAGATCTCACTCTGCAAACACCAATGAAGTTTGGCTGAAGTCATGACAGTGAATGAATTTAGTGGAGAGGGCGACCCAGCTCAATATGGAAAGACAGCCAGAGACGCACTCGGGCGGGGGGGGGGGTTCCTTGGGGAAGGCTGAGGTCAGGGGGATGATGGGGTCACAGCAGCTCAGAGGGGAGGGAAGCCCTGAAGGACGGTGGCCCCAAGCAGGCCCTGCAGAGATGCAAAATGAGATTTAAGAAGCGGCCTTGGATTTGGCATCAGGGGTTCAAGGGGGAGTCTTTAGGGAGCAGTGTGTGGGAGGGGAGGGGGCTGCAGTAGTCAGCAGTACACTGAAGGGCAAGTAACAGGTGGGGAGTAGAGGCACCCAGCAGGGCAACCTTTGCACTGACTCAGAGTCAGTGAGTCCCAAATCCTAGGATGGAGGCAAGCACACAGGGAGCTCTTCCTAGGAAAAAATGGGGACATCTCAGGACATCTGATTATTTCTTTTAAAGAGATTATTATGAAATTACTGTGCAAAAAGAAATAAAGCAGAGGACATCTGGTTTCTCCTTTCATTTCCTCCCCACTCCAGGCGTTAGCTCCAGGGCTCAGATCTGGGGAAGGTTGAGCCTCCTTGCCCCAGCAAAGCCACTTCTGGTGATTACGGGGCAGGGACTCCTGGTTGAGACTGGACTCAGCATCCTGCCCCAGGCAGGCTCTCGGAGACCCTGGGACCGTTGTTCGCAGGGCAGGGGATATGAGCAGGTGATGTTCCTGTTATTACACAGTGTGCTGGGTGAGTCACTGGGAATTTCCTAGGCATTTAAGGCGGAAGGATTGGGGTACGTGGAGGGGAAGGAGGAGGCAGGTGGAGAGAGGAAAAAGGTAGTGAGCTGGGTTCTGCCCAGTGAGTAAGTTGTTCCCTGTCTTAAAGTGAGACAATTAGGGCGGAGCCGTGACTGAGGAAAATAATGTCCCAGGGAGAGCCCTGGGGGAGCAGTTGAGCTGCAGTTAAAGGAAGCGATGGCTTCCCAGAGTGTCAGTGCCAGGAGAGAGAAGCGGGGATGGGGCAGCTTGGAGTGAGAGGGACAGGGCAGCTTGGAGGTGGCCGATGCCGGATGCAGTGCTTCAGACTGAAAGGTGGTCACTTGCTGTGAATTGCCCTCTAGATTATGTAGAGTAGGATGATGGGATGTTTCTTGAGCTTGGATCCAAGACAGCGTCTCCTGTTGACATAATTCTCCCTCCCTACTGCCCCTTCCTCAGGCAGCTTGCCTGAGAGTTGAGGATTCTTAGGTTATTTCTACCAAAGGGAGGACCCTCCCCGAGGCTGGCCAGCAGAGAGTGGGTGCCACTTTATGCTGGCCTAGTTACACCTCTGCTGGGACGGTGTGAATTGGGAGTGAGTCGCTCAACGAGTCAGGGTTAGGATTCTGGGTGAGATTCTGCCTGACAGGCCCAGCTTCCCCTCTGCTTCATGAGCCCCTGTGCTCATGTGTGAGCACATGTGTGGTGGCAGGGCAGCCCGAAGACCACTGGGCCTGAGCGTGGACAGTGGCCCAGGGCACAGGCCCAACCCAGTTCCAGGTATCTTTATGCTGCTGCCCAAGGCTCTTCTACAAGGCAACCTCTGGCTCCAGTCTTCCCCACACTTGTG
The DNA here is from genome assembly GCF_000951035.1 of Colobus angolensis palliatus. Taxonomy (NCBI): domain Eukaryota; kingdom Metazoa; phylum Chordata; class Mammalia; order Primates; family Cercopithecidae; genus Colobus; species Colobus angolensis. The sequence goes on along the minus strand of NW_012115043.1, from coordinate 3,991,340 downwards.
AAATCACAGGCAGGCGACATAATGACAGGAAGTCAGCTGCAGGCTCTGTCTTCACACTCCCGAGGGCCCGGTTTTTAGACTTTGCCACTGTTCCTGGTTGCAGTAAGTTCCTGGTTCATAAGCTAAAAGGGCATGGGGGTCTCTGTGCAGCCTGGTTTGGTGTTTTAGTCCTTAGATACATAGATTGGAATTAGTGTCCTGGGTACTGGGACACAGCTGGCGTGGGCTCACAGAGACCTCACCCTCTAGCACAGGAGACTCAGGTACACAGTTTCCGGGACACAAGGCTAATTCTGCATGGAGGCAGTGAGGGAGTATTTCACAGCTACGTGAGCTGGGCCTTAAAGATCGTGTCCCTGCAGAGGAGGGGGATGGGCAGTCCAGGCAGAGGACCCAGGCAGGACTGAGAAGTGGCGGATGGGGAACATGGGAACCGGAATGTGGAATCTTCTAGAGTGAGGAAGAGCTGCCTTCCGCAGGTGAGGTGGGCCCGGAGGAAACCAGTCCATTTCTGTTTTGACCTTTCATCTTGCAGCAGCGGTGCTCCTGGCCTTTGTCCGTTTCTTGCTTTCGATTTAGAGGAGAAAGTTAATTTCTCCCCACCTTTTCCTTTACCGGATTTGAATCTCTTGCACATGTTTTTAATAGGCATCCCTTAATCCAAGCGTTGCCTTCTGGGTTTTATTGTTTTCTTTTTCTTAAACAAAATGGAACGTCTGTGCCAGCTTGGAACAGGACTGAAAACTGAGGCCAGCCAATGCGTTAGGCTGGCAGGGGGCCAGCCATGGATTAAGTGCCCTATGGCACTCGAGAAGTCTGGCCGACACCACACTGGTGGGGGCGGGGGACCCACAGCGGCTGGAGCTGGAGGTTCCTGCGTCTCTAACACCTCTGCACTGGAAAGAGAGATGAGCACAGACTCAGAAGTCTGGCCGGGAGCGGGGCTGTTTGAAGGGAAGGCCGTGGGCACGTGCCATTGTCTTCCACCCCAGGTGTGCAGAATGCTCAGCCTAGAGGTGAAACTGCCGTTCACTGGGGTGTGTCACCTTACCCTCCCCATAGTCCTTCTCCTAGAGGAGCCTTCTATAGAACTGTTCCTGCATTTGTTGGTAAACCCTGGAAACCAGATCTTATTTGCTTGCTTGCTTGATCAATTGATTGATTGGTGGGGGGAGGGGTTGCCACCTCCCCCTGAGAGATTTCTTTTAAGATTTAATGCCAGGACAAGCTTTGTTTACCCTGAGGAACTAGTAAGCATTGCCCATCCACCAACCAGAGCCATAGAGCATATCATCTTCCCTTTTTGTCTTGTTTACTAGGAAGCTCAGAGCCAAACTAGATGCTTTTGCAGTAACTATAACCTCATGGTTATCCCATTTATAGCCTTCTTCTTTCCAGAGTCCTTTCTGTTTCTCTGGTAGGTAAGGATAAGTCCTTTGGGAAAGAAATTAGGGCATATTTAGTGTTTTAGGGTGTGTGTGTGTGTGTGTGTGTGTGTGTGTGTGTATGTGTGGCAGAGTCTTGCTCTGTCCTCCAGGTTGGAGTGCAGTGGCGTGATCTCGGCTCACTGCAACCTCTGCCTCCTGGGTTCAAGCGATTCTCCTGCCTCAGCCTCCAGAGTAGTTGGGATTACAGGTACCCACCACCACACCCAGCTAATTTTTGTATCTTTAGTAGAGATGGGGTTTCGCCATGTTGGCCAGGCTGGTCGAACTCCTGACCTCAAGTGATCTGCCTGCCTTGGCCTCCCAAAGTGCTGGGATTACAGGCATGAGCCACTACATCTCGTCTGTTTTTTGTTTGTTTGTTTTTTAAAGAAAAATGTGCCATTGAAGGCAGAACCCAGAGGTGATGACCATACTTTCTGGTCTGCCACTCTTCTTGCACAAGTTTCGGGAGGAAGCAGCTGAGGTGTAGTGGGCAGGAGGGACCTGGAAAGGAAGGAAAGCACGTCTGGCTTTTAGCTGTTTGCAGAGAATAGAAAGTGCAAGGCTGGGGTGCTGCTCCGGCTCAGTCCCGCTTCTGAACACAGGGCAGCTTGTCCAAACAGCACTCTCTGAAATGGCAGCCTGCAGACTTTGCCACTGGCCTGATTTCACTGCTCCCTCAAACAAGTGTCTTCCTAATGATGTGTCAGGTTCCTAGTGTCTGGTGTTTTCCACAACACTGTCCAGTGTGTGTCTGTGAGTTGCAGGGCTATTTGGATAAGGGCTCAGATCTGCTTGGGAGGGCCTCTCGGCCTATGACCCGAAGCCCGTCTTTGATTCTGAGGGTCCTTGAAGCCCACCCTTCTCCAGAGCATGGTTCCAGCACCATGTGATGCAATGGGTGGCCTGCCAGCTTTTTCTTTTTTTGAATGGTGGGCTGGGTTGCTGTTCCTGGGAGCCTAGCTCTTTCTCTTCTGCCTGGAGTAAACCCAGAGAATGCTGGGCAGGGCTTTATGATTTTGGGGTGCGGACTCTGTTCTGTTCTACACACTGCTGAGTAAGTCAGAGCCAGCCAAAGCTATACGTTCAAGCTGACCTGTGCCGGAGAATGACCTAGGTGGTCAGCATTATTGTCTTCTCATGCACCAGAGTCATTGTACGGACTGGAAAACTGAGGTTACAGAAGGAGGTCACGTCCCCAAGATCACACAGCGGGATCAGCAGAGCCTGCACTTGGGCAGTGGTGACCAGCAGCACTGATACGTTGCCTGACCACTCTGAATGCTTGGGTTGCACTTGGATTTTTTTTTTTTTTTTTTTTTTTTTACGTTTCCAAAGCAACATAGCTCACATTTTACTGACCACATTGTTTAGAATATAGCTTATCTCATTGGAATGTTGAAGCATCAAGCAAAGCCAGAGCCAGATGTGGCTGACGTGGCTCAGCCTCACCTCAGGGGCCAGGGCACAAGCCACAGCTGCTCCTGGCCCTGTCCTTCCTCCCTTCCCCATTAAGTACTTTTGATGCCTTCATCCTTATCTTCCTTTGCTCCACCCCAGGAAGACAGGAAAAGGATAAGAATGCTTTGCCTCCATCTTGATGGTGATCAAGATAGGACCAGGCTGTTTCCAAGTTCACAGAATCCGGTTTTTATCATTGTGTTAACACCATGTGCTGAGTGCTTCATGCGCACCCTGCACTTCACATGAGTTATCTCCGTCTGTCTAGAAACAGCGCCGAGAGTAAAGAGGATGAGGCCCAGAGAGCGTAGCTGGTTTGCTTGCAGTTGCACGTCTAGTCTATGCCTGAGCCAAGATTGACCTCCAGTCTGTCTGGAGGATGGCTTTCTAGCTCGTGTCCCACGATCCAGTTAAATATCTAGCGCCGTTTTGCCCTCTAGAAGACATCTGGCAATATCCACAGCCTTCTTTTATCGCCACAGCTTGAGAGGGTGGCATGGATGTATACTACTAGCACCTAGTGGGCAGGGGTCAGGGTGCTGGTACACATCCAACAATCTACAGACGCTCCCTCCCACCCACCCACCCAGCAAAGAATTATCTGGCCCCAAATGTCAGTAGTGCTGAAGTTGAAAAACCTGACCTAGGGTGTCCTAACCCTCCAGCTGACACTTCCTGGGTGTGTGTGGAGTGCAGGGGTCTTACTGGCCTGCCCCTTCTCTGTTCGTGGTAGCATTCTCCTTGCTTTTAGAAGGGATCATGTACCTAGACCCCATAAGGGGATCAGGGACACTTTGTCCTGCAGGCAACCAGACCCCTTCCTGTGGGCAGGACAGCTTCTGACTTTTCTCTCTTGGGCTTTACACACCTTCAGAAGGTCTAATGAGCGGGGGTCCCCCCGGTGGGTTCCCCCTCCTAGACGTTGCCTGGTATCCATTGAGCAGGGTTCTCAGGCCAGGGCGACATGGGCACGGGGAGCCTCTCCTGTTACCCTCTCAACAGAGCCCTGCACTGAGGGTTAAAGTGAGGGAGGAGAGATGTCAGCCTGGGCCCTGGGACCTCATGGTCGAGTTGGACAGTCAGGATGCTCACATAGAGGCACACTCTTAGTGACTGTGTGGCTCCAGGTATATTTAAGAGCCAGAGGGACTTCAGAGCCAGGCTGAAGCTTTGAGATGGAAGAGTGAGAATGAGCAAGGGACTCCCTGATTCTGCAGCAGATGGATGGGATTCAGGTAGGCATCAAGCAGAGCGTGGTAGGCTAAGGGCTCGTGCCCAGCAGTCAGTGCAGCACAGAGAAGCAACTGGAAGTGGTTGGCCCAGGGCGCAGCGCAGTCCTGGTCCAGAGCCTGTGGCATCGGTGTGAGTGGGAATTCCAAGGGCCCGGCCAAGGGCTTAGAGGATGGACCTGGAGATGCTGCAGAGGCGTGCAGTAGGAGGGCACAGCGCCAGGGCCACTGGGCTGGGGCAAGAGGAGGGCGAGGAGGCCCCAGGAAAGGGAAGGCTGGGATCCATTTCCAGTGTAAGGAGAAGCTGCCATTTACTCTTCTGAGAAAGAGAACCAGCCCCTCGCAGGATGGCAGTTTTGCTTTGAGGAGCCCCATATGGAGACTACACAGACAACTGGGACAAATCCAGATTTTCTTTCAGATGGGTTTGCGTCCTAGCCACGCCAGCAGCCGGCATGTGATAAGTGTGGAAATGGTTTCTGTGATAAGAGGCATGGCTCCAGGCTCAGTCTGCGGACGATCCCCATGTGTCCACTGCGCTGACATGGGGCGCTGTTGGGAACCCACTTGGCTGCTGCAGGCTTGGAAGCTGCTGCTCCACAGGCTGGGAGTTTGCCCCCAAGGCGGTGCAGAGCCAAAACCTGAAAGCCCTTTTAGGGGCAGGGATTAATGGTGGTTACTCTAGGAACCCTGCAAGAGAGGCTGAGAGGTGACTGTGCAGGAGGTGTGGACTGCCCCACAGTGGGCACGCGACAGTGGCTGTCCCAGGTTCATCCAGGTACTGGGTGGCCCCTGGTCCTCTTCAGGTTTGACCCAACCCCTGCTTGAAGACTCCTTCCATCCAGTCAAGCAGGCGGGGCAGGGCCTCTATGAGCTAAAAAAAAAGAAAAAAAAAAAAGAAATCAATGACCCTTTACACACACAGTGTGGCAAGGCTGATGGAATCTCCTCTGGACACCTGAGCATCTTTTTCTGGTGGGTGCTGCCAGTTTTATGCAATAAAAGGCACCGGGTGGGGAGATTATTAATCCCTCTGAAATGTGGGGAAATGGTTTTCCAGAGCGTCCGTGGGACCCCATCGAGGGAGCATGGGGCTTGGGGCACCCACTGACCCAGTAGCCTGCCCTGTGTCCACAGACCTGCAGCCAGTTACCTACTGCGAGCCGGCCTTCTGGTGCTCCATCTCCTACTACGAGCTGAACCAGCGCGTCGGGGAGACATTCCACGCCTCACAGCCATCCATGACTGTGGACGGCTTCACCGATCCCTCCAATTCGGAGCGCTTCTGCCTAGGGCTGCTCTCCAATGTCAACAGGAATGCAGCAGTGGAGCTGACGCGGAGACACATCGGTATGGGGTGGCTCCATTCCCCGCTCCCCACCCTGCCCCTGCCACTCTATCCCACCCCAGCCCCGGGCCCGAACACACAGCCTCTGCAGGGAACCTTGCCTCCATCCTTAGCTGTGCTCTGCCTCCTGCTGGGCATGGGGGGAGACTCACCACCCCAGCAAGGCCCCCACATTCTCTGTTGCCCTGTTTAGGGGCCAGACAGGTAGTGTTCAGGCCACTTAATCATTCCCACTCAAAGATACAATCTCAGAAAATCTGGAAGCCACAGAGGAAAATACTTAAGGGATCAACAAGGGAACGTCTATGAGAAAGGCAACATATGAAATCTTTTTTTTTTTTTTTTTTGAGACAGAGTTTCACTCTTATCCAGGCTGGAGCGCAGTGGCACAATCTCAGCTCACTGCAACCTCTGCCTCCCGGGTTCAAGCGATTCTCCTGCCTCAGCCTCTCAAGTAGCTGGGATTACAGGCACCCAACCACCACGCCCGGCTAATTTTTATATTTTTAGTAGAGACAGGGTTTCTCCATGTTGGCCAGGCTGGTCTCGAACTCTTGACCTCAGGTGATCCACCTGCCTCGGCCTCCCAAAGTGCTAGGATTAGAGGCATGAGCCACCAAGCCCTGCTGAAATCCTGTTAATAAAAAGAGTTTGAAAGTGCAGATGGATAGGTTGATAAGTAGGCAGTCGTTGTTGGAAGAGTGATCTTTTCTTATTTTCATGTATCATTATTCTAGACAATTTAGAAAAGATAGAAAAGAATTGTCCACTATCCAAACACCACTACTGTGAACCTTCTGCCTTCTAGCCCGCAGAACATAAGTCAAAGATGACTTTGTGAGCTTAAGGAAGATGAAGCTGTGTTACGTATCACTTGGTTTGCTTATGAAGTTATCACGCTTAGAGGATTTTACCATCCAGAACACAACTGTCAGAACTTAGAAGGGCTGTGGAGAGATGGCAGAGTGAGGTTTTCTCAGACCTCGTCCTGGAGCCCCAAGCGTTGGCGAAGGGTTCCTGGGGCAAATTCAGGAGCTGGGCAGGTTAGCAAAGGGAAGCCTGGCCCCACGTGAACCAGGGCACCTCTGCATTCGCTTGCTTTATATCTCGGGCTCTCACAGAAGACTTCATTTGAAGAGAGGATTGATTCTGTAGTGAAGAGAAGAAAAGTTTGGAGGCCACAGGCCTAGGTCTGTGCTCTCATTTTCTGGGAAAGGGACCCGATGTCTAGGGGGTGGGGAAGGGTAGGGAATGGCTCTCAGAGACCTCATTGTCGGTGACAGACAGCCCCCACTACCAGACCCGTTCTTCCCATTTTGCTTTTTGTCTTTTACTTCAAAAAAGATACTTATTCTGGGTGGCATACCACTGTTGGATTGATTGATTAATCTACAGATAGGGTCTTGCTATGTTGCCCAGGCCCAGTCTCAAACTCCTGGGCTCAAGCCATTCTCCCATCTCAGCCTCCTGATTAGCTGGGACAATAGGCATACACCACTGCAACTGGCTTTTTTCTATGTTTTATTAAAATATATAAAAAAATGTATATATATTTTTACATATGTGTGTGTGTGTGTGTGTGTGTGTGTGTGTGTGTATATATATATATATATTTTTTAAGGGAGACCAAGTCTCACTCTTGACCCCCAGGCTGGAGTGTGATGGCATGATCTCAGTTCACTGCAACCTCCACCTCCCAGGTCCAAGTGATTCTCCTGCCTCAGCCTCCTGAGTAGCTGGGATTACAGGCATGCGCCACCACACCCGGCTAATTTTGTGTATTTTTAATAGAGATGGGGATTCACCATGTTGGCCAGGCTAGTCTCGAACTCCTGACCTCAAGTGATCTGCCTGCCTCAGCCTCCCAAAGTAGTGGGATTACAGGTAGAAGCCACCATGCCCGGCCTATTTTTTTGTTACTGAAATGAAAACAAACATTTTTGGTCTGGGTCTTCGCATCCCCACCTCTGCCTCCTGCTCTTACTGACATTGTACAGTTGTGGACAGCCAGGAAGTCACCCCTCCTGTGGACTCTGAGCTAACCAGCACCCTGCAGAGCTACAGCCAGGAAAAATGGGGAGTGGTTGGAGGAAGGGGACAGTAGTGGGAATAGGAGGCAGGACAGGGGACATCCAGTGATGCATGGGTCATTCACCTGGTGTTCATCCCACCTGATGCTGGGCCTGTAACATCTGGCTCCATGTTCTGACCTCTGAGCTTCTTCCCCGGTAATGGAACAGAGACTTTCCCAGGCAGGAGAAGGAACCATCCCCTGGCCGAGCAAAGAGCTCATTGTCAGAGTTTACGTAACTGTTCAAGTTGCAGAGCCAATTTAAAAATAATTTCTGTCCATCTGGAGTGGATTTAAGAGATGAAAGAAAAGTAAATGATATAAACCTCTGGAATGTTTTAGAAAACTGCATTGAGGGAAGAAAAAAATATGGGGTAGCATTAAGCCATCCCTGCAATAAAGGGCTCCTCGGGGTGTCTGCTGAGCCAGAAGGAGCCCTGCAGGTTTACTCAATGAATCTCTGAATCTTGGAGTGTGAAGAGACCAAACAGTAGTGGGGTAGTGGTAGCAGTAGCAGCAAGAAAAGCTGACACTTACAGGTGCTTACTGTGTCTCACAGTAATCCTGCAAGGGTAGGCGTTATCATTCGCATTTTCTTTCTTTGTTTTTTTTTTGAGTTAGGGTCTCACTCTGTCTCTCAGACTGGAGTGCAGTGGCATGATGGGAGCTCGCTGCAGTCTTGAACCCCCGGGCTCAAGCAATTCACCCACCTCAGCCTCCCAAGCAGCTAGGACTACAGGGATATGCCACCATGCCCAGCTAATTTTTAAAAAATATTTTTGTAGAGATGAAGCCTCATTACATTGCCCAGGCTGGCCTTGAACTCCTGGCCTTAAGTGATCCTCCCACCTTGCCCTCCTAAAGCTCTGGAATTACAGGTGTGAGCCACCGCGCCCAGCCCCCATCCCTATGGTAGAGACAGACGAAGGCTCAGAGGGTGAATAACTTGACTGAGGCTCATGCCTACTCAGTGGCAAAGGCTGTCACTGAGACCTATCCTGTGTGCCCATCTCTTGTCATTTGCCTCCCTTGGCTTTAGGAATCCAGCATTGCCCATTTCTCCTACTTGAGGCTTGGGCTTTGGGGCCCGTTTGCCTGGGGAAGCTGTCAGTCACTGGGAGCAGCCCTGCAGCTCTGCATCCTTTGCAAACCTCAGGGCCATTGTGTATGAGCAAAGGCACCCCGTCCAGTCTAACCTGAATCTCTGTAGGAAGAGGCGTGCGGCTCTACTACATCGGAGGGGAGGTCTTCGCAGAGTGCCTCAGTGACAGCGCTATTTTTGTCCAGTCTCCCAACTGTAACCAGCGCTATGGCTGGCACCCGGCCACCGTCTGCAAGATCCCACCAGGTAAGCCAGCCACACAGGCACCCCTGGCTTGAGCTCCCTCTCCGAGTGCATGCCTGGGATGCTGGAGAGAGTCCACCTTTCTCACCTTTTCTGCTCACTGGTGATTGCGTTGTCAGTCTGGAGGTGATTCGATTGGGTTTTCTCTATGCCCACAGATCTAACTGTGCTTTCCCTGAAGCTCCAGGGAGTAGATGTAGCATCTGATGGGTCTGCCTTTAACCGTGGGTACCTGCCCGTTGCCCTGTGTGTAGATGCTCAGGCAGTATGGCTTCCTTTCTTCACTCATTCATTGCACTAACAGCATGCAGGGCTCCGTGTTAGGTGCTGTAGGGGATGAAGAGGTAGATGGGGCCCTGCTCTGCTCCTGCAGACCTTACAAACCTGCAGAGCACAGAAGACAAAGACACGGATGAGTTCAATATAAGGGAGGGGTGCCAAGCACCAAGCCAGCAGCCCAGGTAGAGAGAAGGCCCATTTAGCTGTTGGGATGGATCAGGGAAGTCTTCATGGAGGAGAAGCATCTGGATCCTGAAGAATAGGTGGGCACTAGGCACAGGGAGGGCATTCTAGACAGGGAGAACAGCCCAGGCAAAGGCCCTGAGGTGATGGGGGGCAGGACATGGATGGGTAGCTCTCTGGCTGGAGGAGGGCCACGTATGAGATGGTCAGGGGATATGTTTCAAAAGCACAACAGCATGAGGCCATGGAAGGTCACCAGAGTTTGACTCTAGGGAACTGCTGAGGATTTTCTGAGTGAGTCTGAAAATGCCACCTGTACCCCAAGAAGAGGTGCCAGGCTGCACCCCCGAGAGTGGTTTGCCTAGACAGCAAGATCAGGCAGGTGGCTGATCCCGTCTAAGGCCTCTTTCCTCAGGAAACCAAGGCAGAAAGCCCCAGCCAAAGCCCACTTTTCACAGGACCTGCAGCCACTGTGCAGGCAGCCCGCGGAATGTGGCCTGTGACAGGCTAGTGGAGCAGGTAACCTGGCCAGGCCATTGCCTGTGACACGTGTGTGGCATGCCCTTTACTGCCCACTGAGTAGCAGATGGTAGTGGAGAAGTGGTGGACCACGGGCAGGGGAAACTTTAGAATGCAGAAAGTCTGAAATGGTAATAGCGCACCAGGTTTCCAGAGCATTTTGTGGTTGCATTTACAGAGTACCTTCCGATCTTTGACCTCATTTAGTCCATTCTAGTTATTCTCTGGCTCTATAAGTAAGGAGACGCTTTGAGAGACAAGTTGAGAGAGTTTCAGCCATCTGTCCAAGGACACACAGCTAGTAAGTGGCCAAGCCAGGATGGGGCCTAGGGCTGATGGACTCTCAAGTCTGGTGCTCTTCTGCTTCTTGGCTTTGCTGGGGGTCAGGGCCCAGGTTCAGCCCTGTTCCACCACCCTTGTCCTTGGAGAGAATGAGAAGAGGAAGCTCAGTGACGCTCTTGGCCTTCTGCCTCCTCTATTCCCCGGCCCCACCCCCATCTTTTGGGTGAGGGCTGAGTTGGCTCTGGTGGTGTTTGTCAGCTCATAGAATGTCAGAGCTGGAAGGACCTCTGAGGCCAGCCCCTCATTATACAGAGACACAGGGTCCCCAGGAGAAAGCCACCAGCTCAGAGTCACACAGCAAGAACAGGAGCCTGCTGTTGGCTCATTCATAAGCGTCACCCCAGCTCACCTTTTGGCTATTTCCGGCATGTGCTTTTGTCTTTATTTTTCTGGTTGACACATTCCTGGCACTCAGGCAGTAAGACTTCAAACAACGTTTTATTTTAAACTTTATTTGTGACTGTCTTTAGTTTTACTGTCTGGAGAATTAGATGCACACCTTCACTTAGCTGTGAATGTCACCTCCACCCCGCCTGGTGCCCAGAGGCCAAAATGTGGCCCAGATCTCTCCTTCCCACCTAGCCCCAGCACCAGGTGTATTCATCAGAGGAGCCCAGGTGGAGGGTGCCCTGGGCCCTCTGTCGAGCTTCCTGTGGGGACGGCAGGCCCAGTAGCCTTTCGGCCAGCCCCGTCTCTGCTGGTGCTGCCTGCTGTGGAACAGCCAGAGCTCCTGTTCCTAGGTGGGCGACCAGACCCCACACAGCATGGGCAACCTGGTCCAGGTCCCTTACCTCTCTGTCCCCTGGCCCCTTTGCCCAGGGCAAGGCCCCCCTCTCCACACCATCTCCCTATTCTCGGAAGCCCACTTTGCAGACTTCTCCCCGCTCTGGGAGTCTGAGCTTGTGGGCCAGCCTCCATCTCCCCTTGCAGGTATGTCAGCGGCACCTCCCAGTGAGGAGGTGGGTTCAAGGGGAGGGACTGAGTTGGCCTTCCCTTTGCGTGGTACTGAGCGTTTAGTGTGTGGCAAATGCATCACACACCATGTGTCCCTGGAGCTGTATAAATGAGGCTGGTCTAGGGGGTCCAGGACTTGCTTTATCCAGGAGGGGAGCAACAGACCTGGCCACTTCCATCCCCACAGCCCTGTTTCTGTGTTTTTGCCAGGATGCAACCTGAAGATCTTCAACAACCAGGAGTTTGCTGCCCTCCTGGCCCAGTCTGTCAACCAGGGCTTTGAGGCTGTCTACCAGTTGACCCGAATGTGTACCATCCGCATGAGCTTCGTCAAAGGCTGGGGAGCGGAGTACAGGTCGGTTACGGGTGCTGCCTACATCAGGGGACCCAACTCCAGGTGACTCTGGACAGCAGAGCAGGCAGGGCTCCTCAGAGATGAGCTAGGCCAGCCCTGGCGTCAAGAGCAGAGAGACCAAAGATCAGAGAGAGCCCAGGGCCTGGCAGGCAGGAGGGGCTGGGCCAGCAGCAATGATGAGGAATTGCAGAGCGATGTTTGCTGGCACCGAACAGCTGCAGGCACTTTGTAAACACACGCTCCATCTTATCCTCATCCCAGCCCTAGGTGGGGCTGCCGGCATCATCCGGATAGATGAGAGAACTGAGGCCCAGGGAGGAAGAGGGACTTGCCTGCAGTCACACGGGTAGAAGAGCTGTGTCTAGAACTCTGCCCTCTCGGCTTCTTCCTTACTCTTCATTTTAGGCACATGGCTTTAGGATGACCCTCTTCCGGAAGTTAGGTCTTCAGCTCATTGTTCTTTCCTCCTCTGTTGCTCCATTTCTGACTCAGGGACCCCTGGTGATGCTGAGGAGCCCAGGATATTAAAACTGAGAGTCAGGGAAGGGAGGAGGAGATTTGGGTAGTTATAAAGGAACAAAATTTTCTCGCTGAGAAATTACTTTTTTAGAGTCCTAGATACTGGTTTCTTTTCTTTTCTTTTTTTTTTTTTTTTGAGATGGAGTCTCACTCTGTCACCCAAGCTGAAGTACAGTGGCGCCATCTCGGCTCACTGCAATCTCTGCCTCTGGGACTTGCCTCAGCCTCCCAAGTAGCTGGGACTACGGGCGCGTGCTACCACGCCCGGCTGATTTTTTGTATTTTAGTAGAGACCACCATGTTGCCCCGGGTGGTCTAGAACTCCTCAGCTCGGGTGACCCGCCTGCCTCGGCCTCCCAAAGTGCTGGGACGACAGGCGTGAACCACCGTACCCAGCCCTAGATACTGGTTTAAACATGGCCCTGATGTAGTCAGGTCTACCTGGTCTGCTTGGTTCAATCCATCCTGCTTTGGGTTTAGAGAATCCAGTCCCTTTTCTTTCCACTCACGGACAAAAGTTTGCTGAGAGGCAGGGCTGTGTGCCCCCGCCTTCTGCTCCACACTCCCCACTGCCAGCCGCCAGCTCCTGCGGCAGATGCAGGGGTGCCCACACGTCAGCTAGAGCCAGTGCCTTGCAAGCTACTCTCCCCTTCTCTTCATTTTTCCAGATGTTTGGAATCCATTTTGTTTTGCAGTCATGCTGCACCCAGGCCAAACCCATTTCAATATTGGCCTTGAGCCACCATTTGTAATGAAATCCAGATGAGCATGACTTATGGAAAGTCAGATTCTCATTAGAGGATTTCGTCCTGTAAAATCCTCCTCTTCCACTTACCGTATTTTAGCTGCTGTTCTTCTGTGTCCGCCCCAGGGTGTCAGGGAACATAGCCTCTGGTCTCGGGGGTGTCTCTGAAATTCGGGAGTGACCAGTGAAGCAATCAAAGTGGTCAGACCTCAAAAGAACTTACCTATGTTATGGCCTAAAGAGATCAGCCCAGGCCCAAAGGTCCAGCCAGGGAAATGTTTTAAGCAATCTTTTAGCCCTGGCTGAGATCATTTAGGGAACAGGAGTGAAAGGTTAGAAAATTAATCTTTTTTTTTAGTGGAGAAGGGAAATATTTAAAGATGGACTGCAGTGGAGAAGAGCAAGGGGATGTCCATTTGCTCTTCTTACACCAGATTGTAGTCGGGAGGGCCACGTTCAAGTACCCTCGCTCATGCAGACACCGCAGAGTTTGTCTGCAGGCCCATTTCTGAACCTCCCTGCTACACAAGCAAAGTAGAGGCCAAGCAAGGAGGGCGGTGCCCTCAAGACAGCAGCCCTGTTCCTGGTGTGGCATTGCAGCTCTCCCGCTCCAAGTGCTAGGAAGAGGCTCTTTGGTGGCAGAGCCTTTCCCTGGGGACACTGTATCACCGTGCGGGATGTCCTGCTAGCACACCCAGTCCTCTGCGGCCCACCGCGTCACCGCTGCCTGGCAGTACTGCACAGCAGCCTGACGGGCGGGCGCGGCCCCTTCCCAGAACAGCCTTGTCGTCCTCCTGCCTCTTGGGCCAAGGAGAGTAAGGTTTCAGCTCTTCTCTCTGTGCGGTGGCTGAAAGCAGGGCCCAGGGCCCACACCTCTCACCTCCAGCTGGCACCAGCAACTCCAGCCTCAGCAGATAGCCTTTGCTCAGTGGAGGCCTTTGGGAGCCTGCCTGCAAGCTGCGTCATCAGCCAGCCTGAATTTAGACAAAGTGCTTTGGGGAAAAGAAACGTGTGGTGTGCCTTGGTTTTTTCCAGTAATTGTTCCATGGCTCGCTCTGCTTGTAAGATTTTCCAAAATAAGGCCGTAGATGAGAATTATATCAGCACATTGGGAACCGAAGGCATGTGGACACTGTTGGCGCTTTGTAAAAAACACCCCTCAATCAGACAGACACATGTCATCGTGGCCTGCTGGGGCTGGGCCCGGATCTGGAGATAGGGGAGCGGCACGTGCCCATTTGGTACAGATGGGAGCCAGGAAGCGCTCTGCTCAGGATGGTGGTCTCTTTTATTAGGGGGCCTGTTACAGTAACTGGTGGGCCTCTGGGTACCCTGCAATTGACTTTGCGTATTTAACTCTTTGCCGTTGACTTTACATGTTTAACTCTTTAAAGTTGACTTCCCTCCCCCTCGAGAGAACTTAATTTACCCAAAGTCCTCCCTGGGTGGAGGAGTTTGGCCTGGTAGTTTCAGCAAGTTATTGGTACCGCTTCTAGGACAGCGTCTAACAAGGTAGTCTATCTCTCTGGCTTTGGGAAGATGAGTGTCACCAAAGCAGAAAAAGTTTTCTGACTTGTGTAGCCCCCTGGAGATGTTTTTAAGTCCCCCACCCCACCCCTTTCCCTATTTCTTACAGGAGACAGACTGTGACCAGTACCCCCTGCTGGATCGAGCTGCACCTGAATGGGCCTTTGCAGTGGCTTGACAAGGTCCTCACCCAGATGGGCTCCCCAAGCATCCGCTGTTCCAGTGTGTCTTAGAGACATTAAGTATGGTAGGGGAGGGCGGGCTTGGGGGAAATGGCCATGCAGGAGGTGGAGAAAATTGGAACTCTGCTCAACTCGTTGTTGTCAAGGAAGAAGAAATCTTTCTCCCTCCACTGAAGGGGGGCACCCACCTGTTTTTGGAAACACGCGAGCAAACCCAGAGGTGGATGTTACGAACAGCTGTGTCTGCCAAACACATTTACCCTTTGGCCCCACTTTGAAGGGCAGGAAATGGCGTCTGCTCCGGTGGCTTAAGTGAGCAGAACAGGTAGTATTACACCACCGGCCCCCTCCCCCCAGGCTCCTTTTTTGAGTGACAGCTTTCTGGGAAACGCCCCTCTGTCTGGGACTGCAGTGTGGAGTTCACCTTGGAAGAGCGTTCTAGGTAGGAAGAGCCTGCAGGGGCCATGCAGACCTCACGCCCAGCTCTCTGATGCTTGTGACGGTGCCTCTTCCAATGAACATTCCCAGCCCAGCCCCACCACTCCAGCAGACCCTGCCCCTCGTGAGCTGGACAGACTTGGGGTGGGGAGGGAGGGAGTTTGTCTGTCTCCCTCCCCTCTCAGAACATACTGATTGGAAGGCGCGTGTTCAGCAGAACCTGCACACAGGACAGCGGGAAAAATTGATGAGTACCACCTCTTTAAATAAAAACTCACATGCGTTTGTCCTTTTTCACTTTGAAAAGTTGGAAGGATCTGCTGAGGCCAAGTGCGTATGCAGTGTATAGTGTCCATTATCACATTAATCTCAAAGAGATTCGAATGATGGTAAGTGTTCTCATGAAGCAGGAGGCCCCTGTCGTGGCATGGCGTTTGGTCTCAGGCAGCACCGCCCTGGGTGCGTCTCCAGTCATCTGTAAGAGCTCGCTCCAGATTCTGATGCATACGGCTATATTGGTTTATGTAGTCAGTTGCATTCATTAAATCAACTTTATCATATGCTCTTTTAAATGTTTGGTTTATATATCTTCTGTAAAAATCCTGGGCTGGCACATTGACTGGGAAACCTAAGTGAGACCCAGCAACTGCTTCTCTCCCTCTCCCTTCTCTCTCCTAAGGTGAATCTTTTCCAGGTTTTATTGAAGAGACACCTGCCAGCACTTCTGCAAGCTGAAATTTACAGAAGCAAATTCACCAGAAGGGAAAACATCTCAGACCAACATAGGCAAATGAAAAGGGCTATTACAATATTTTTACACCTTTGCAAATTGCAGGCTTGGTACAAAGAGGTCTGTCATCTTCCCCCTGGGACATAAGATGATCTAGCTCCCGGTAGACGATCATCAGTGACAACTATAGCAGTTGTATTGTGTAATAAGTACTGCTCCCAGCAGCAATTAGGGAGAAAACTAGCCTCAATTATTTCAACTGGAAAAAAGAAAAGAGAGCCCTCTTCTTTTCCCGGCCTTTTGCAGAACACAGTAGACAGAACTGCCACCTTCAATTGGTACTTTATTCTTTGCTGCTGTTTTTGTATAAAATGACCTATCCCACGTTTTTGCATGGATTTAAAATCAAGGGACTTCCTATGGAAGTCCTGTTTTATTCCAGGTGAAGGGAAGAAAGTGTATACACTTTTGGCAGGTTATACACCTCAAATGTGATGAGATTTCTGATGTTGCCGGGAGATGGAGAGGTTTCCTGATGCCTCACCTGCAGGGTCCTGTGCCTCTGAAACTCTAGCCATGAGCTTTCCAGGTAGGACAGCTGCTCCCCAAGCCTCCTGAGGACACAGGAAGAGATGGAAGGAGCACCTTGACAGACTTACGTGAGTCTTCTCGAAGGAGTATTGACTCAGAACCCAGAGACAACACAAAACCCCTCACTTCCTCTGAGAGGGCCAAATACTGTGAGTCTGAAGTATGTGCCCGGTGTGAAATGATCTGTGGCCTGTTACTTACACAGGAAGCCCCCTGAACCTCCTGTACATGTGTTCATGTTCCCAGGCAGCTCTGCGACCCAGGACACAAATACTCCATTTTGGCTTCTGCTAGAACAGTCATGGTTCCTCTCCTAAAAGCCATGAGCAGCAGTTTCCGAGGGCCTGCATTCTCCACCTGCTGCATGATCGTGTGAGGGCTTCCTGTGGCACACAGCCCTCTGGGTGCTTGCGAACTAGCTTCAGGCACAGTCCGATTCTGGTGATCCAGTGATCTGTGGAAGTCCTGTCTTATTCCAGGTGAAGGGGGGAAAAGAAGCCTATACTTTGGCAG
This sequence comes from Colobus angolensis palliatus, assembly GCF_000951035.1. Taxonomy (NCBI): domain Eukaryota; kingdom Metazoa; phylum Chordata; class Mammalia; order Primates; family Cercopithecidae; genus Colobus; species Colobus angolensis. The sequence goes on along the minus strand of NW_012115043.1, from coordinate 3,974,582 downwards.
GTTATGAACTTTGAATGTGATGAAATGACACATTTGGCTGCTTTGGATAGTGTCTTAGAACCCTCATTGCTCAGACCTGAAGGCTACTTCTTGGCCCCTTTTCTTCAGAGACTAGACCATCAGAGGAGGATGTGTGGGATGTGTGGGATGGTAGGCAGACCCGCCTGTGGCATACTGAAAATCAAGCTCATCATACCTAAGAGGTTAGGAAATGGTCCTTTCCCACCTTAGAGCGCTATATAGGTGCTTTGGGCATATGTAACATTAGTCTCCTTCCTTGAAGCCACAAGCTAGTTTTCTTAGTTTTAAAATCCTGTGGTATGAATGGCATTTGTATATTAAAACACTTTTTAAAAAGACAGTTGAAAGGGGCAAGAGGAAACCAGGGCAGTTCTAGAGGAGTGCTGGTGACTGGATAGCAGTTTTCAGTGGCGTTCATCTAGGCAGCACGACCGTGTGTGTTGCCCCTGCCCTGGGCTCGCCGCCATGATATCTTCACCTTGCAGCTTGTGCTGAGACTGACCCAAGTGTAGCTAGCACTGGGACATAGATCCTTGTCTTCAGCACCTTCCAAGGAGCCAACTTTTATTCCCTTTCCTCTCTCCCCTCCCCACCTTGCTTCTTCCCAATTTAGTAACTTAGATCCTTCCAACGCATACATAGGTAGTTACCCCAGCCGGTTTGGATTACAGGCCTGTGCTGGAACATCATCTCAGTTGGCCACCTTCTTGGCAGGCTGTAGACCTGACATTTTGAGACAAGCCTAGAGTCAGGAGCAGGGACTTTGACTCTTAGGAATGAGCACACATGAGGGCAAGGCTGCTGGCAGACGTCTCCATTGTCCTTATGTTGTCTGTGTTGTATTTTTTTTTTTAGTTGACCATGGTGATTATTTTTTTAAACCATTGTTCATATACTGAAGTGAGCGATAGCACATTATCGTGTGCTTACTTTGTTTTATTTTTCTCCATCTCCCCTTGGCTTCCTAGAGTTTGGACATATTCCAGGCTAAATGCTTTTACTGAAGACTACAGAAAGGTTTGAAGTAGTGTGTGCATGGCATGCACGTATGTGAGTAATCTGGGGAAGAAGCAAAGATCTGTTTCATTCTTAGCCTCAGGCCTCATGAGGGTCTCCACAGGGCCAGAGCTCAGGTTACACAACCACTCCTTCGTCCTCACAGGAGATGTAGGGAGAAGAATCTGCAGGCTGCCTGTAGGACTGTTCACCAAGGGGGATACCAGCAGCAAGAGAGGGCACACGTTTAGCCCTGGACACTGTTTCTTACTGTGTGACTTGGCTAGAGTTGGGAGTTCCCCCAAAACATACGTATCCCCATTATACCAGAACCAAACCTCAACACAGCAAAGCTGTACTGTCTTTATGTGGCAAAAATGTTTCCTTGTAGGCCCCTTTTCAGGTAACAGTCTTCACAATGTATTTCCATCACGATTTAAGGAGCATCAGCAGCTTCTCAAGTGGGTAGTGAAAGCAGAAAAACGTACGCAAGGGGACATGGATCCAAAATGATGATGAAGCATCTCCCATGGGGAGGTGTTGGTGGGGAGATGATGGGCTAAAAAGGCAACTTTTCAAAAACACAGCTATCATAGAAAAGAAACTTGCCTCATGTAAACTGGATTGAGAAATTCTCAGTGATTCTGTAATGGTTTTTTTTTTTTTTTATGCAGAAGTAATGTATACTCTAGTATTCTGGTGTTTTTGTATTTATGTAATAATTTCTTAAAACCATTCAGCCAGATAACTATTTAATTTTTTTAAGAAAGTTGGAAAGGTCTCTCCTCCCAAGGACAGTGGCTGGAAGAGTTGGGGCACAGCCAGTTCTGAATGTTGGTGGAGGGTGTAGTGGCTTTTTGGCTCAGCATCCAGAAACACCAAACCAGGCTGGCTTAAACAAGTGGCCGCGTGTAAAAGCAGGCAGCTCTGAGTCAAATCTGGGCCCTTCCACAAGGGTCCTCTGAACCAAGCCCCACTCCCTTGCTGGGGGTGAAAGCATTACAGAGAGATGGAGCCGTCTATCCAAGAAGCCTTCACTCACCTTCACTGCTGCTGTTGCAACTCGGCTGTTCTGGACCCTTACTTTGGTGTGTGTTGAGGGGTGGGGACTAGACCATTGACTATGTTGATTACCTTCACTATTCAGCCAGCCTGACCTTTTAATAACTTTGTAAAAAGCATGTATGTATTTATAGTGTTTTAGATTTTTCTAACTTTTCTATCTTAAAAGCAGAGCACCTGTTTAAGCATTGTACCCCTATTGTTAAAGATTTGTGTCCTCTCGTTCCCTCTCTTCCTCTTGTAAGTGCCCTTCTAATAAACTTTTCATGGAAAAGCTCCTGTGCCAGGAGCTCAGTCTGATTCTTGCTGTTGTCTGTGGGTGGAGAGAAGATTTAAAGGGGAGCCCCGAGGGGTCCCAGGGACTTCAGGGCTCAGGAGGACCAGAGGAAAATATCTATAAGCCCAGATACACCTTGACCAACGATGTGCCAGGCCACATTCTGCCATGGTCCTCATGTAATATCCAGCTGCTCTCATTCACTCACCAAGGGCAACATGCAGTGCCAGCAGGAGCCCCTGGGCCATCTGCACAAAGGTCGAGTTTCTCAATGGGTGTATGTCGCTGTTGCCCAAGCCTAAACACCATGTGTGTCCCATCTGTCTCTGCAGTGCCATTTTGTATTTCACTTCCTCTGTACCCCAAGGCCTTTGGCAAATGACTGAATGCCACCAACCCAACCTCAAGCCACCTCTTGCCTCTGCTAGTCCCTCCTAGCCTGATTCCTCTGTATTGTCACAGTGTCTTAAATGCCACCAGATTTGTCTTCCCACAGGCATGGAGGTAACTTTAGTGTCACAAGTAACTTGGTTTCCACATCTTCCAGCTCAGATGACTGTTGGCACCTGTGAAAATTCATTTTGAATTCAAAACGCCCAAGGAGAAAGGGACTTCAAAGTTGTTTCCTTGGCTAGATCTTACACCGACCCCAGAAGATGTGGATAAAGAAAAACATTGATTAAAATGTAAAATGTTGGCCAGGCATGGTGGCTTAATGCCTGTAATTCCAGCACTTTGGGAGGCAGAGACAGGCAGATCACTTGAGGTCAGGAGTTTGAGACCAGCCTGGCCAACATAGCAGAACCCCGTCTTTACCAAAAAATACAAAAATTAGCCAGGTGTAGTGGCGCACGCCTGTAGTCCCAGCTACTTGGGAGGCTGAGATGGCAGAATCACTTGAACCCAGGAGGTGGAGGTTGCAGTGAACTGAGATCACACCACTGCATTCCAGCCTGGGCAACAGAGTGAGACACTGTCTCCAAAAAAAAAAAAGTAAAATGCCTTTTGGTTTTTAAGAGTCTGAATAAGCAGCGTTTGGGGGAGAAGGATGAAATGGGTTGGAATAATCTTCTGGTGTGACCACATCTGCAGCAGTCCTCCTAAGGACCTCCCCAGCATCCAAACACCTCCCTTAACAGGAGGAGGCAGGTTGCACTGTAAGGGCCCATAGATTTGGCCTCCAAGAACTGCATGAAATTCCTGCCTTTATGATGATTTGGTTGGTTCTTCCACCTTCCTACCCCCTTAACAGCTTTGTAGCCTATAGTTCTCAACACTGACCCAAACCAGTCCTTTTAACCCAGCCTGCTCCTTGAGATGCATGACTGTAAATTCCAGCTATTTGTCAGACGTGATCCAAAACACAGCGCCCCCAAAGTGAATCATCTTCCCACCTCACTTGAGCCAGCTCCCTTTTCTGCTTCCCCAGTTTTTATCAGTAGCCTCTTCCCTCCCATTTTCCAAGCCCGGAGCAGCTTGAGGAATGTCTTTTCCTTGCTCCCCATCACCTCTCTGCTGTGACCATCTCCCTTTTGGAAAGGCCCTACTCCCTGAACTTCCCGGTTCTCCTTGGCCCTCTCGTACAGTCTGCTTTTTTTCTTGGGCCTACACCTCTTCTGCCTGCTTCCTTGTTGGTATTCCCAGACCAATGTTCTGCTGACTCCTCCCTAAGTGATCTCATCTACCCTTATGATTTCAAGCCACACAAACGCTAATGACCCCCAAATCAGTACTTACAGCCCAAACTTTAATCCCAAGCTTCAGACTCATGTCCAGCTGACTGCTGGCACATGGAGGGGCCACAAGTACCTCAAACTCACAAATAGAATTCGTGGTGTCTCTTAAAACTATCCCTCTCCTCTGGCCTTCAGCCCTGTTTTAGACATGACCATTGACTCAACCTACATCCACAGAAACCACAGCGGTCCGCCAGTCCTCTGCTCCCCACCTCCACACAGTCCCACTCACACCACCCTAAACACACCTCTAGTGCCTGGAGAACTGCACCAGTGTCCTAGTGGGTCTCCTAGACTCCCGATGGCTTTCCTCTAAAGGCACCCTTTATACTGCCCCCAGTAACCAATCTGACCATAGATGCTTCCCCTAGTCCACTGCACACATTCTAAGGTCTTTGCCCTGGAGCACTTGGCCCTCATTTGCCCTTACCTAGCTTTCACCACTCCCTGCCTTATCCTCTATAGCCCGGCGATTCGCAGCCCTCATGGATCATCCTTGTCTTCATGGCTGCTTGTGCTTAGAACATCAACTTCTCCTCCCCCGCCACCCCTGCTCCCCAGCACACCACCACTTCGCCTGGCTAACTTTTACTAATGCTTTGTGCCTCCATTCAGACATCTCCAGGAAGCCTCTCATGAACATCCATCTCTGTTGCCACAGTCTCCCCTCTAGGCTGTGAGTTCATTGAGTGCAGGGTTTACATTTTATTCTCTTATCCCTGGCTTCTTTTTTGGCCACCACATACTTTTGCCAAGTAAATGACTCAGTGTCCATATCTAGTAGATTCTATCTTAGCAATATATTTTACATACATTTCCACAGTGCTTACAGCAATTCCATATATATGACTGAAGGAATATAGTTCCTGCTTACCTGCTATCACAGCTATTCCAAAATTCTCCTAATCTGTGTCCCTGTAGTCCAGGGATAGCAAATATATGGCAAAATTCCCCCCTTCTCTATTTCTCTATCCATGGCAAACTCATCACTGGGTTGGGTCCATCCTCAGCCTCAGACTCTTTCTCACAGCTAATTGGTTAGACAGATACTGCTAATACTGCTGCCACATTTTCCTGGAATGTAATTATGGTTAGATGCCTTTTCTGCTCAAAACCTTTGGCTCCTCACTTACCTGCAGAGTAGGCACAGACTCGGTATACCAAGTCCCCTCCAGCATCACACCATCCTCATCTGCCACCATTTCTCTATGTGGGCTCCTTGCATTTTCCCAGCACATCCCTTCACTCTTCTTTCCGTACCTGTGTTCAAGCCATAACTCCAACTCTGCTGCCTCCACTCACCTATCTGCCCCAATCCCTTATCCTTCTAGCTCAACTCAAGCAGCGTTACTTCCCCTAAGTCAGTGGTTCTCAAAGTGGGTCCCAGGACCGAACCAGCAGCATCAGTATCACCCGGGATGTTAACGACGCCAATTCTCAGGCCCCACGCCAGGCCTCCTGAATCGGCAGCTCTGTAGTGGGGCCTTCCAGGTGGCTGTGGCGTGGGCTCACTTCTGAGAACCACTGCTCTAAGATGCACTTCCTGTTCTCCCCAACCCACTGTGTTCTCTCCTTCCCACAGCCATAAGGGCTAGTCACAGCACTCTTCACATGCTGTCTTGGCATTGTCTTTTGTGACCTTGTCTGGTTTGCCCCCTGCTTCCACCCGAGTTGGACTCTGAGCTCATGGAAAGGAGAAACTACATCCTGACTGAAGTCTGTATCCTCTGCCACACCTTGCTCAGATTCTGGCACCAACAACGTTCACAGTGTTGGCTGGACCCTGAGTTCTTGTTTCTGCTCTCACCAGGGTAAAAGGAACAAATTTAAGGCTCTCTGACTTCACCATTAATGACTTCCTGAGAATTTCCTGGGGAAACATGATTGTGGCAGGCCATGTCCTTGGAATTCAGATTAAAAGAAACTTTTCTCTCCTAAACTATGCTGCTGTTTCCATAAAGTTCCTACCCTAGGCCTTAGTCCACATTTTTGTGTAATAGCATTAAAGCCACTTGGTGGATAATAGCAAGGGCAGGGGCAATGATTGGACACCTCCTTCATTAGAGAGAACCCAAGAGGCTTCCTAGTCAGTAAACTGGGCATGAGCAAGCAGCTTTGGGTGCCTGGTGATGCCTCCCAGATCTGTAGCTGTGCGGAGGAAGTGTTTGGGCCTAACAACGGATACACAGAAAGGGGTTTTAAAAGTTTTTTTTTTTTCTTTTTACCCCCAGGCCCGTGTTCCAAAGATGCAGTAATAACCATTAGGGCCAGGTTTTGAATCACAATGTTTTTCAAAAGGAAACAAAGTAGAACTGTAAATCCCTAAGAGTGGGAATATGCTATTGCTGTTACCTTTTTTTTTTTTTTTTTTGAGACGGAGTCTCACTCTGTCGCCCAGGCTGGAGTGCAGTGGTGCAATCTCGGCTCACTGCAAGCTCCGCCTCCCGGGTTCACGCCATTCTCCTGCCTCAGCCTCCTGAGTAGCCGGGACTACAGGCGCCCGCCACTGTGCCCGGCTAATTTTTTTTGTATTTTTAGTAGAGATGGGGTTTCACTGTGGTCTCGAACTCCTGACCTTGTGATCCGCCCGCCTCGGCCTCCCAAAGTGCTGGGATTACAGGCTTGAGCCACCGCGCCCGGCCTGCTGTTACCTTTTTTGTTCATTTTTCTGCAAGCCAGAGGAACAACTTAGAACACAGCAAGATACTTACTATGCTAGAACTTAATTCTGAGTAAAGAGACCTACGTTAAGAGCAAGCTTTGTGATGTTAACAACAGGCATATGTAATGCCAAAGTATGAAATTTAGAGGATTTCTCTTTTTTCTTTTAAGACGGATTCTCATTCTGTCGCCCAGGCTGGAGTGCAGTGGCACGATCTCGGCTCACTGGAAGCTCCGCATTCCAGGTTAAAGAGATTCTCCTGCCTCAGCCTCCCGAGTAGCTGGGACCACAGGTGCCTGCCACCACACCCAGCTAATTTTTTGTATTTTTAGTGGAGATGGGGTGTCACCGTGTTAGCCAGGATGGTCTCGATCTCCTGACCTCATGATCTGCCTGCCTTGGCCTCCCAAAGTGCTGGGATTACAGGCATGAGCCACTGCGCCCGGCCGAAATTTAGAGGATTTCTAAGACGTTTTCTCCAAGAGCTTACATGCCAAAGGTGCCGGGGATGGATCACTAAACCCTGAGTGGAATTGAAAATACTAGAATTATGCCCTGCCCAGTCAGCAGTCTACTTTCATGAGACATACAAATTATGGGAAAGTTAATAGGGGGTTGTTTTCAAACTAACCTTGTACTAACACCGTACTGGGTTCAGTACGCATGACCAGACTTTTTACACTTTCTTCACCTATAGTCCTCTAATAAGATTTGGTACTTAATGACATAATGCTGTAGCTAAATTGTCTATTGTAAAATTAACAGGGGCAGTAGGGAGAGTGAAGAGCAAGTCTAATGCATTAGAATATTCACTGAAACTCTTGTCTCCATCAATCAGAACGTTCTATGAATCAGAATCCCTAATGAATCAGAACCTCTGACCACACTGGACACGTTTGCTAAATTTAGCTTTGCATCAGCAAACGCTGAAGCTCAGAATAGTTTACAGAGCTCTCATCTTACCCTTAGACAGTGATTCTTCCAAGACTTTTTCCATGGCAGGCCAAGGCAAGGCAAGGGGCATTCCACACGTTCTCTCAATGGCCATTGTTAAGAGACTGGCCCAAGGTTAAAGGAATCTGACAAGCCATGGCAAAAATTGTTGATCCCGACCTCTCCACAGTGGGACCAGGAAATTAGCCATATATCACATTTTACGTGTTAGAAATAGTTTGCAGGAATGGCCTGACATGCTCTATGGTCCTTGAACCACATCCCATATTACTCAACCATCTAAGTCTAGCTTCCCTGAATCTCTAGCTTCTCTGAATTAGACGTGGCCAAGTTCTATAAATAGAGAGCAAGCAAACTGGTTCTGTCAATCTTCTCATACTCTGGCAGGATGGCATATTTTAAATTTATAAAAATATCTATGTCTTCATCACTCTAAAATTATTACATAACACATGATTTTCTCAGGGGAAAAATGTTTATTCTTGTCTTTCCTTACCTTCCAGCACTTATGTATGGATCTTCAAACTTTGTGATCATATTCATCCAACACAAACCATACTTTACAACCAAAACCAAGGGCCTACTATGTGCCAAACACTATGTTATGCAAATCGAGAAATGTTTAAGGAAAAAACAACCAAAAACCAAGTCTCTTATTTTAAATTCCAGCTGGCAATTCTGTAACAACTTGCGGTAGCGTGAACATAGGTCACTGTAGATAGACTGCAGCTATTACTGTAGTGTTAGCTCATGATCACTATTCTAACATGGGCTTTTAGTAGATTTCACTAGAGACCTTCATCCCATATGTCCCTAGAGGAGGCCAATATCCCTACATAGCTGAGGTCTTAAAAACATGACATTACATATGCAGGGTAAATTCCAAAATAGTGAGCTTGACAAACTCTTGCACTATTCACTCTATGTGTCTAATCCAATGAAGTATGGGCTTCCCTCGCTCATACCCCCTAAAAAAACCCACAAAATCATAATAATAGACATTAGCAGAGTTTATAAATAAATCACATTTTAATCATCTGGCTTTGTTTAATCTACCAAATCAAATTCACAGATTTTTCTAGTCTGGTCTGTTTTTTCTAACCAGATGGCCTAGTATATTTTCTAAAACCTTCCATCTTTTAAGGAAAACATGTTCCACCTTTTTTTTTTTGCAACCCCAGAGCCAACTTCCCTAATGCAATCACCTCAAAGAAACACTGATGGGCTGGTGGTGAACCACAGACTCAAAGTCCTTCAGAACATTAGAAAAAAAAAAAAAAAAGGAAGGAACAAAAGGTCACTAAGCAATGTCCAGTGTTCCCTGGAAAGCCTCTTCCTGAATGCTTCAGTCACTGAGCTGTCTCCTCCCTGTGGTCACTCCTGCTGGCCCCTGTAGCATTCCATTCCTTCTGCCATCTGTTTCAGGTTCTGCAGTGCTTATAAGGTGGTGTCTGGAGGGGTGTGAGCCTTATTTCTTTCTGCTCCTAACCCAACCTGTTTGTTTCATGCGGTGTAAATGGTTCTAGAGCCCACCTAGGCCAGAACCAGTTCTCAGCTGGTGTGTGGGCACCTTCCATTCACTGTACTATGTGCCAGTTCAGAGCCACAGCAATAATGATCACAGTGAAGGCTAATGATATGCATTACAAAGTCTACAAAAACAAATAAGGATTTTTATTTGCTGTACTTTCCACTCTTCCTTTAAAAACTTGCCATTTACTTATCAGTTCCTTTGGGGCAGACCCACTCACTCAAGACAAAGGATAAAGAACGAAAGATAGTCACCCAAGGTTCCAGGCTTGGAAGGGCAGAGAGGAGCTATGAACCTCGGAAGTCAAACAAGGTGCTCAGGAATTCACTGCCTAACATTTCGCTTCCCCACCCACCCCTTAGTGTTCCCCCTTTGGCAGTCATCTCTCTTTGGCTTTAAAGAGAAAAAGGGGGAAATGTGCCTTGTTTTGTGGGTATAAAGTATGACAACACAGCTCTGGCATCTCAAGCAGCAGGGGGGAACTCTAGCTAAGGCAGAAGAGTTTCTTCACGAAAATCACAATATATTATCACATACGGTCTCCATGGCCCATACAAGGACTCCTTAAGGTTCTCTCTAACATACAACGTATCTCCCACAACTCAGTAGAGAGGTTTTATTCTCACTGGAATAGAAATCCTTTGCCTCATTTATTACAGTCTAAAAACCCACACTGGCTTTTTCATTCTTTCTAGCATGAACTCAGACACTATACTTCAAAAGAATGCCCAGAGGCATTTTCTTAGGTAGAGACTAAGCGGTGGGCTAAGACTTCGGCCCCACATAGGTCACATCAATTCTGCAGATGCCTCCTTTCCTCCCAGTAAAAGTATCACAGCTCAGAGCTACAAGCTCCTTGAACGGAGAAAACCCAAATCGCCCAGGAAAGCTGACACAACTCCTGACGTGCAGTATCAAGTGTGAATGCTGGAAATGCTACTTAAAAGGTTGACCAGGAATGGCCTGGAGGTTGTCTTCAACTTGAGTAAATCACACAGACCTCTGAGATTTATCCTACCCTCATTCCTAGAACAACAAAAAAGTATATTTAAGAAATCCTCACTCATTACTATCACTGTATTCCTCACTCTCTTACAATATACTGAGGAAAAAAGGATTTCTCCTTAACCTTCTACTAAAAACTAAAATTAAGGGGACCCTATAAACAAGTCAGGCAGCCAACATGATAATGGCAATTTTGGCAAAATATGACTGGGCTGAGTAGAGAGGTATCTCAGAGACAGCTAGCATCTTTGTTAGTCAAACCCTAGTATGAATAATTTAGTGCTCTTCATCAGATGAAAGGCCTTCAATTTCATCTCTGTCTCCCCCAATTGCCATCCAGAATGCTTTGGCCACCTGTGGACAGAAGCATGCAACAAATGTTAGGCAACAGCTACATTTCAGCTTGTTTCATATGTTATGCCTTGAACTGACTGAGACCTAAAATTCTGCACGTTGCCCTCCAGTCCTCTGGCAACACATATCAAAACCCTTGAATACCATTTGATCCATGATCGCCACATCTAGAAATTTATACCAATGATATATTTAGAGTTGTATACAAAGATGATGTGTAAGGATATGCACAGCTTCATTATTTATAGAAGCAAAAAATGCACAAGACCTAAATGTCCAAAAGGGAACAGGATAAATTATGACACATTCATATCAGAGAACACCATCAACCATCCAAGTTTCCTGCCAATAACATGTGTTGTGTTGGTAATAATATAACAAAACAACTAAGAGTTTTCTGGCCCAATAGTTAGAAAGGCAAACATTGTGAGTCTCAATGAAGGTTCCATGTCACTCACCATAGAGGTGAAAAATCTTGGTTTGAATGCAGCAACTATACTATTACTGTATAAATATTTAAGTAGTTAGAAGTTAATATTCAATGAAAAGCTCACACTAAGACCCTTTAGAAATACACAAGTGTGATATATAATTATAATAATAGCACTGGACCTTTTATAGGTACTCACTAAATACCTGGCTGATTGTCTCACCTTTTCTGCATGCACTTTTCTTTGCTCGTGAGGAAGCGTCGCAGCCTTGTCTAGGGGGAAAATACATCTTAAGAAATTTGTCTAATAGCACAGGACATGTAACACGCTGAAAGAAACAGAAGGCAAAAGCAGGAAAAGTAAAAGGAAAGAGAATGAAGATGGAAATTTTTTTTTACCAAGTCCCACAAGTAGCTAAGTTTCTCAAGACAGCTGAGACCAGAACAAGGAATCCAATCCAGCAGTGAACAAAATAAAATGCTACTACATAAAACAGACAAGCATCAATACGGGAACATATTAGACACAATGGATCCGATTACCTTTCATTTCCTTTAACTTTGAAAAGAGTCTTTCAAAATTCTCCACATCTCCTCCTCCAGTAGTAAGACTGGCTAGTTCTTGAATATCCAGATCTAACATGGGATCTGAAATAGGGATTTGTCACATTATCCGTCACGTTATTTGCATATGTGCTACAGTGAGAGAATCCTAAGGCAAATGATAACCTTGATGAAGTCACCAATGATCGAAGGGCCAGTGTATACCAGCTTTACAGTTCATGGTGCCTTGCCCTGCTTGGCTGCTAGTGGGCCCTCACAAATGAAGAGTAACTATTTTATCCTCACAACATTGACATGAGGTAAAGAGTACTATTTCCATTCTAAAGATAAGAAAACCACAGCTCAGAGTTGAAGTGACTTGCCGAGGTCACAGCTAGTAAGTGGATCCAGACACAGGGGTTACCAACTCCAAAAGCATACTCACTTGACTAAGGTACATTGATTCACCAATAAATGACTAAAGTTTATACCATATTTTACTGTACAACAAATATTTTCACATCTATTATTGACAACAACTATAAAAGGTGATTAGAACAGATAACATTATCTGAGAATAACAGAAAATGATATGAAAAAAAACCTGTATCTAAAAATGAACTCATCTAAAAGTATAGCTATGCAGAGGTAGAGCTGATTTAAATGCATATTTCCTTACTACAAATCTTTTACGGTTTCTACCTTGGCACACTGCTACTTTATTAAAGTTTGTTTTTAATCAGAAATTTAACTTCTTCTCCATTCCAGGCCCACTACCTTTAGAATGTCTTCCCTGCCCATCCCAGTTTCACAGGTCTGCTTCCTTAGAATTCTTTCTACATTTACCGTTTCTAGAACTGTCTTAGCACTTGCATATATTACCTTGTATTCTAACATTTCTCCACCACTACTTTAATAAATACTACCATCATAAGAGAGAGAGTTTGCTTTGGATCTGCACCACTGAATGCTTTAACTTACATGGTTCCATTTCATCTTTGCAAGAGCCCTATGAGGAAAGATTTATCACCATTATTTTACAGAAGAGGAAACTAACACCAACAGAGGTTAATTTACTCAAGGTCAGGCCATTACTAGTGATAAAGCCATGATTTGAACCCAGCAGGGTTCCAATTACTAAGGACTCCAATGCCTATGACCTTAATCATTAAATTATAGGTCCTATCTCTATATTTTTAGACTAAGCTCCATGAAGATAGGATGACTTATAATTATTTGCATCTATCACAATGCCATATAGACAATTTGGTGTTAAAAATGTATTTTGGTTAATAAATTTGCTTTCGTTCAATGGACATGTTGTGTAGGAAGTTGGTATATAGGGCTGAAGATAAAAGTTTGTGATTTATCTGTGTATACATAATAATTGAGCTGTTAATGTAGACAGAATCACTCCATGCCTAAACATAGATTTGGAAGAGTTTAAATGGAGCAATGAAGAATGACAATAATTAAAGGCTGAGAAAAGGAGGGTATCTACCAAAGAAAGAGAAGGAATAATCAGAGAAGTAGGAAGAAAACCAGGTGACATCGTGTTGGGTGAGGCACGGGAAGATAATGTTTCAAAGAGGAATTGATCTGTAACACTGAATGCCGCCACAAGGTCAAGATGAGAACTGGAAAATATCTACCCGATTTAGTGGCATGGAGGTCATTGTTGGCCTTTGCACAGAGCTGCTGTACTGGCACACCAGGGGCAAAAGACAGACAGGAGTGAGGTGAGGGGCAAATGGGAGGTGAGGAATAGAACCAAGTTTAGTAAAGAGATAAGGAGGAAGACGTGGGATTGAGGAAGTGTTTGATTTTTATTGATTTGGTTTTGCCTTAAATTTTTTTCTTAATTTAGTCTTTAAAAAAAACTTGCAAAAATAGTATACAGAGTTCCTATATGCTCTTCACCCACTTTCCCCTAGTGTTAACATTTTATATGACCATGGTACAATTATAAAAATCAAGAAGTTCATATTGGCATAATGCCATTAACCACACCATAGACTTCATCAGTTTTTCCACTAATATCCTTTTTCTGTTCCAAGATCCTACATGGAATTTAGTTGTCAAATCTCCTTAGTCTTTTCCAATTTGTGACAGTTCTTCAGTCTTTCATTGTCTTTCATGACTTTAACACATGTATGGTCAGTTACTTGTATAATGTCCCTTAACCGGGTTTATCAGTTGTTTTCTCATTATTAGATTTCAGTTAGGCATTTTTGGTGAGATTACGTTCTCACTGCATCCTATAAGAAGGGCTATTATGTCAATATGTCCTATTACCAGTGATGTTAATAATTAAATTACTTCATTATATAATTAAAGTGGCTGGTATCTGATGAGTTTCTCCAGTGTAAAGTTACTATTTTCCCCTTTGTAATAAATAAATATCTTGAGAGAGATACTTTTAGACTATGCAGATATACTTCTCCTCAAACTTTCACCACTAATTTTAACATCCATCAGTGGATCTTGCCTGCTACAACTATTACTGTGTTTTGTGCCTAATGATGGCTTTCTACTTTCTTCATTCCTTCTATATTTATTACTTGGGATTCTTCTGTAAGGAGATACTGTCCTTTCTTTCTCATTTGTTTATTCAATTATTTATTTATATTAGTATGAACTCATGGATAGTTAGCTTATTCTACGGCTTATAACCCAATACTATATTAAATTACTTTGCTGATTAAATTGTTCCAGATTTAGCCACTGGAAGCTCTTTCAGGTTCTTTTTTGAGAATTTTCTTAATTTCTGGTACCATGAGATGCTCCAGGGTCATCCTGTATTTTTCTTGCCCAAGTCCAGGAATCAACCACTTCTCCAAGAAGCCCTATTTCCTTTTATTGGAGAATGGTATTTAGAAAGCAAGATCTGGCCAGGCGCAGTGGCTCACACCTATAATCCAAGCACTTTGGGAGGCCGAAGATGGTGGATCACCTGAGGTCGGGAGTTTGAGACCAGCCTGACCAACATGGAGAAACCCCATCTCTACTAAAAACAAAACAAAACAAACAAAAAATTAGCCAGGCGTGGTGGCACATGTCTGTAATCCCAGCTACTCAGGAGGCTGAGGCAGGAGAATCGCTTGAACCCAGGAAGCAGAGGTTGCGGTGAGCCGAGATCGCGCCACTGCACTCCAACCTGGGCAACAAAAGCGAAACTCTGTCTCAAACAAAAACAAAAACACAACAACACACACACAATAAAAGAAAGCAAAATCTGAGTGCTAAGTGTGTCCACCGCTATGGCAATATTATTGCTTCTAGGCCTCTCAGTGGACAGAACTAGGAAATACGTGTGTGTATACTAATACACACATACACACACATCTGCATTTATTTTCTAACTGTAAGTATATTTTTAAAACCATGAGTTCATACTGATACATTAGATGCCAATCCAGTACTAAAGGGTACATCTCGACCTTCCCTTTTCTTTATTGGTAACCTTTTTCCTCTGGCAATAAGAAACCTAGCTCTCACTATCTATATTTTCTTATTTTCTATATGTCAGTATATGTGTGGTATATAAAATATCTATATAAAACATTTCAGAATTGCTGAGCCATACCCTGATAAGAAACAAATTTACTAAGTAGAGTTCAGTATTTGTGTTCAGTTCTTTTTGTTTTTAGTCTTATGGTATCTAGTCCAATTACTGTTTTCTACAGTTACTTAGGTTTAAGTGCTTGAAGTCCCCACCCACTTCAGTGTGATTACTAGTTTGTTTTAACGGCAGAGACTTGGGCAGGTTTAAAAGCCAATGGGAAGGATTCAATTGAGAGGATAAGATTGAATAAACTGGAGAGAAAAAAATATATACATGATTTTTTCTTCTTCATATGTTTCTATAACCAATCACTTGAGTTTTCTACATGAATTATCTTATAATAAGAAAAAAGAGTTTTAAAAATTTATTACTGCACATGAGCCCTCTGTAGCATAAAGATAAAGTAGGAGTATCAGTAGTTCCCCAGCAAAAGAAGATTTATAGTTATTGTCAAGTAAGCTCCTTAGTTTTCTGGCTTTTGGATGGCATATTGGATTCCAGTTTCAGCTCTAGGCCCTTCTTGCTAGATGTCCTTGGACAAGTTATTAAACTTCTCTGGGCTTCATCTCCATAAAATAACTTCTCTGCAAAACTTCATTACCAAATGAGAAAGGGGATATAAAAGAACTTTAAAAGGATGTGGAAGGGCTTATAAATACAAAGTTGTATTATTCTTGTCACCATCAAGTCTGACTACTGTTAAATATTATGAAAAAACGATATGATACAGAGCTAGCTATTTTGCCACCTGGTTCTGTCTGCTTTGGCTACGATGATCTGAATCAAGATCCTGCTAGGAGAATTAAAGAGAAAATGGTGCTCACGTATTTGTTATGTATTTGTTCTTCTTCCTTTTTCTGATAGCCACTGGCAAGGCTCACATTCATGTGTGGTACACTACCACTTTTTTTCCCTTCTCTGTGTTTAAAGTCAATTTCCCCCTCAATGATTTCTGCCCAGATACCTATTCCAAGTTGCACAAAGCTCTCTCTCAGCAGCCAAAGGAGGAACTTACCCACAATGCTATCAACCTGGGCATCTGTTGTGTTAGATGCACCACTCCGATGATCAGAGAGGGATTCAGTCCTATCTGCTGCTGGCAAATGGGGTTGCTGTTGAGGAAAATACACATAAGCAACAATTTAATAGTAGACTATTCCAGAACTAAATCCAAAAAAGCTCACACTTTCAGTCCTTGGTTGGCTTGAGAAAAGAGTAATAGGAACTGGAGGCAAAGAAAGAAGAGCAAGATCATATTAAAAAAATAAAAGGCTAAAAATTCACTAACCCAGGAGTACTTTCCCCCAAGGAAGAACTAGAAAGTGTTGATTTTGCTTTAGACTATTAAAACATGTTTTTTGTTTGTCTCATTTAAGATCCAAGTTATATTCAAAATGTGAAAATGTAACACAATCATAACACAAATAGCTCAGAGGCTATTGAAAAAGATCCCTGGAAAGACAGTGTGGCACTGTATAATTTGCTCTTGGCTCCAGCTGCTCACCAAGGTAAACTTGGAACAAAGTTCTTAAGGACGCAGGGTTGAAACTGGACTACAAGCTCATTGAGGACAGGGACCTTGCCTCGGATTTGCCAAGGTCTTTTATACAGGAAGTACTAAAAAAGCACCATCAAATTTACTTTCTATTTAAAGATCTGAAGGCAAATTAATGCCTCAGGGAAATCCTAGCATATTTTAGAAAGCACCCTAATAAAAATAAAACCAAAGCTGTAAACATCTTGAAAGGGCTCACTGCATTAGCAAGGGCTGTTTTAGGCTTTCCTTTCGTCTATTTTTAACATTCTCCATCACCTTTTAAATGGAAAGGAAAACAATGGTGAATGTGTAAAGATTCACAATGACAAGGAGAAATTAAAGCCAAAGAAGGAAAAAAGATCCAAGAAGAACCTTTACCTCTGGGTGACAGGGATCTGCTAACCCAATGCTATGGTTTGTTCCAGTCAATGAGTTGAGAAGGTTAAAGCCTTGGTTCCTATCTAAAAAGGAAAAACACAATCACTGAAATTAGTCATTTGCATTTTAAACTGTTCAAATGACTAGGATGATGAAAGAAAGGCTATTCATTTGTTTTCAAAGTTCTAACTACATATATGTATTTTTTTGAGACAGGGTCTCACTCTGTCACCCAGGCTAGAGTGCAGTGGCACAATCACAGCTCAATGCAACCTTGAACTCCTAGGCTCAAGTGACCCTCCTTCCTCAGCCTCCTGAGTAGGTGGGAATACAGGTGCCTGCCACTGTACCTGGTTATTTTTTTTTTTTTTAATTGTTTCTTGTTTTTTGTAGAGACAGGGTCTCATTATGTTGCCCAGGCTGGTCTTGAACTCCTGGCCTCAAGCCACCTCCTGAATCAGCTTTCCAAAGTGCCAAGATTACAGGCTTGAGCGACACCCCTGGCCCTGAATACACTTTTTTAAAGTACATTTTTTTTAAAAAATCACAGACTATTAGTCCAGGTGGAAAATAATAGCAGGGCCATTATAGACAAACAAAAGGCCACTGGTTCTATTTGCAAAGATTAATAGCACTAATGCTTTAATAGCCACTATGAACTAATATTCCACTGTTTTAAATAATCAAAAACATTTTAAAAATCAACAAAGGCATTCATATCAGGTGAAAAGGAATATGAATGCTTTTTGAAAAAAGCTCCAGGGCTGGGTGCGGTGGCTCACACCTGTAATCACAGCACTTTGGGAGGCTGAGGCGGGTGGATCACAAGCTCAGGAGTTCAAGACCAGTCTGGCCAACATGGTGAAGCCTCGTCTCTACTAAAAATACAAAAAATTAGCCAGGCATGGTGGTGGGTGCCTGTAATCTCAGCTACTCGGGAGGCTGAGGCAGGAGAATCACTTGAACCCGGCAGGCGGAGGTTGCAGTGACCTGAGATTGCACCATTGCACTCCAGGCTAGGCAACACTGCGAGAGACTCTGTCTCGAAAAAAAAGAAAAAGAAAAAAGCTCTAATTTAGATATGAATGAAGCAACTGCAGTTAAGGCTCCCAGTATGCTGTTTGTATTTACAATGGAGGACAAATCTGGAGCAAAACATCTAGCACTGTTCAGAGTACAAGGGCCAGCCTTGATCCAGCAGTGTTCCCCAGAATGACCTGGAACACTTTATTAAAACTATCCTAGTATTCAAGGACTCTACCTGAGATTCACTGAGTCAGCATCGTTAGGATAAAGATCATGGAATCTCAACTTTTAGCAAGTACTCCAGGAGGGTCTTATGAACACAGCAGTTCGAAAAACACTGCCTTAGAGTAGAACATGAGACTATAATCCAAGAGTAACAGTACAGAAGTCAAAGACTTTTTCTCTCAAAAAGACAACTTTCTCCCACCTTGCCTTTCCTCTCTCTATCTCTTCCCTGACCTACTCTCATCTCTCTTTCTCTAAACCACCTATAAATTCCCTACACCCTTTCCCCCGCCAGAGAGTTGCTCATATAGAGATATCAAAAGAGAGAAACTTTGCAGTGTCCTTTCTTATCCCTTTCACTTGGGAAGATCTGCTTTTCAAACTGGGATGAAGCCTCAAATGTGCCTGCTAGGCTGTAGCCTGCAGATTTCTGGAGCTTGACTCTCGCCACGGAGGCAGTCATATGCAGCTATCAACCCAGTACCTCTGCATTAAAAGCTACCTTGGTCCGGGCAAAACGAAGAGGCTGCTGCTGCCCTACTGCTTTTCATTCTGTACAACCTCAACAGTGGCAGCATGGTCAGAGGTTCATGTGTACTCCTGGAGCCCCCCTTATCTCCTCATCCAAAGGCCTGGTGTCCAATCCAAAGACAGGGGGCTAAGGTTTCAGCAGGGTAGGACATGTAGGCTCAGTGGCCCAAGAGAAGCAGATCCATGCAGTGTCCTACGATGACAGTTTCAGAGCCTAAGGATGTTTATTCAAACATCAGCATGGTTCTTTCTTTTGGCCAATGTGGTGTTGATTTGAAAGTAGCTGTACGTAGTTATGTAATACTCAGACATGGATTTTACCTGTCATGAAGATATACATGAGTGCTCTTATGATATACTTTAAGCTATTTGTACAAAAGGTAATATCTGAGTAATAAACTACTTCTGCAAGAGAGTCTTCACTTCTATTACTGGAAATAACTTGGACCTTGGGTAATTTTCCAATTCAGTTCATAAATCTCTCCATATTCTAATTCCATAGCTTATATTTTTCCTCTGTTAGGCAACCCCTAAACTTGGCAGGCCGGACTGCAACTCAAAGGATAATGCAATACAATGTCAGCTTATGCATGTTATGAAACCAAAGCAGTCTATTTGAAATGCCTCATTCCTTACAGTGGCTACCTGTAAGGAGAACTGGGATGGACAGGAGTTAGGAGTAGGAGCTAGATTCATCACTGTATACTGTAAACCTTTCATTTTTGTTACATGTTCATGTATTATTTACCTATTCAAAGAGATTTTTTTGAAAAATTTTTTTTTTTTTTTGAGACGGAGTCTGGTTCTGTGGCCCAGGCTGGAGTGCAGTGGCGTGATCTCGGCTCACTGCAAGCTCCACCT
>NW_012115043.1:3950179-3953238 GCF_000951035.1 Colobus angolensis palliatus | reverse complement strand
GCCAGGATGGTCTCGATCTCCTGACCTCGTGATCCACCCGTCTCGTCTCGGCCTCCCAAAGTGCTGGGATTACAGGCTTGAGCCACCGCGCCCGGCCGAAAAGTCACTTTTTAAAAAGTATTTTTTTCCTTTTAATTTTTCTGATCTTTTCCCTTCTCCATTATTTATCAAGGTAATATGACAAGCATATGAATTTGGAAATAAGGCATGGATGTGAATCCTACTTCTAGTATTTACTGTGTGGTTTTACACAAGCTATACCTTCTCTGAACCTCAGTTTCTACATTTACACAGTGGGTATAACAATATTTACCTTGCAAAGTTTTCCTAAGGGTTAGTAATAGATAACATTTATCAAGTGCTAAATATGTGCAAGGTAATATTTTAGGTACTTATAACGCTTCTTTAATCCTCATAACAATCAAAGCATGCCTTCTACAAACAATAGAAATAAATATATGTCTTCTTTATTGTATTATCCTCTTTTACAGAAGATTTATTTTATTATTCTCTTTTACAGAACAAACTATAACTCAGAGAGATTAGGTAACTTATCCAAAGTCACACAGCTGGAACCAGAACTTGAAATCTAGGACTCTCTGATTCTAAAGTCTATACTCTTTCCATGAAGGCCAGAGGTCTTGATAACATGTAAAGAGTTGAGACATGGACAATGTTTTGATGCACAACTACTGGCTTACTGGATATGATACAAACTTGGGTGAAGTGCAAAAAGATGATGTTTCATTCATATATAGTTCTCTTTTGTCAGTAATCCTTCATTAAGTCCCTGGTTTAGACTGTGATTTTCACTGAAGTAAGGTGAATAACTCAGGACTGAATAATTAATCATGTGCCACTTACTAACGGTTCACAGCCCAGCCCTATAACTCCTTGAGGCATTGGTCACATAAAACAAATGGTCGTCTCTTCACTGTCCCTCAAGCACATGTAGACCAGGGGTTTTGAATCTCAGTATTACTGACATTTCCAGCTGGAGAATTCTTTGGTGTGTGGGTAGGTGGGAAAGAGGGGTGTCCTGTGCATCCCCTGCCTCTACCCACTAGATGCCTATAAGACTGCTAAATGTCCCCTGAGGGGCAAAATCACTTCCAATTGAGAACTACTGACACAGGTCTAATTAGAACAGGAAAATTCTGGCTAAAATCCTCAGGTTTTTAAGTCCTTACTTTTAAGTAAGGAATATAACAAAGATTTTCAATGAAAAAAGGGGGAAAAAAAAAACATTAAAAAGACTCAATCATTCTCTCTTGTCAGCACGGAAAATATCCTCCCCCTACTCTGAGAAACTTCTCTAGATGACTTCAGCCACTAATTACTTCTCCCTCTGTGCCATTTGTCCTTGTTGCCCTTACTATTCAACTGGCCCTTCAGAGAACATGCTAGTATTAACACTCATCTTGAGTCAAAATGCCATCTCGAGTCAAAATGCCATCCTCAACTATACTATAAACTCCTTGCAGACATGGACAATTGCTAACGGTTCTACACCGCACAGCCTCCAGCATAGTGCTAAGTATACAGGAGAGAGGTTGAAATATCTACTGAATGCCTAATAGAACTGTCAGGCAGGGGCTGCAAGCACTAGCTATGTAAGTTAGTTTTTATTCTAAATGTTTATATACGACTCAAATATTAAGAATTTCCATGACCACACCCCTCAACATGCCTAACAGACGACCTCCTAGATATTTTGTGTTCATATTTCAGTTTTTATTTCCTTAATGTAGCAATTATTTGGCATCATCTTAAATTTTTTCCATATTTAAAGTTGTCTTTATATCCCCTTCCCTGCATAAAATGTTTTTCCTTTATTATAAACACGTTCTTTTCCATCCGAGTCATAAGCATGACCAAACTTACTAAGATATTTCAATTTGCATAGATAGATAAGTTGTACCTATTTTTGAACGATATTCTTCAATCAAACCACACTGTTTGAATAAAAAATTGTTTTAAGAAGGAAATAATTTCACTAGCATCAGAGAGATAAACTTACACTTTGATATCACAATCCACTTCTTGGCAAATTGAAGTAAAATGTTTTTTGAAATCATAAAATAATTAGAAGAATCAATTTATTCTTTTTCACTAAACTACTGCTTGAAAAGGGCAAACTTTGAAATCCATTATTAAAAATAGTACTTATTAAAGAAACAGGCCTAAGCATCGTACCTGGTTCTACCACCTGGCTTTAGATTCAGGAAAGTGAATCCGCTCTCCTATGATACCTGGGACACCTGCTCACATGTCAAGAACATATAATGAACATGACCAGAAAGTAATAATACTATGTTTTTCTCTTTTTCCGGATTATAAATAATACATTCATTGTAGAAAATTTGGAAAAAAGAGAAAAGTACGAAGAAGAAAATTAGGCTGGGCGCAGTGGCTCATACCTGTAATCCCAGTACTTTGGGAGGCCGAGGCGGGAGGATCATGAGGCCAAGAGCTCGAGACCAGCCTGGCCAACGTGGTAAAACCCTGTCCCTACTAAAAATACAAAAATTAGCTGGGCATGGTGGCGTGTGCCTGTAGTCCCAGCTACTGGGGAGGCTGAGGCAGGAAAATTGCTTGAATCCAGGAGGCGGAGGTTTCAGTGAGCTGAGATCATGCCACTGCACTCCAGCCTGTGCGACAGAGCAAGACTCCGTCTTGGGAAAAAAAAAAAAGAATAAAATTAAATCACCAAAGATACCAATTAATACTCTGGTATTATGTCTTCCTCGTTGTTTCTTTTTTTTTCCTATGCACACATACACACAAATCTTAATAAACTGAACTAAACATCAGAGTGAGTACTATTCTCTCCAGAGTTGTAAAGGAAAGCTTTATTCTAATTCCAATAATAGTTCCATTGCAAAGTCCTATCTCCAGAACTTGAAGCACACTCTTGAAAATCCTAAAAGGAATGTTCAGAATCAAGTCAAAAATCATTCAGAACCGGCCGGGCGCGGTGGCTCAAGCCTGTAATCCCAGCACTTTGGGAGGCCGAGACGGGCGGATCACGAGGTCAGGAGATTGAGACCATCCTGGCT
>NW_012115043.1:3914195-3949064 GCF_000951035.1 Colobus angolensis palliatus | reverse complement strand
ACTACAGGTGTACACCACCACACCCAGCTGATTTTTGTATTTTTAGTAGAGATGGGGTTTCACCATGTTGGCCAGGCTGGTCTCAAACTCCTGACCTCGTGATCCACCTGCCTTGCCTCCCAAAGTGCTAGGATTACAGACGTGAGCCACCACGCCCAGCAGGTACACATTTCTTAACCACTGCTCTGTACAGCAGCTGCAAATGAGTCCTTGAATTGGAATCTGGGATTTCTGCCATGGAATCTTGTTACAGGTAAATTCAGGGGGATACACGTTAATAAATGATCAATTCTTTCCATTTATAGTGGGAAAACAGAAAACTACGACAGAAAGAATTGTTGTTTCTACTATTAAAATTCCACTAATCCTCCTCCACCTGCATTACTGGCGATTAAACTATAATAGATAGATTGAAAGTAAACTTTCAGGGCTTTTGAAATCCAGTCTCTACAATTACTGCTTACCAAGGGGGGATCAAAGTCACAACTCTGTAACATTTGTTTAATCTAATCCCTCTTTCACTGATTAGAAACAGTAAAAGATCACAGCATTTCTCTTCCTTGCTCTCTCCTCCATGGTGGTAATTGTTAAAAGACCCACTGAATACTCAAGAGTTACCAGCGCGGACTAAACTCCACACAGCACTTGTTAGTGCTCAGGTGATAAAGCTGGGGCAGAGTCTTAGTGGTAACATTAAACTGACACTTTAAACAAGGTCACTGTACATAATACTACCCTCTCATGTGAAACAGTGACAACCTAGTCTAAAACAAACAAACAAACAAAAAACAACTCATCAGGCATCTACTTACCATCTTCTTTTCCTTGCCCTTAAAACCAACTCTTACTTACCAGGTGCCTCTCAATTTAAGACACAGTACTGAGTATGATGCCTAGATCATCTAGGTTTGCAATTAGGTTATTTGATGTACCAGACAAATTGAAAGAGAAGACATCTCACTGGAGACCATAGAAGGGGTGTGGCAGGAGCAATCAACTTTTAAAAACTTGTCACATTTGGCAAAAAGCACTGACCCACAGTTTCTTCTTTCATGATGACAATAAAGGGACATTATCAAATTATAAATGACAGGTCCAAATGGTTGATTTCTACAGCCACAAACCAGACCCTGATATGACTGTGGGTAACTCGACTAAGCAGCTGAGATTTTATCTACATCCCTTTCCTTCAGCTACAGCCAAACTTTGAGGTTAAGGAATTTTAAGAAAAGACGGTATAGACAATGAAAATTTCTATGACTGTAGATATCTAAAAAGTGCCACCCACATGTAAAGGCAGTCCTAACCACTTCATTTCCTGGCCCATGAGAAGTCGTACCTTTAACGCATAGCGGAAACTCTGACTTCCCTAAAAGTTTGACCGTCACAATGAATCCAATGGTACCTGGGAATTTCCTCTAGGGTAGAGCTTAGCACAGGCAACCAGATCCTTCAGCTCAGTGTTTCTCAACTGTTTTCAGTACGGCTGGCCTCACCAGGAGCCTTTTAAGACATTTTCCCCCTAATTTTGACACACCTTCCCACTGAAATATTAATACCACAGATATACTGTATATGTGTTTATGTGTTGCACATTTATTTGTGCCTTATAGATAAAAAGAGTAAAGATTTTTTGCTCCTCAAGAATTAATGTTCACCCCTTTGGAGCAATAATGCCCCTGTTTCTTATGCATGCTTTGTACCATTCACAACAGCAAAGATGGGGAATCAACCCAGGTACCTATCAACCTGTGGATTAGACAAAGAAAATGTGGTACATGTACAACATGGAATACTACATAGCCATAAAAAAGAACAAAATCATATCCTTTACAGCAGCATGGGTGCAGCTGGAGGCCATTATCCTAAGTGAATTAAGGCAGGAACAGAAAACCAAACACTCTATGTTCTCACAAGTGGGAGCTAAATACTAAGTGCACATGGACAAAAAGATGGGAACAGTAAACACTGAGACTTCAAAGTGGGAGGGAGTGAGGCAAGGACTGAAACACTACCTGTTGGGCAATGGAATAATTAGAATTCCTGTACATGTACCCCTGATTCTAAAATAAAAAGTAAAAAACTTTTAAAATGCATGCTTTGGCTTAATGAAACAAGACACTGGTGGAGCCAAGAATATAAAACCAAGTTCTGAGTTAATATAGAAGCTATGTCTATCCACATGAAGAAATGCTCATCATCACTGGCCATCAGAGAAATGCAAATCAAAACCACAATGAGATACCATCTCACACCAGTTAGAATGGCGATCATTAAGAAGTCAGGAAACAACAGGTGCTGGAGAGGATGTGGAGAAACAGGAACACTTTTACACCGTTAGTGGGAGTGTAAACTAGTTCAACCATTGTGGAAGACAGTGTGGCAATTCCTCAAGTATCTAGAACTAGAAATACCATTTGACCCAGCCATCCCATTACTGGGTATATACCCAAAGGATTATAAATCATGCTGCTATAAAGACACATGCACATGTATGTTTATTGTGGCACTATTCACAATAGCTAACAAAGACTTGGAACCAACTAAATGCCCATCAATGATAGAATGGATTAAGAAAATGTGGCACATATACACTATGGAATACTACGCAGCCATAAAAAAGGATGTGTTCATGTCCTTTATAGGGACATGGATGAAGCTGGAAACCATCATTCTCAGCAAACTATCTCAAGGACAGAAAACCAAACACCGCATGTTCTCACTCATAGGTGGGAACTGAACAATGAGAACACTTGGACACAGGAAGGAGAACATCACACACTGGGGCCTGTTGTGTGGTGGGGGTAGGGGGGAGGGATAGCATTAGAAGATATACCTAATGTAAATGACGAGTTAATGGGTGCAGCACACCAACATGGCACATGTATACATATGTAACAAAACTGCATGTTGTGCACATGTACCCCAGAACTTCAAATATCATGATAGAAAGAGAGAGAGAGAGAGGGAGAAAGGAAGGAAGGAAGGAAGGAAGGAAGGAAGGAAGGAAGGAAGGAAGGAAGGAAGGGAAGTTATGTCTATCAGGAAAATTTACAAATCTCTTTCTAGAATAATAATTTGCCTGTAACTATAGTACTGTAATTTAACCTGTTTGCCCTTAAATCTGATATTAAGTAACAAAAAGACATTAACAGCACCTACTATGTACAAATAAGAATTATAATTCAAACCAAAGAGAATAATATAACCTGTTGTGACTCCAAGTAAAATAATTAAAAATAAATATAAACTATCTTTCATTTATAAGGAATGCATGAGTATTAAATTAACTATCCTTAGCTGTACTTTGGATTAAGTGCAAAGACCGTGGGATAAAGCATCTCCATCATTCCAGATGGCCTAAATTATTTAAAAGGATCTATTTAAAAGAAATAAGCCAAAAAGCCCAAAATCTCAGCTATCATCATCATTTCCACACAGTCTCATTAAAATCTTACTCATGTCAGAGAGCACCTAGGCTAAGGGGAGTTTTGTAGCCAATGAACTCATCTGGCTTGGCCAATGATTTCCCACGCAACTTAAGGTAAATTATTTAACTACTCTGTGCTCATTTCTCCAACTGCCCAGTAATATAAACCAACACACTGTCACGGAAAAACATGTAACACTCTTAATCAGGAGACCTGTCATGTGGTCTCACGTTGGCTACAAATTCACTGTGTAAATATGAGCATGTTATCCCTCCTCTTTGGGTCCCGTTTTTCCCCACCTGTAAAAGGAAGAAGCCATAGCAGATGCATGCATGGAGATTGTATGTTCTAAATGTTTTCATCAGGCTACTTCACATGCACTATCATGCCAAACAAAACAATGCTCCTTATTAAGTTTCCTAATCTGGGTGAACCTAACTAGTAGAGGACCTAGTAAAAATACTGCATAGATAAATACTGGGAAGAAAAACATGATTGCTTTTCAAAATAACAGACTCAGAAGTTTAGGCCAAGTACTTTTCAATTTGAATTAGGTACAATTGTTATTAATGAGAATTCACTGTAGGCTTATTGAATCATATCTACTTTTTGCCTAGATCATCTCTTAATATGAAGTTCTCCATAGATTACTGCCTGCTATGTTCAGTAAGGCCTTCATTTTAAGATTTAGGGAATGTCTCTGAGTTACAGCAATCTGGAATTTGGGAAATCAGGTCCATATCTGCCTTATACATACCCCGTAATACAGATTCCAATTAAATCTCTTCTCAGCTCTGGTTTGTCCACACTTATTTATTATATTAGACAATTTCCATTGTTCCCATCCCCTTGGTCATTTCAGTCTCCCTGAGCTAAATCTTTTCCAATTCTATTGGAACTTTCTTCACCTCCTAGGGAGACTAGGAAAAAGAGTCATCAAAATGAAAGCTAGTAACAAGGTAGAAGCAAGGGGAAATACACCGACAGATAAAATTTTCACCACTGCTCTCAGTATTATGACACAAAGTAAAATATATATCCTTTCCTTGTTTAAGTGCTTAAGCTACCAGCATAAAAATATATTCTATCTGCTAAGAATGAACAAAACAGTTCTTGGAGTTCTCTATGCAATTAATTGCTTCTAGACTGCTTTACAAGGTGCTGTTATTTAAAGTGTTCAGCCAAAAAGGGTGTATGATCCTGAAGGATGCTATAGAAGCCATTCTGTACTGGACGAACAGACTAGCTCAAAAGTTCCTAAGAGTTTCTACCCAATGCAGTTGAGGGCACATCTATCAACCACTTAATAATAGCACTTGATAGTTAAGTGATTCTCAATGGGAGCCAGGCAATCAACATCTTCAGAGGGCTTGTAAAGCATGTGGTATGTATTTCCATACCCCTACTGGGTCTCAGTTGAGAATCACTGGATTAAATCATTGCTAAAATCTCTGAATATAGGAGCCTACTGATATTCTCACACAAACTATTTGAAGGCAAATGTCTTAATTTTTAGCAAGTTCAATATATAGACAAACATTCAACCAATCTGAGTCTCAGTTTATTGAATTCCTCCATTTCATGGATGTTGTCCTCTACACTACTGCAGCCATGTACTCCCAAGGTCATACCCAGACCTTATTATTACCAATAACTACAACCCCTTCATAATTTCAACTTCATGCATCACCTGTTTTTCCAAGTCCCTCTGTCTCCCTATAGTACCTTAACCCAATTATCCTTCAACTGCACCAGGACTCAAAACTACCATCTTTTTACTGACCCACTCCAATTGATTTCCACTCTCCCCTTTTTAGCTTAAATTCCATGATCATTATAATTAATCTCTTGTATATACTACTGAATCCCTTGCCTCTCTCTTGCTGTGATAACATTTGCTTAGCAAAAGCAGAACTGATTACTACATGCACATGCACACACACACACACACACACACACACACACACACACACACACACCCATGCTGCCTGACTTGACTTTAGTTTTATGACACCAAATTTCAAGTTGGGTCCCTTAATGCTGCCTGGCAAATCATACGTCACATCCCTATAGGTTCATTTACTCTCTCTCTCCCAAATGACTACTTCACATTTTCTCCTCTCTCCTGAAATCCTAATGCTACTTCCTCCCTTCTGCCTTCTCAAGTGATATCCTGGCCTCCTACTTCACTGAGAAAACTGAAGCAATCAGAAGAAACTTGAACAGATTCTCATGCCACATCTCCCCACTGAGCCCCATTTGCATCCACACACCCCCTTTCCCATGCCTTTCTAGGTTTACTTTCCTCCTCCTGTGCAAAGTCAGTCCCTCCACTTGTACACTGGAGCCCATCCCTTCTACCTACTCAAGGACATCACTCCGGCAAGTCTCCCTTCTCTTTCCTACTTCATCCATTTTTCACCCTCTATTGGATCTTTTCCATCAGCTTATGAACGTGCTGCTCTTGTTCTCATCTCAATAAAAATCTCAACCACATTTTTCTCTCCAGCTCTCACCTATTTCTTTGCTCCCCTTTCCTGCAAAATTTTCAAGAGTTTTTATAGTCGCTATCTTCAATTTTTCTCTTTCAACCTATTTCACCAAAACTGCTCTTCAAGGTCACTAATGCTAAATCCAAGGGTCAGCTCTCTATTCTTATCCTACTTGACCTAATAGCAGCATTTGGCATAGGTGACCCCTCCTTCCACCTTGAAACACTCTTCACTTTTGCTTCCAGAATAAGACTCACTCTCCTGGTTTTCCTACCTCATTGACCTTTCTTCCTCAGTCTCCTTTACTGGTGCCTTCTCTTCTCCCTGTCTCTTGATGTTGCAATGTCCCTGGGCTGAGTCCTTGGTCTTCTTTAAGTACTGCATTCACTCCCTTGGTGATCTCATCAAGGCTCAAGGTTTTAAATGCCTTTCTCCCCAAACTCCACACATCTTGCAAACTGGCTACTTGATATCTCCACTTGGAGGTCTAGCAACCACTTGGAGGTCTCAGTAGCCATGTCAAACTCAACATGTCCAAAACTGAACTACTGATATGTGACCCTGTTTGCTTCATCTTACAGCTGCCTCATTTCAGTTGATGGCAACTAATCTTTTAAGTGTTCAGGCCCAAATCCTGTTGTCTTCCTTGATTGCTCTCTTTCTCTCGTATCTCATATCTAAACCAGCAGGAAACCATGCTGGCTCTATCTCACAATATATCTGGAATTCAGCCTTTTCTTACCACTTTCATTGTCCCAGCCCCAATCTTAGTCATCATTCTATCTCATTTGGAATATTACAATAGGCCCCTAAGAGATCTTGGTTGCTCTTCACCCTCATCATCTACTCTCCACAGAGCAGCTAGAGGGATCTTTTCAGACCTTGTCAGATCATGTCACTTTCCCACTCAATACCCTGCAACAGTCCCTAGTTTACTCTGAGTAAATGTCAAAGTTATTATGATGGCCTTCAAAGCCCCAAATAATCTAGCCCTTTGTTACCTCTCTGACCTCTCCTGCTCAGCCAGCAAGCATCCTAATATATCCTTCAAACGCACCAGGCGTGCTCTCACCTTAGGGCCTTTGCTATAGCTGTTCCCTGTCCCTGGTATGTTTTTCTCCCAGATATCCATATGGTGAAACACCTCATCTCCTTGCTCAAATCTCAAGACGACCCACCTCGAACCACCTTATTTAACATTGCAATCTACACAGCAATCTCCATGTCCCTAACTCTGCTTTGTTATTTTCCCATATCACTTATCATCTCCTAATATACTATATAACATACTAATTGCTTGTATTGTTCATTGACTATAGCCTCCCACCAGAATAAAAGCTCCTAAGGACAGACATTTTTGTTTAATTTGTTCACTGATACATCCCAAACAGACCAATACTTTGCACAGAGCAAGTACTCAAGAAATATTTTTTGTATGAATGAATCAACACTTGAAACTGGAGCCTAAATATGGACTAGAGAGATCTGAGGCCAGCAGAAGAAAACTCAAATGGCCCAGATACACTCAGCACCTAAATTATGCTCCCAGACAATTTTATAATGAGCTACTTATAAAAGCTGTATTATTTCCTTCAGATCCCAAGAAGGACCGTCACAGCACTGCTGACCTCTGCATGATACTAAACCACGCTAGAAACAAGCACAGAGGAAGTACGAGAAGGAACGTCCACTATTTTTGCCTTTCCCTATAGGTGACTCCATATTAAACATAGTCCTGTCTTCTTTCTCTGACTTGAAAAGTCACTTTTCTTTTTCTTTTCTTTTTTTTGAGCAGAGTCTCACTCTGTCGCCCAGGCTAGAGTGCAGTGGTGCAGTCTCAGCTCACTGCAGCCTCTGCCTTCCGAGTTGAAGTGATTATTGTGCTTCAGCCTCCCAAGTAGCTGGGATTACAGGCGTGCACCATCACGCCTAGCTAACTTTTTTATTTTTTGTAGAGATGAGGTTTCAGCACGTTGGCCAGACTGGTCTTGAACCCCTGGCCTCAACTGATCTGCCTACCTCGGCCTCCCAAAGTGCTGGGATTACAGGCGTGAGCCACCGTGCCTGGCCAAAAGTCACTTTTCAATACTACATAATTTAGGAATTAGAGAAAGCAGGTCAGGCAAGGGGCTAATGTGGCTTTCAAAATGCTGAATTTATTCCCATGGATTAAGCACAGACTCTTACAAGTTAGAACTAGAAGACTATCATTTATGTCAGTGGTTCTCAACCATGGCTGTATATTTGAATCCTGGAGGCACCTAAAATATACTGTAGCTGCCCCTCCCTTGGGTGAGGCTCAGGTAGCATAGGTTTTAAAAGTTTCCTAGGTCACTAAAGTTCCCAGGTGATTCCAATGTGCAAACAAGTTTGAGAACTGATGAGCTATATGACCTTGGGGAAATTACTTGGCTTCATTGAGCCTAACTCATGTGGCTTTTGTGAGGATTAAATGAGATTTTGCACATATACCATCAGGTGCTATTAGTATCACTGCCACTTCTCCCTTTTCCATCATCACTACCACCACCTTTTCTACTATTACCACTATTATCATCATTGGTGGTATCATTTCCTTCCTCCTTTTCTTTCTGTTTATTGAGATTTAATTTATATATCATAAAATCCAGCCTTTTAAAAATGTATGATTCAGTAGTTTTTAGTATACTCACAAAGTTGTGCAACCATCACCACCATTTAATTCCAGAACATTTTCATCACCCCAGAAAGAAATGCCATACCCATGAGCAACCTCTCCTCCCAGCCCCTGGGAACCACTAATCTACTTTCTATCTTTATGCATTTAACTATTCTGGATATTTCATATGAATGAAATCCTATAGTATGTAGCCTTTCATGTCAGGCTTTTTTCACTTAGCATAACATTTTTGAAGATCATCCACGTTGTAGCATGCTTCATTTTTATGATTGAATAATAGTCCATTGTATGGATACACCACATTTTGTTTTCAGCAGTTTTTCTCACTTTTTGGCAATTATGAATAATACTGCTATGAACACTTATACCCACTATTTTGTGTGCCCATGTTTCCAGTTCTCTTGCGTATACAGCCAGGAGTGGAACTGTTGGGTCATATGGTAAATCTATGTTTAACTTTTTTATTTTTTTTGAGACAGAGTCTCGCTCTGTCGCCCAGGCTGGCGTGCAGTGGCGCAGTCTCGGCTCACTGCAAGCTCCGTCTCCTGGGTTCATGCCATTCTCCTGCCTCAGCCTCCCGAGAAGCTGGGACTACAGGCGCCCGCCACCACGCCTGGCTAATGTTTTGTATTTTTTAGTAGAGACGGGGTTTCACCGTGTTAGCCAGGATGGTCTCGATCTCCTGACTTTGTGATCCACCCGCCTTGGCCTCCCAGAGTGCTAGGATTACAGGCGTGAGCCACCGCGCCTGATCTATGTTTAACTTTTTGAGCAACTACTAAACTCTCTAAAGTGGCTGCAGCACCATTTTATATTCCCACCATCAGCGTACAAGGATTCTAATTTCTCTACATCCTCACCAACATTTGTTATTATCTTTCTGACCCTAGCCATCCTAGTGTGAAGTGGTATTTCATTGTTGTGATGTGCATTTTCCTGGTGACTAATGATGTTAATCATCTTTTCTTTCTTTTCTTTTTCAATACGGGATTGGGATCTCTGTTGCCCAGGCTGGAGTACAGTGGCACAATCTTAGATCACCACAGCACTGAACTCTAGGCTCAAGTGATCCTTTCTGCCTCAGCCTCTCCAGTAGCTGGGACTACAGGTGCATGCTACCATGGCTGGCTGATTTTTAAATTTTTTTTGTAGAGACAAAGTTCTCACTATGTTGCCCAGGTTGGTTTTGAATGCCTGACCTCAAACAATCCTCCTGCCTCGACCTCCCAAAGTGCTGGGATTTCGGGTGTGAGCCACCACGCCCAGCCAACGTTAAGCATCTTTTCATGTTCTTACTGGCCATTTGTGTATCTTCTTTCTATCCAAATTCTTAACCATTTTTATACTGGATTAGTTGTCTTTTTATTACTAAGTTGTAAGAGTTCTTTATATATTCTAGATACATTCTGCTGATCCTTATAAGATACACGTTTTACAAATATTGTCCCTCATTTTGAGGGTTATCTTTTATCCTTCACTTTCCTGACAGTGTCCTTTGAAGTATGAACATTTTTAATTTTGATGAAGTCCAATTTATCTATTTTTTCTTTGGTTGCTTGTGTATTACCAACTTTTAAGAAGAGACTAAAGGAAAAAAGTTGTGAAGACATTCTATAGCCAAGTAAGTTGTTCAGACTTATAATAATCCCTCATTAAATCATGAATTCCCATATAGAAAACATATCCACTTGTGGAGGGCAGGAAGGAACGCAATTCATCTCCTACATTTTTAATTAACTAGATTTTCAGATAAAATATTCCACCTTTGAATGTTAAATGTCCAAGAAACTGCAAAGAAATAAAACCTGAGTTAGATTTGTGTGTTCTCAGAGCCATTTGTTGCAACAGCTAGATGTTCATAATCCTTACAAGAACTGGAATTGTTTTTTCAAATTGAGCATATTTAAATATTTTTAAAAGAGTTTCAAACAAATATTTTTCTGCAACTGTTCAAAATTAGTGGCATGACATAACCTAAATGTTCTATTACTGCTCAATAAATACCAACTAGACAATACATAATCCCAAATAATGAACTGGCATTATATAATTTTCCAATGTAATAATCCCAAAGAATCAATTGTGATTATAGTAATTTTTCTAACCAAAACAACAAAAGTTGGTCATTATTTATGTCTTTAAAAAGGTAATCAGTACCTCTATTATGTTTTTTACTTCGTTAACAAACTTTTCAATTAAAAAACTTTTTGGTTTAAAAATTTTTGTTGGTGGCAATAGTTATACAACAATGTGAATGCACTTACTGCCACTGAAATGTATATTTTAAATGGTAAATCTTATGTATATTTAACCACAATTTAAAAAAGAGAAAAGGGGAGAAAATAGAGAAAAAAAGAGTAGGAAAAACAGAGACCCCTAAAACAAATAAACCAGTCTGAGCACCTGCTGGCAGACAACACTTGAACATTCAAGAAAAGCAGGCTGAGGAAGGCACAGTTCACTGGGCATGCAGACAGATCGCCAGCAAAGCAGGCTCTACAAACAGCATAGGAGGTAGGTTACCCTGGAAGAGTAATATGACCCATCATACATCCAGAGAGCTTTGTCTCTAAAGAAAGATGCAGGGCTCTAAAAGGATGTCCTTCACACTTCCTAAGACCTGGGTTGCATCAAAATGTCATTCATTGTATCTTCATACCACTTACACCAGGATCCTCTTAAACATGAAATTAGGCTAATTAATGGCAGTATGTTGTTTTTTGGTTAACAGGAAACTAGTGTACCAGTACTCTAAAGAAAAAAAAAGAAAGCAAGGAAACCTCAGGGCAAAGAACCATGAAAAATCCACAATGTATCTCCTTGCTTTGCAGTTCTTTTAAGAATATTGTTTAGTGTCTAAAACAAGTAAAATGGCATTTTTTTCAGGAAACACCTTTGACCATACTTCCAAAGTAATAAAGCCTGTTTAGTCCAGCTTCTCAATTTATAGCCATAAGTGTACATTACAAGGCAATAAATAGTTCTTTAATATACGAACTTGGGACACAGATTTTTCAAAAAGTGAATAAAGCCAAAGAAGATTTTGTGAAAATAGTTCTCATAAATATAACAAGCACCACTGAATATAATTTTATTCTAAATTGATCCAGTTTATGTTCCAAATCTTACTTTTATAGCCTTCCTATGGTAAATGCTCAACAAGGATTTGCTGAATAAATGAATGAGAAGGACCAAGTCTTAATTTGAGTTTGTTCTGGTAACAGAGAGATAAACACATAAATGAAAAACTCCTTATTCTGGCTATGATTAAAAGGTCAGAAAATAACAGATGTTGGTGAGGTTGCAGAGGAAAGGGAAGTACTTATGCACTGCTGGTGGGACTGTAAATTAGTTTGGGCACTGTGGAAAGTAGTTTGGAGACTTCTCAAAGAACTTAAAATAGAATTACCATTCAACCCAGCGATCCCATTACTGAGTATACACCCAAAGGAATGTAAATCATTCTACCAAAAAGACACATGAATGTGTATGTTCATCACAACACTATTCACAATAGCAAAGACATAGAATCAACGTAGATGCCCATCAACGGTGGACTGGATTAAAAAATGTGGTACACATACACCACGGAATAATACACAGGCATAAAAACGAAGAAAGTCATATCCTTTGCAGCAACATGGACACAGCTGGAGGCCATAATCCTAAGTGAAGTAAAAACAGCAACAACAACAAAAAACCAAATACTACATGGTCCCGCTTATAAGTGGGAGCTAAACATTGAATACACATGGAGATAAAAAGAGGCCCAACAGACACTGGGGCCTACTTGAGGGGAGATAGTAGGAGGAGGGTGAGGTTTGAAAAACTACCTATCAGGTACTATGCTCACTACCTGTGACCTGGGTGACAAAATCATTTGCACACCAAACCCCAGCAACACACAATTTACCCACGGAACAAATCTGCACACGTGCTCCTTGAACCTAAAATAAAGGTTGGAAAGGCCAGGTGGGGTGGTTCACGCCTGTAATCCCAGAATTTTGGAGGCCGAGGCGGGCAGATCACGTGGTCCAGGAGTTCGAGACCAGCCTGACCAACATGGTGAAACACCCCTGTCTCTACTAAAAATACAAAAATTAGCTGGGAGTGGTGGTGTGCACCTGTAATCCTGGCTACTCAGGAGGCTGAGGCAGGAGAATTGCTTTAACCTGGGAGGCAGAGGTTGCAGTGAGCCAATATCGCACCGCTGTACTCCAGCCTGGGCAACAGAGCGAGACTGTCTAAAAAAAAAAAAAAAGTTGGAGAAGGAAAAAAAAAAAACCCCAAAAAACTCCTTATTCTTTCTAGATCTATCTAGATTGCTACATCAATAAAATAGAATCTAGCACCCTTGCAATTCAATGTAACAGACATAATAAGATTCCTCCTAGAAAGAAAAAACGAGGAAGGAGGATGGAGAGGGGAAGAAAAGGAGAGGAAGGAATACCTTATTATGCCAGAAGGAACTTCTCTAATGATGACAAAGGTTAGATCAGACCTCAGAAAAGCTACAGGGAGCCAATCTCACTTAACACTCAAGGGTCTACCAAAAATTGAAGTGAAATATTCTATTTCTATAAAACTGGTCGTCTACCTGACCTTTATCAGGGAAGATGGGGTAAGCTCACTGTAAAATACGATTTTTTCATTTTGTGTTTGTGTGTTTTTTTCTTTTTTTGAGATGCAGTCTTGTTCTGTTGCCAGGCTGGAGTGCAGTGGCACAATCTCAGCTCACTGACACCTCTGACTCCCTGGTTCAAGTGATTCTCCTGCCTCAGCCTCCTGAGTAGTTGGGACTACAGTCACGTGCCACCACACCCAGCTAATTTTTGTATTTTTTAAGTAGAGACAGGGTATCACAATGTTGGCCAGGATGGTCTTGATCTCCTGACCTTGTGATCCGCCTACCTCGGCCTCCCAAAGTGCTGGGATTACAGATGTGAGCCACATCGCCTGGCTGTAAAATATGATTTTTCTCATTCCCTTCTGTAGTGTCTCACTCAGCATACTTGTTGAGGCAGCCCAGAGCTATAAGACAGAAAAACCCTATACAGGAAGCAATTCCTAAAAGACTATGTTATGGACTGAATTGTATCC
The DNA here is from genome assembly GCF_000951035.1 of Colobus angolensis palliatus. Taxonomy (NCBI): domain Eukaryota; kingdom Metazoa; phylum Chordata; class Mammalia; order Primates; family Cercopithecidae; genus Colobus; species Colobus angolensis. The sequence continues at coordinate 3,935,382 of NW_012115043.1, read as the reverse complement.
CCCACCAAATTTGTATGCTGAACTCCTAACCTCCAGTATCTCAGAATGTGACCCTATTTGGACAGGTTGACTGCAGATATATTAAGATGAGGTCATACTGTAGTAGGTAGATCCCTACTTCAATGTGACTGTAAAATGTGGACACAGACAGGCACCCAGGGAAAACACCATGTGAAGGCTGGAGTTATGCTGCTACAAGCTAAGGAACTACCAGAAGCTAGAAGACAGGCCTGAAACAGACCCTTCCCTGGCACCTTCAGAGGGACCATGGCCCTGCCAACACCCTGATTTTGGATTTCTGGCTTTCAGAACTATGAGACAATGCATTCATGTTGTTCTATGTCATATGGTTTGTGGTACTTTGTTACCATAGCCCTAGGGAACTAATGCAGACTATAAGAGGCCAGTGTGCACTAGCCTACCCTCTTCAGATTGCACTTCAGATCCAGTCTTCTGCCTCATGGCCACTGCCACTACATTACCCCCAGCCCCAGCACCTCACTCTTGAACTGCTGCAAAAGCTCTGGTCTTCCTTACTTCAGACTCTATCTTGACTTTTTTCAATTGTCAAACCTCCCTGCACACCACCTTTTTTGCATCAACCCCTTATTTTAAAAACTCCAGTGACTCACCAATTTTTACAGGAAAAAGCTAAAATTCTCCTGACTGGCATTCAGGCCTCTCTCTAAGCCAGCTCCAAATGCTAGGTGATATTCTCTTAGTGACCCTAGAACACGCAACTTTTTTTGTTGCCCAGGCTGGTACGCAGTGGCGTAACTACAGCTCACTGCAGCCTTGACTTCTTGGGCTCAAGCAATTCCCCCTCCTCAGCTTCCCAAGTAGCAGGGACCACAGGTGCATACCACCATGACCAGCTAATTTTTACAGAGGTGGGCTCTCACCATGTTGCCCAGGCTGGTCAGAACATACAACTGTTATTCTCTATGTCATGCTTCCTTCTCCACTTGCCGCTCTCCCCTTTCATCAGTCCAAATCTTGACCTTCCTGTGAAAACTACTGTCAGGACACACTTTCTCCTTGAAGCTCTCTCTCTATACTTGAGCCTAACACAACAGCCATATTTCTGAGCCTAACACAACAGCCATATTTCTGAGCCTAACACAACAGCCATATTTCTGAGCCTAACACAACAGCCATATTTCTGATTCTATGCACTTTACTGCCTGCATCAGTCATCTGTACTCTTCACAGACTGCTTTGCATAGTTACCTGGCATTTGAAAACTACATGCTTGAATTTCATAGCTGGACTAGGAGCTCCTTAATAATAGGGTCTATGTCTTATAATTTTGGAGGTACTTCTCAAAGCTGAAGACAATGCTGGGTGTATTACAGGCAACCTCTAAATTTTTACTGAATTAACTATTAAACATATATGAAAAATTCCTAGAAATGCTACCTTTGGCACTTCCTTCAATCAGGGAATTGAAATTGGAATAAATCTACAGATTTCATATAGTACTAATGGTCCTACATGTATCTGAATAATATAAAACTTACAAGGAATAAGAGGAAAAAAATGACTTGAGTCCCAAGTTACTTACCATTCTTCATCACTACATTGGACCACACATTGGCATTCAGGGCTTGAACAATTCGCTTTACTCCTGTAGATTCTGGGAAGTCGTCTAATCAGGGAGGGAAATATACATATTTATACACAACACTCATACAGATATACATACACATTCACAAAAATATGGCTGGGCACGGTGGCTCACGCCTATACTCCCAGCACTTTAGGAGGCCAAGGAGGGCAGATCACCTGAGGTTGGGAGTTCGAGACCAGCCTGACCAACATGGAGAAACCCCGTCTCTACTAATAAATACAAAATTAGCCGGGTGTGGTGGCACATGCCTGTAATCCCAGCTACTCGGGAGGCTGAGGCAGAAGAATTGCTTGAACCCAGGAGGCGGAGATTGTGGTGAGCCAAGATGGCACCATTCCAGCCTGGGTAACAACAGCAAAACTCCATCTCAAAACAGAAAAGAAAATGTTATGTATATATCCCCCAAGCCATATTTTCAAATGACTGTGGTTTTGTTATCCTGTTTATTTAGTTGTTAGTTCACATTGTACAAGGAAAAAAACAAATACAGAGCTTGGAGCTCCCGATAAGAATACTCTAGAGAAACTCATTTCCTCCTTAGCTGAGGATTGACCACCATCACGAACGACATGGTAACTATCCAAACTGGAAAGTTCATGACCAACCAACTACTTCAGAGAAAACAAATGGTCATTGATGTCCTTCACCCCAGGAAAGCAACACTACGTAAGACAAAAATTTGGGGAAAAGTAGCCAAAATGTACAAGACCACACCAGATGTCATCTTTGAATTCAGAACTCATTTTGGTGGTGGCAAGACTACTGGCTTTGGCATAATTTATGATTCCTTGGATTATGCAAACAAAAAGGAACACAAACATAGACTTACAAGACATGGCCTGTGTGAGAAGAAAAAGACCTCAAGAAAGCAATGAAAGGAATGCAAGAACAGCATGAAGAAAGTCAGGCAGATTGCAAAGGCCAGTGTTGGTGCTGGCAAAAAGCCGAAGGAGCAAAGGTGCTGGAAGGATGTTATCTGTGGCCACTGTGGTTTTTTCATGATTAATAAACCAAAAACTTTCAAGTGGAAAAAAAAGAATATTCCAGAAACTAAAGCAATTAAATAAACACACAATATAAGGCAGTTATATAAAAAAGTTATCCTCACCAATGGAATCTATTTATATTCTGAAAGTGTTAAGATTCCACTTATTACACACATTCCTGGCACAGTACGAGAGATACCAATCTAGACAGAATGAGTTTCCTTAAGGCAGGAACAGTCCTCTTATTAATAGTATGCTATAAAATCATGTAAATGCTCTATCCTTTGCTGGAAACCAGAGAATAATAAGTGTTATTTATGATCGATATCTATAGAAGAACTTCTTGATCAGAGAAAGACAGTTTGAGTGAGAAGTGAAATGACTAGAAGTGTAAGAGACAGGCAAAGGGTCATTACAACAACTTAGTTTATTTTATTATGAGTACTATCCTGCTTCTGGAATTTGACTGATACTACTCAAAATAATGGGGCTGTAATCCTAGAGTATATCAAAAAGGTGATATTCTTAGCTACAACCTAGGAATGATTGTGTACAAAGGAAATGGAGATCCTGCAGATGTTGAGGACTGTAAGGTTGCATCTGGAAAACAATGACAGAAATAGTTTTCATGTGGTTAAAAAAGGAAAGTTTCCTGAGTTTACAGAACATAATCCACACAGAACCTGTCTCTAGTGGCCAGCCTAGCCCTGGGTGGTTTAACAAGAAGAGCACAGAGTTACATGTCAGAATATCTGAATTTGAACCCAGCTTATTAGCTATTTGATGAAGGGCGAATCACTTACACCATTCTCACAGAAAGTGGAAACAATACCACTCTATGCACATCTCTCCTAGAGGAAAGATGCACTGGAACTGATGATTTACTAATGTAACCTTCCCCCTACACTGGAAACTCCTTGAGGGCAGGAATCTTGTCTTACTGAGTTCATATGCCCACTGCCTAGCACAGTGCCTGAAAAACAGCAGGCACTCACCAACTGTTTAATGGATTGATGAATCATTTAAAGAATACCAACCTACCAACCTAACAGAAATATAGTGATTAAATTAAAAATACTTGGCCAGGCGGGGTGGCTCATGCCTGTAACCCCAGCACTTTGGGAGGCCAAGGCAGGCGGATCACAAGGTCAGGAGATAGAGACCATTCTCTGGCTAACATGGTGAAACACCGTCTCTACTAAAAATACCAAAAAAAAAAAAATTACCCGGGCGTGGTGGTGGGCGCCTGCAGTCCCAGTTACTTGGGAGGCTGAGGCAGGAAAATAGCGTGAACCTGGGAGGCAGAGCTTGCAGTGAGTTGAGATCATACCACTGCACTCTGGTCAACAAAGAGAGACTCTGTGTCAAATAAATAAATAAATAAATAAAAATAAATAAAGAAAATACTCTACCAAGATAAATTTATCACCACCAATGTTTGGATGAAAATCTAAAAGTCATGTTTATCTTAACTGTGAATGACTTAATTCTCAAAAGAATAACTAATACTTTTTTTTGAGACGGAGTCTCGCTCTGTTGCCCAGGCTGGAGTGCAGTGGCCGGATCTCAGCTCACTGCAAGCTCCGCCTCCCGGGTTTACGCCATTCTCCTGCCTCAGCCTCCTGAGTAGCTGGGACTACAGACGCCTGCCACCTCGCCCGGCTAGTTTTTTTGTATTTTTTTAGTAGAGATGGGGTTTCACCGTGTTAGCCAGGATGGTCTTGATCTCCTGACCTCGTGATCCACCCATCTCGGCCTCCCAAAGTGCTAAGATTAGAATAACTAATACTTTAGATGACATAACCAGGAACCAAAAATGTGGTCTGAAATGAAGAGTTAGTACCAATAAGAGGAAAAGTAATACAAACTAGCATAAAGTCCTATATTCATGTTTGAATAATACATGCAAGTAAAAGATGAGGAAATATGGCTTAGGAATAGTTTGTATTTTAAGTGTCTAGGAAGGTTTTCATTATGTTACCTAAAGATGACATATCAAAAAACCCATTTTAAGATTAATCTGAATGAATACAAGAACATTATTCAGACAAAGGGCTACGAGAAATATAGTGTATAAAGGAGCAGAGATTCCAAAATGATAACAGTCAAATACTGACTCCCAAGGACAAGAGAAAGAGAAAATTCTATTGCCAGAAATCACACAGGCTCACATACACAAAACAGGGCACAAGTTTCAGGGACCTAGAAAAACACAGAAAAAGATGTACTTGCCAATTTTCAACACTCTTTAAAAAGAGCAAGGAGAAAAACCAGCCTTTTTATTTCAGTTTTGTTCTCTTCCTCCCTGGCAAGTTTTATTCTCAAAGGTAACAGCATTTTGGAAAAATTATAAATAAAACCAGAATATAGAAAAACATTTCTTAATTCCTTAAAAAAAATTCATGAAATGACTGCTTATGTGTCCTATCTATGTACTTTAATTCACGTTGGTTGTCCCTGCCCAGGGACATGTTTTGGAACAACTGGCATATTCACAATGCCACCTCTCCACCAGTCTTCTCACTACAAGCCCAGGACCTTTTCTGACTTCTTCCCCATGGAGCAGCTGACATGTGAGAGTTCACAATGCCAACACGTTCTCTGCACTTTTAAACAAAAATAAGCTCTCCTGTCTCTAAAATACCACAGCACCACTATTTCTTCTATAATGCTTATGACATTCCACTTGATAATTCAATTATCTGTAAGTTTCATCTCTTGTACCAGATTATAAGGTTTTGGTGAACCAAAAACCCTCTTATCCTGGTAGATACCACAACAGGTGTACTTCAAAGGAGAAAAGATGAGAAAAGAAATGGGGAAGGGGAGTAGAAAAGGGGAAGAAATAGAAGGTCCAGCAATAGCGGAGGACAGCGATTGCAGAACGACCTGGGGTGGAGGTGGGGGATTAAATTAGGGGTCTGTTTTTTGGCTTCAAACGTCCAAAAGACATTCAAATAGATCTGAAATGTCCCCTGCGATTCCTGGGAATTCAGCCTTAGGTTACTATGAATTCAAAATAAGAAACATCAACTTTAACTACTATGAAGGTCTAACTCTCCTTCTTCAGCAGTGGGGAAAGGAAAAAGGATTGGGGAAATGACAAAGATTTTAGAAAGCAGCCTTATACCTTTATCCACAAGAAAAACACACATTTTCAAAAGTTCTAAAATAGGTGGTAAAACTAAATAAATGAATTCTCACACTAAGTATAAGACTACATCAATGGATTTTGCGTAAATCCTTGAAACAGCTGGGGAAAAAGTTTCTTGAATTTTGCTGTGATTCTTCTTCCCTGAATTAAAATAATCTCTCATATCTGAATCTAAGTGCCATATTTTCTACTAACACATAAACGCTTACCATCCTCCTCAGGCAACTCCTCTGGACTAAGTTCTACCAATTCAAAGCCATGTCTGATGCACCATTCTTGAGCTTTCTGTCGGTTTACACCTAAAATAATATGCAAACGAATCTTCGTAAGTAAAAAGAAAACAAAACATGACTATTGCTGCAATATTCTTCATAAATCTCAATGTGTTTCCCTTAATGTCAATGTTATTCTAAAGGCATCTAAAATAACGAAAAGAAAATGATTTCTCAACCCTGAAGTATCCATTCTTAAAAAAAAAGTAAATATTACAAGATACCAAAGAAAAATAGCTGAAAATATTTTCATAAAGCAATAAAGTCACATGGGATGTATGTCCTAAGTTAAGGAAACAGATGTACTCTGTTTATCAAGGAATGGCAAATGCATGTCCCATCCACATGCCTTACCATCTTCAGACACTCTGTCACAGACCAAGATCATCACCTCAGGTAACCATGCTTCTGCCAGTGGAAGCCACGAGGAGACACTGTCGAGACCTGATTTCTAGAAGGAACAAAAAATATAAACAAACAAAAACAGAAGAGAGATAGTAAGATAAAACGTAACAGGAAAAAAAGAAGGCATGCAATAATTTCTTATTCAAGCCTTCATAGAAAACAAAGTCTTACTTGTGTGCTGTCAAAGTAAACCACAAATGCTTGGACAGATTCTGCAATCTCTGCAGTAACAAGAAATTTGTTTGGCACCACACATAAATTGATGTCTGCTGAATAGTATTTATTATCAATGGTCCAGGGATAAAACCTCACAGCATCATTGGAAGTCACTTCCACAGTAAGATCTTCTGTTCCAAGGATATCTAAAAATAAATGACAACATTACCATGTAAAGTGCAAAACCAATATACATTGGTTGATTTTCTCAGTCAGATACCAGATAAAGCTGGTACTTTCGCTGTTTCCTTTTATGTGAGGATTTCAAAGGACCCTGCATTTATTAGCTTTAATCCTATCTTCTCTGATCATCTGATTACAAAAGTTATGGTGATATAATTTAAGTCATTGACTTTTTCTCTTTAAGAACACAAAAATCATTGTGAACTAGATTAGATAGTAGTAAAGGAAAAAACAGTCATACAACCAAATATCCAGAAAAGAGCAAGTAGAAGACAAAGAATGACAGCTGTATTTATTGTATTGCTTAAGTACTTCATAGGAGGTAGACTATAACAAGCTTCTAGAATTTGTAACTATTTCGTACTTATTGCAAACTAAAAGGAAGATAGGATTAAGGCTAAACCATTAGTAAAACAGAAGAGCTACATATATTGTTTGGATTGAATGCTTAGACATTAATTCAGCTAATGAAATAAAAGAATGGATACTGATAAATGACTGGAATTCTATTTATATTCAGCCTTGTTCACATTCTTTGAAAGCCAACCCAAATTCTTGTTTGATCAAGACATTTCTGGTAAATTTTAAATGCATAAGAGCCAAACAAATGACTACAACTAAATTTAGATTCTAAAAGATTAGATTATAAGTAAATCTTTTGGAAATGTATGTGCAGCATGTATATAATAGGAAATCCCCATAGTAAGAGACAAGTCAATGATGAACAAATGAATACAGACATGATCACGGAGCCATGGAAGCATTTTGCTTCCATTATGTTATACAGTACTTACAACTGGAAGAGAAATTACAAGTTGTTCTAACCTAAACTCCCATCTTTCACACCCATACCCACAACCTCCACTTTATACAAATGTGGAAAATGAGCTTACAGAAATAAAATGACTTGCCATTAATTGACTTATCAGAAGAATATAAAGAAAAACAGTCACAAACTCCTCGTCAATACATACTAAGATGAACACGTATTAATGAAATGTGCCTCAAACTCATAATTAGCAAGACACTGAAAACTAGAAATTAAATTTTAAATCCCAGAGCTAACATTATATATTTGAAAAGATGCCATCATTTCTGCTCAATATAAAGTTATGGGGAAAGTATTTAGTCCAAAAGACTGCTAGGAATTATGTACAAAGTGTGTGTGTGTAAGAGTGTATACACACATGCATTCTTTTTATTAGCAAAGTTTCATCAAGTGGTTAAGAGGAATTAATCTTCTCAAGAATTAAAGGTCGGCCCTTTTTTTAACAAAAAAATTAAATTTAAAACAAATTTAAGGTTTTATCTTTGATATAAAGCATATCACGAAACTAACTAAAAAATTTTTTTCACCAGAACCAGAATTGTTACTCTTAAATTAGCAGAAGGTCTATGTCAATATTTGACAATCTGAGTGTATCCCATTTCTTTAAGAAATCAGCAGTTCTGTCTACTTAATTTCTACCTGAAGTCATAATCTTTTACTTAGTGTCAGTCAATTCCATCGCAGCCAGCTGCTACGTCCCTTACGGAGCATTAAGACAATTTCAGGTGGGAAATAAACAGGTAAGTTATTAAAATCAAAGATGTTGTTTTCATGTAAATGTCTCACAGAAAAACAAAAACTAGATCAAAGTCTACATTGCATTCAAATCTAGCACTCCAAACTTCAAGAAGGTGGCATAGTAACATGTGGCTGTGTTTCTAAAAGCTGAATACTGGCACAGCTAACACACATGCCACAATATGCTGATAAATACACACATAAAAGAAAGAAACTAAAACAACGAGAAAAGCAAAAAAAGTATAAACTAATTTTTTAATGGTGACAAGAGCCACCATATAAAATCAGTCTTCATTCTTTTTTTTTTTTTTTTGAGACGGAGTCTCGCTCTGTCGCCCAGGCTGGAGTGCAGTGGCGTGATCTCGGCTCACTGCAACCTCCACCTCCCGGGTTCATGCCATTCTCCTGTGTCAGCCTCCCGAGTAGCTGGGACTACAGACACCCGCCACCACGCCTTGCTAGTTTTTTCTATTTTTAGTACAGACTTAGTAACACGGGTTTCACCGCGTTAGCCAGGATGGTCTCGATCTCCTGACCTCGTAATCCGCCCGCCTCGGCCTCCCAAAGTGCTGGAATTACAGGCGTGAGCCACTGCGCCCGGCCATCCATGGGTAATTTTTAAAAATAGCAAACTGCGTATTTTTTAAAGGAGGGAAGCACAAGTAATAAAATACAGTAATGAATTCAATTGTTGCTAAGGGGCAAAGTACAAAGGCAGAGGGGGACTAATATTCCTGTCATTGCTACAATCAGTTCTTAATATTTTCTAAATCGGTTGTATTGTTAAAAACTGGAATAAAAAAAATTGGGGTTATGCTTTCTTTGCTCCTCAACATGAGAAATCTAAAATCAATTAAAATGGCATTACTAACTGCAATTTAAAATATTTAGATCCATTAATGATGGCTCATTTTATTAACGTTTAGAACACAAAAGAACAAAACAATGTTTGTTACTCAGAGCACTTACAATTTCAATTTTATACTTGCATTTGCAAATGATTAAGATATTTACTTAACATGGAGAAAGAAGTTGTTTCTTTCTTTTTTCTCCAAACCTAGATAGGAATGGAACCAATAAGTTGGGAAAATGAATTTCACATTTCAGTGTTTCAGTAGCTAGTGGGCTTTGGCTTTTGTTTTATTCTCTGTGCTGCCTAAACAAGTTGATAGCTCAATTTACTTATCAGATTTTTTTTAACACTTTATGTCTAATCAGACACTTTCTTCAAGACTGCATATGGACTTCGTTATCACATCTGTGCCATATTAGAGCTAGGGAGAGAATAGTAAAGACTGTTTCATTCTAATTCTTATGATCAATATCATAACGTAGAGTTTAATTTAAAAAATGTAAATGTGTACACTAAATATAGCTTTCTTCCCTCATGTTTTCTATTTGATTTTCAAATGCTTAACAAGTTTATTCTTTTCTAAATTAAAATGAAATTATTCAAATTGTGCACATGGCTAAAGGTTTCTGGAGATCAGCTAATATAATTCATTCATTTTACAGATGAGAAAACTGAGGCCCAGGAAAAAAGAAGCCACTTGTCTAATAGGAGCAGAGCCTAAAACTGGATTCGATTCACCAATATCTTTCCTACTACACCGTGATGTTACAATACTTAGCATCTGAGCTGGATCACACTTGAGACTCTAATAGTGACAAGCCAAAATTAGTCTATGGACCTAAAGTATCCTCTGCCCTTTTAGGAACACCAAAAATAATAGCCAGAATATGGGCACAATTATATACGGATCTGCAGCACAATTAACCCATCTGAAAACTGTCTATGACATTCAAGTATTTACATGTCAAAGATAAGTCACAGTGATCGTGAGGTTTTTTTGTTTGTGTGTGTGTGTGTGTTTTGCAAGACTTCCTAGAAAAACCTGCAGTGGGCTCCCTTCTTTGTCCTTCACTAAATTATTATGTTGTAGACTCCGATATGCACAAAGAAAATCAAGAGCAGCTTTCCCCTCCTCCTGGTGAATGCCAGCCTGTCTCATTCACACTGTTGGCAGCCACCTGGTGGAGCTGTAATATATCATTTTTTGAGACAAACACTAGGTGTTTACTTGCCAGGTCTGTTACTACAAACTCCATTTCACAGCTTACAATAGTTAATTTGTAGTGCTTTTACAAAGGAAGTTAGATGCCAACTCAGTTCTAGTAGCAAACATAAACATTTCCTTCAGTGTTAAGTGCAAGTATAAACCTCTATCCCTATTTGAGAAAGTTTTTACAAAGCCATCAATTCTCCATCAATATGAAGTTCCTTCTTCCCAACTCACTTTTTTTCACATTTGTGACAGCCCTCCTGACTAGAGGTAGGTTAGAGATGCACTGAGGAGTTAGTAAGAAACATTACTTTCTCACATCCTTGGTCAACTTCTTTTCCCTATAATCTCATATGGTAAGTTGCAGAAAATAAAGATTCAAGAGCTTTGAAGGAAGTCATGTTCCAAGGCAACATTTCAGTTCAGTAACCCAACATCTTCCTCTTTTTATTCAGCTTTCTACTGTTCCCTGTATATCCTAATAATGATCCTTCCCTCAGAGAAAGTACAAATGTGGTAACCAATCAAATGAAAGAAAAGAGGCAGCTAGCTTTCTATGGTTAAGAATCAATAAGAGGTGATACTCTTTTTAGCATGAATTAGAAGGCAATATGAAGTTCAAGGTGAATTCCCAAACACCACAAATATCTGTTCTCCTACACACACACACACACATTATCTATATATAAACTTGCACATACACAACCCTTACCTTACGCCCTCACCTATCCATCTCAGCCAAAAAAGACAAATGCATTCTAAACTAGACACGGTGATACTGTTATGGCTTTTTTATGTCTCCTTCAGTAGTAGGGTAATTAAGTACACTTTTAATATCAGTAGTATTAATGTGCACTTAACCAATCATGACATTCTTTGTGAAGCAAAGTTGTCCAGTGATTAAATCATATTTTCTATGCCCTGAGGGAAGTGACAGCTGCCACCTCAAATCAAGATGATCCCTCTGGAAACCAGCACTCTTCTCAGACTGCAAAGTTGGTTTTATTCTTTCTCATAAACTGAAACTGCCTTGACAGCCAGGCATCACAACCTCTCACCCCAGATATGAGTGTCTTTCATGGAATCCACTCTTCTGGAGACCCAACATTCTTCTTTCTTCCCTTTGTGAAGGCAGTACTAACAAGAAGGGAGAAGAGCATGGAAAGCAGAGACAGCGCAGACCTGGGGTCCGACAGGCCTGCATTTGCATGCTGGCTCTCTGCAAAGCCTTGGGCAGATTAACCCCTCTGTGTCTCATTTCCTTACCTGCAAACAGGGATGAGAACACTTCTCAAAAAGCTTAAATGAATTAAATGAAACTATATCAAAGAAAGTACAGACATTGGGCACAGAGGAGGCCCTTAGTAAGCACAGAGTAGGCCCTTAGTAAATATTCATTTCCTTCTTCTCAACTCACTTTTTTTCACATTTGTGACAGCCCTCCTGACTAGAGGTAGGTTAGAGATGCACTGAGGAGTTAGTAAGAAACATTACAATCAGGAAATAACCATCTCCTTTAAGCTGTGCTAGCCTCGCCCTTCTACCCCAGACCACCCCCTAAAATAAACTTGAAATTTTTCTTTTCCACTGCTAAAGCATATGCTAAGACAGAAGAGAAGGCAATTAGGAAAATTATAGGAGGCAGCAGAGTCTGACGTCAGCTGAAAGGAAAAGTAGCCATTATGAAAGAAAAGAACTGAGCAAAATATGACTTAGGAAAAATTCAAAACCTAGAGTTTTCATTAACCAGCAAGGGAAAAGAGAGACTTTAAGAAATCATATTGGATTCATACTATTGCAAGCAACTACAGTTTCTTACCCACAACTTCATGAGAATGTCAAACAAGGTGCGTGCTACTCTGTCAAATATTTTGTAGTAGTTGTAAACAGGTTAGTCCCTAAATACTAAAAGTAGACTATACTGCTCCAGTGGAAAGGGACTTTGTAGCATGGTAGTATTTAAAGGTTAAAACTGTGCGACATTAGAGTTGAGACTTCACAGACAAACGTCAGGAAACTCATATCTGAGGCTCCCTGTGTAATCATACCCTAGCCTCCTGGTGCAAGTATAGGTGATATTTGTTGCAGTCTGTATGACAGGTCAATCACTGGAGTAGTATAGACTTGCTGAGGGAAGAGTAACTGGATTGAGTTAAAACAACATACTGCTTTAACAATAGTACAGAGATTCTAGGTTGCTTACAACACTTAATTACCTCTTCCTGACACACCCCTTTTCTCTGGTTACACTCTAAATTCGCATTTCCACATGCTCTTAAGCTTTTTATATCACAGCGGAAACATTTTAAAGCTGAAGCAGATGAAATCCATCCCAGTTCTCCTCTTCTTCCTCAAGTTTACTTTCTCCCAATAGTCATCTGGAATTGGTCACCACAGCTTCATCTTAAAATAACTGGGGAAAGTCAGCGGGCGGTGTAGAGGGATGCGGGATGGGTGGGGGGTGTCTCTGCTTGCTTTTAGAAGACCGTACAATGCAGTCAAACATACACACAAGAACATAAAGCAGCAATCAGGAAAGGGAGAGAGAATATGGAGAAGAGTTTTATAAAGATCAAGCAGGAAACATCAGCCTCTAAGTTTTATGGGCTGTATACAAAGACCACTTTGTCAATTCTAGTGGCACAGCTGATGGACAATTCCTACCTATATTTTAGAGGGGTAGGGCACTTCTCTGCATTCCCTTGCTAGTTCTTTTTTTTTTGAGACGGAGTCTCGCTCTGTCGCCGAGGCTAGAGTGCAGTGGCCGGATCTCAGCTCACTGCAAGCTCCGCCTCCCGGGTTCACGCCATTCTCCTGCCTCAGCCTCCCGAGTAGCTGGGACTACAGGCGCCCGCCACCTCGCCCGGCTAGTTTTTTGTAGTTTTTAGTAGAGACAGGGTTTCACCGTGTTAGCCAGGATGGTCTCGATCTCCTGACCTCGTGATCCGCCCGTCTTGGCCTCCCAAAGTGCTGGGATTACAGGCTTGAGCCACCGCGCCCGGCCCCCTTGCTAGTTCTAAATATAACCCTAAAGCAGTGATTCTCTATGGGGATGTGATTCTCCCCAACCCTACCAAGGGGACATAGGTCAACACCTGGAGACATTTTTGTATCACAATAGGGGGATGTTACTAGCATCTAGTGAGTAGAGGTCAAAAATACTGCTAAACATCCATCCTACAATGCACAAGATAGCCCCACAAGACAAGGAATTGTCTGGCCCAAAAGGTCAACAGTGTCGAAGCTGAGATACCCTGTCCTATAGCAAAGAAACCTTATGGAATTTACTTAGCTGTATTCATGAAAAAAAATAAAAGTTCTGGAATGAAAAATTGGTTTTATTCTTTCTCGAAAAGCTGAAACTAGGCATTACAGTCAGGCATCACAACCACCTACCCCAGATAAAAATATCTTCCATTTATATCTAATAAAATCTCTCTCTGATAAAATCTATCCAAAGTGTCTTCTTTGATTATTAGCCATAAAAATTATTTGGCAATTAACCTTAGAAGCTTTGAAAATAATCTATGAATGATAGATTTCTAGAAGAATTCATAAGCCTAAACAGGACAATTATGAGATAAAAATAATTTTCATATTCAAATGTAATTTTTCATAAACAAATCAGCATCAAGTAATAAAACCTTACAAGAAATGTCAATGTCTGCTCAGGATGACAACATCTGCAGTAGATGCTAATTTACTCTAAAAAAAAACCAAACATGTTTGAGATGAATTTTCCAAAACAGAGTAAGTTTAATGAATAATGGAAAACATTCATTCTGTAGCCCCTGTACTCAAGTATTGAAAATAAGCTTGATCAGTTAGAAAATGTCAGAAAGCTAACAGATCCAACATCCCAGCATCCAAAAGGTTCCTCTAAAAGGGTAAAATCATTATTGGGCAACAGATGGTCAACGAATCATGGAAAACAAAATAAGTAAGACGTTATTGAAAGTAAAAATTGTTTCAAGACACCACCAAGAAAAACAAAACCCAAGCCATAGAACAAGTGAAAATGTTTGCAAATTATATATCAATAAGGTACTTGTAACCAGAATATATAAAGAACTTTTTCATTAATAAGACCATAAAACCAATTTAAAAGCAGGCAAAAAAGAGCTAGGCACGGTGGCTCATGCCTGTAATCCCAGCACTTTGAGAGGCCGAAGTGAGTAGATTGCTTGAGTCCAGGAATTTGAGACAAGGCTGCCCAGCATGGCGAAACCCCGTCTCTACCAAAAATACAAAAAATTAGCTAGGCATGGTGGCACACACCTATAATGCCAGTTTCTTGGGAGGCTGAGGCACAAGAATTGCTTGAACCTCAGAGGCGGAGGCTGCAGTGAGCCAAGATCACGCCACTGCACTCCAGCCTGGGCAAGAGAGTGAGACTCCATGTTAAAAAAATAAAATAGGTAAAAAAAAAAAAAAGTGGGCAAAAAAGATCTGAATAGACATTTCACCAAAGAAGATATTAAAATGGACTATATGCACATGAAAAGATTCTCAACATCATGAGTTATTAAGGAAATGCAAATCAAAACCACAATGAGATACTACTTCACATCCACTAGAACGGCTATAACAAAAAATATAGATAATAACAAGTATTGTTATTGTCCAAAGATATGGAGAAATTAGAATCCTCACTGATGGGAATATAAAATGGTACAGCCACTTTGGAAGAAAACAGTTTGGCAGTTTCTTGAAATACCAAATATAAATTTACCATATGACCCAGCAATTCCACTCCTAGGCATCTACCCAAGAGAAATGAAAACAGATGTCCCATGAAAACTTGCACAAGAATGTTCATAACAGCATTATTCACAATAGCCAAAAAGTGGAAACAATCCAAATGTCCATCAACTGATGAACGGATTAAAAAAATGTGGTATATCCATACAATGGAATATGAAGTACATCCTACAATATACATGAACTTCAAAAACATTATGCTATATGAAAGAAGCCAGACACAAAAGACCACATATTATGATTCCATTTATATACAATGTGCAAATCTATAAAGACAAAAAGTACATTAGTGGTTGCATGGAGCTGAGGAGCGACTGCAAATAGTCACAAAGTTCCTTCCGGAATGATGGAAATGTTCTACAATCAGATTGCAATGATGGTTGCACAAATCTGTAAATATATTTAAAAAACACTGAATTATACAATTAAAACAGGCAGATTTTATACTACTTAAATTATATTCCAAAAAGCTGCTAAAAACCATAAAAACTGGGAGATAATGACCCCATTACTAATAAGGTAGGTGACTGAGATGCATAATGTTTTAGGTACTTAGAACAATGGATGGCATATTTGAACAAATCTGGTCAATATTTATGGAATGAAGTTAACTTGTTTAAAGTCAGATAGCTAAAAAAAGGATAGAATTTAGTACTCAATCCACAGATTTTTTTTTTTTCACCACAGAAATCCTATACAACTCCAGGAAAAGTCAGACAAAACAGCCACCCTGTTACATCAAGATCACAGTGTTTATTACCAAATGATCAAACATTTTCCTGATCTGAGCAGGCTGGAGTTTGATCCAAATACAGTGAAACTTTTTTCCACTTCTGTGTCAAACCAGCCATCAGATCCGTACGGAAAATTAAACTCTAAATAGGTTTTTGTTACTGAACCTAAAATATCATAAAGCCTCTTTAATAGTTTCACAACAGGCCAGGAGTGCTGGTTCACACCTGTAACCCCAGCACTTTGGGAGTCCAAGGTGAGCAGATCAGCTGAGCTCAGGAGTTCAAGACCAGCCTGGGCAACACGGCACAACCCCTTCTTTACAAAAAATACAAATATTAGCCAGGTGTGGTGGCCTGAGCCTGTAGTCCCAGCTACTTGGGGTAGGGTAGTGGGGCTGACGCAGGAGAATCGCTTGAGCCTGGGAGGTGAAGGTTGCAGTGAGCCAACATCACGCCACTGCACTCCAGCCTGGGTGACAGAGCAACACCCTGTCTCAAAAAAAAAAAAAAAAAAAACAGTTTCACAACTGTCCTGTCCATCTTAATCTATGTCAATATTGCTTCCTGAATAAGAATTATTAGAGACGTATTTGTGGTATCCGTGTGTACTGGCTCCAAAATAAATACAATGTTATGTCGAAATTATCATTCTTGCCAAACTTAAAATAATTTTCATACCTTTGAGAGGTGAAGCCAGCTGGACTTCCTGGGTTGAGTGGGGGACTCGGAGAACTTTCCTGTCCAGCTAAAGGATTGTAAACGCACCAATCAGCACTCTGTAAAAACACACTAATCAGCACTCTGTGTCTAGCTAAAGGAGTGTAAATGCACCAATCAGCACTTTGTAAAAAGGCACCAATCAGCACTCTGTGTCTAAAGGATAAATGCACCAATCAGCACTCTGTGGGCAGGGCCAAATAAGGGAATAAAAGCTGGCCACCGGAGCCAGCAGCGGCAACGTGCTCAGGTCCCCTTCCACACTGGGGAAGCTTTGTTCTTTTGCTCTTCACAATAAATCTTGCTGCTGCTCACTCTTTGGGTCCGCACTACCTTTATGAGCTGTAACATTCACTGTGAGGGTCTGCAGCAGCGAGACCAAGAACCCACCGGGAGGAACAAACAACTCCAGATGCACCACCTTTAACAGCTGTAACACTCACTGCCAAGGTCTGTGGCTTCACTCCTGATGTCAGCGAGACCGCGAGCCCACTGGAAGGAATAAACTCCAGACACATCTGAACATCTGAAGGAACAAACTCCGCACACACCATCTTTAACAACTGTAACGCTCACTGAGAGGGTCCACAGCTTCATTCTTGAAGTCAACGAGATCAAGAACCCACTGGAAGGAACCAATTCCGGACACATTTTGGTGACCATGAAGGGACTATCGCCAAGTGGTGAGTACCATCAGACCCCTTTCGCTTGCTATTCTATCATATTTTTCCTTAGAATTCGGGGGCTAAATACCAGGCACCTGTCAGCCAGTTAAAAGCGACTAGCGCAGCCGCCAGACTAAAGACACGGGTGTCAGGCTTTCTGGGAAAGGGCTCTCTAACAACCCCTGACTCTTTGGAGCTGGGAGCATTGCTTTGCCTGGAACCAGCTTCCACTTTTCCTGTACTTCTGGGCTGAGCCAAGGGTCGACAGAGAGGAAAGCCATTCAGCTCCGGGGTCCTGACAACAAGTTGGTTGACCCTACAGCCATGAGTGGAACTCTCAAAGTTACATCACCCAAACCAGACTCGCCCATCTATCCTATCTATCCTGACCCTTGCCTCCTGGGTCCTAATGCCTGTCAGACAAACTTCCTCTAGCCTCTCTTCTCCGAGACTAGTCCCACTTCCACAACCACTCCTTGTCTCTAGTGCTTTTCTGGTTTCTCCTATAAGAATGATTTCTAGTATAAACTCCAGGACTCTATTCCCTTCTTTAGGCACCAGGGCTCACCAATCAGAAAGACATTTTTTGCGCAAAGCCCCGTCAGTGGTGGGGGTACTATCTTATCTGGAATTTTAGGATCCCTCCTCAGACTAGCAGGCCTAACAAAATGTATTCCTGAAGCTAGAATATGGGGAGCTTCAGAAATGATATCCTTCCTATCATATGATGAGAAATGAGGACAAAAGGCGTCACTCTTCCAACCCTGGAGATCCCTTCCCTCCCTCAGGGTATGGCCCTCCACTTCATTTTTGGGGCACAACATCTTTATAGGACAGGGGTAAAGTCCCAATACTAACAGGAGAATGCTTAGGACTCTAACAGGTTTTTGAGAATGCATCAGTAAGGGCCACTAAATCCAACCTTCCTTGTTCCTCTTTGTGGTCTAGGAGGACAGGCAAGGGTGCAGGTTTTCGAGAATGCGTCGGTAAGGGCCACTAAATCCGACCTTCCTCAGTCCTCCTTGTGGTCTAGGAGGAAAACCAGTGTTTCTGCTGCTGCGTCGGTGAGCACAACTATTCGGATCAGCAGGGTCCAGGGACCCTTGCAGGTTCTTGGGCGGGGAGAGGGGAAACAAACCAAAACCGCAGGCGGTTTTGTCTTTCAGATGGGAAACACTCAGGCACCAACAGGCTCACCCTTGAAATGCATCCTAAGCCACTGGGACCAATTTGACCTGCAAACCCTGAAAGAGGGGCAGTTCATTTTTTTCTGCATTACGGCTTGGCCCCAATATTCTCTCACTGATGGGGAAAATGGCCACCTGAGAGAAGTTTAAATTACAATACTATCCTGCAGCTTGACCTTTTCTGTAAGAGGGAAGGCTAATGGAGTAAATACCTTATGTCCAAGCTTTCTTTTCACTGAAGGAGAATACACAACTACGCAAAGCTTGCAATTTACATCCCACAGGAGGACCTCTCAGCTTATCTCCATATCCTAGCCTCCCTATACCTCTCCTTCCTATTAATGATAAGCCTCCTCTAATCTCGCCTGCCCAGAAGGAAACAAGCAAAGAAATCTCCAAAGGACCACAAAAACCCCCGGGCTATCGGTTATGTCCCCTTCAAGTTGTAGGGGGAGGGGAATTTGGCCCAACCCGGGTACATGTCCCCTTCTACCTCTCTGAGTTAAAGCAGATCAAGGCAAACCTGGGGAAGTTTTCAGATGATCCTGATAGGTACATAGATGTCCTATAGGGTCTAGGGCAAACCTTTGACTTCACTTGGAGAGAAGTCATGCTATTAGATCAAACCCTGGCCTTTAATGAAAAGAATGTGGCTTTAGCTGGGGCCCAAGAGTTTGGAGATAGCTGGTATCTTAGTCAAGTAAATGATAGAATGACAGCTGAAGAAAGGGACAAATTCCCTACCGGTCAGCAAGCTGTCCCCAGTATGGATCCCGACTGTGACTTTGACTCAAATCATGGGGACTGGAGTTGCAAACTTCTGTTGACCTGTGTTCTAGAAGGACTAAGAAGAATTAGGAAAAAGCCCATGAATTATTCAATGATGTCCACCATAACTCAGGGAAAGGAAGAAAATCCTTCTGTCTTCCTCAAGTGGCTACGGGAGGCCTTAAGAAAATATACTCTCCTGTCACCTGACTCACTCGAGAGTCAACCGATCCTAAAAGATAAGTGTATTACCCAATCAGCTACAGATATCAGGAGAAAGCTCCGAAAGCAAGCCTTAGGCCCTGAACAAAATCTGGAGGCATTATTAAACCTGGCAACCTCGGTGTTCTATAACAGGGACCAAGAGGAACAGGCTCAAAAGGAAAAGCGAGATCAGAAAAAGGCCAGAGCCTTAGTCATGGCCCTCAGATAAACAAACCTTGGTGGTTCACAGAGGACAGAAAATGGAGCAGGCCAATCACCCGGTGGGGCTTGTTATCAGTGTGGTTTGCAAGGACACTTTAAAAAAGATTGTCCAATGAAGCTGCCCCCCACCCATGTCCACCATGCCGAGGCAATCACTGGAAGGTGCATTGCCCCAGAGGACAAAGTTTCTCTGGGCCAGAAGCCCCCAACCAGATATCCAACAACAGGACTGAGGGTGCCTGGGACAAGCACCAGCTCATGTCATCACCCTCACTGAATCCCAGGTATTTAACCATTGAGGGGCAGGAAACTGACTTCCTCCTGGACACTGGTGTAGCCTTCTCAGTGTTAATCTCCTGTCCCAGACTGTCCTCAAGGTCCATTACCATTCGAGGAATCCTGGGACAGCCTGTAACCAGGTATTTCTCCCACCTCCTCAGTTGTAATTGGGAGACTTTGCTACAGATAGTAAGTATGCTTATCTAATCCTACATGGCCATGCTGCAATGTGGAGAGAAACGGAGTTCCTAACTTCTAGGGCAACCCCCATTAAATATCACAAGGAAACCATGGAGTTACTGCACACAGTGCAAAAACCCAAAGAGGTGGCAGTCTTACACTGCCAAAGCCATCAAAAGGGGCAGGAGAGGGGAGAACAGCAGCATAAGTGGGTGGCAGAGGCAGGGAAAGACCAGCAGAAAGGAAAGAGAGAAAGAGAAAGTCAGAGAGACAGAGAGAGAGAAAGAGAGAAGAAGAGAGACAAAGAAGGAGTCAAAGAGAGAGACAGGAAGAGACAGAGGCAGAAAGTCAAAGAGAGAAGGAAAGAGAGGGAGAGACAGACAAAGGGAGTCAGAGAGAAAGAGAGAGACAAAGTTGAAGACAGAAGGAAAGAGAGAAAGAGAAAGTCAGAGAAAGAGACAGGAAGAAACAGACAAAGAGAAGGAGACAGAGGAAGAGACAGAGAGGCAGAAAGTCAAACAGAAGGAAAGCAAGGAAGAGACAGAGACAAAGAAGGAGTCAAAGAGAGAGAAAGAAAGAAGCAGTAAAGAAAAAAGTGTACCTTATTCCTTTAAAAGCCAGGGTAAATTTGAAACCTGTAATTGATAATTGAAGGTCTTCTCCATAACCCTATAAACACTCCAATACCACCTTGTTATCAGTGTAAACAAGGGCGTAGCTCAAAAGCACTGAGGCCACTGACAACCTATAGCCTTCCTATCAAAAATCCTTAACCCAGCAGGTTTCCTAACAGGGGATCTAAATCTTAATTAACTACTATACAAAGGTCCCAGCAGACTTAGGAAGAACTCCCTTCAGGACAGGAAATAGATGGTTCCTTCCAGGCGATTAAGGGAAAAAGACACAATGGGTATTCAGTAAGTGACAAGGAAACTCTTGTAGAAGCAGAGTTAGAAAAACTGCCTAATAATTGGTCTGCTCAAACGTGGGAGTT
>NW_012115043.1:3911731-3914145 GCF_000951035.1 Colobus angolensis palliatus | reverse complement strand
GAGATCAGAAAAAGGCCAGAGCCTTAGTCATGGCCCTCAGATAAACAAACCTTGGTGGTTCACAGAGGACAGAAAATGGAGCAGGCCAATCACCCGGTGGGGCTTGTTATCAGTGTGGTTTGCAAGGACACTTTAAAAAAGATTGTCCAATGAAGCTGCCCCCCACCCATGTCCACCATGCCGAGGCAATCACTGGAAGGTGCATTGCCCCAGAGGACAAAGTTTCTCTGGGCCAGAAGCCCCCAACCAGATATCCAACAACAGGACTGAGGGTGCCTGGGACAAGCACCAGCTCATGTCATCACCCTCACTGAATCCCAGGTATTTAACCATTGAGGGGCAGGAAACTGACTTCCTCCTGGACACTGGTGTAGCCTTCTCAGTGTTAATCTCCTGTCCCAGACTGTCCTCAAGGTCCATTACCATTCGAGGAATCCTGGGACAGCCTGTAACCAGGTATTTCTCCCACCTCCTCAGTTGTAATTGGGAGACTTTGCTACAGATAGTAAGTATGCTTATCTAATCCTACATGGCCATGCTGCAATGTGGAGAGAAACGGAGTTCCTAACTTCTAGGGCAACCCCCATTAAATATCACAAGGAAACCATGGAGTTACTGCACACAGTGCAAAAACCCAAAGAGGTGGCAGTCTTACACTGCCAAAGCCATCAAAAGGGGCAGGAGAGGGGAGAACAGCAGCATAAGTGGGTGGCAGAGGCAGGGAAAGACCAGCAGAAAGGAAAGAGAGAAAGAGAAAGTCAGAGAGACAGAGAGAGAGAAAGAGAGAAGAAGAGAGACAAAGAAGGAGTCAAAGAGAGAGACAGGAAGAGACAGAGGCAGAAAGTCAAAGAGAGAAGGAAAGAGAGGGAGAGACAGACAAAGGGAGTCAGAGAGAAAGAGAGAGACAAAGTTGAAGACAGAAGGAAAGAGAGAAAGAGAAAGTCAGAGAAAGAGACAGGAAGAAACAGACAAAGAGAAGGAGACAGAGGAAGAGACAGAGAGGCAGAAAGTCAAACAGAAGGAAAGCAAGGAAGAGACAGAGACAAAGAAGGAGTCAAAGAGAGAGAAAGAAAGAAGCAGTAAAGAAAAAAGTGTACCTTATTCCTTTAAAAGCCAGGGTAAATTTGAAACCTGTAATTGATAATTGAAGGTCTTCTCCATAACCCTATAAACACTCCAATACCACCTTGTTATCAGTGTAAACAAGGGCGTAGCTCAAAAGCACTGAGGCCACTGACAACCTATAGCCTTCCTATCAAAAATCCTTAACCCAGCAGGTTTCCTAACAGGGGATCTAAATCTTAATTAACTACTATACAAAGGTCCCAGCAGACTTAGGAAGAACTCCCTTCAGGACAGGAAATAGATGGTTCCTTCCAGGCGATTAAGGGAAAAAGACACAATGGGTATTCAGTAAGTGACAAGGAAACTCTTGTAGAAGCAGAGTTAGAAAAACTGCCTAATAATTGGTCTGCTCAAACGTGGGAGTTCTTTGCACTCAGCCAAATTTTAAAGTACTTACAGTATCAGGAAGGAGCCATATATACGAATTCTAAGTTAACATAGACTGAACGAGGTCTTACTAATAGCAAAGAATAATTGAAATCCCAAACTTACAAGGTTTTCAACAAAAGAAGTTTGCTAAAAGTTAACAGTGTAACATGTATTATCCTACTACCAACACTCTCAAAGAATTTCTCAGTTTGCAAGAAATAACGATACCTATCCTTAACAATCCCAAATAGACTTTCACAGCAGTGACTCTCCAAAACCGCTGAGGCCTAGACCTCCTCACTGCTGAGAAAGGAGGACTCTGCACCTTCTTAGGTGAAGAGTGTTGTTTTTACTCTAATCAGTCAGAGATAGTACGAGAGGCTGCCACGCATTTACAGAAAAAGGCTTCTGAAATCAGACAACGCCTTTCAAACTCTTATACCAACCTCTGGAGTTGGGCAACATGGCTTCTCCCCTTTCTAGGTCCCATGAAAGCCATCTTGCTATTACTTGCCTTCAGGCCCTGTATTTTTAACCTCTTTGTCAAATTTGTTTCCTTTAGGATCGAGGCCATCAAGCTACAGATGGTCTTACAAATGGAACCCCAAATGAGCTCAACTAACAACTTCTACTGAGGACCCCTGGACCAACCTGCTGGCCCTTTCACTGGCCTAAAGAGTTCCCCTCTGGAGGACATTACAACTGCAGGGCCCCTTCTTTGCCCCTGTTGAGCAGGCAGTAGCTAGAGTGGTCATTGCCCAATTCCTAACAGCAATTGGGGTGTTCTGTTTAGAGGGGTGATTGAGAGGTAAAGCCAGCCAGACTTCCTGGGTTGAGTGGGGACTTGGAAAACTTTTCTGTCTAGCTAAAGGATTGTAAACGCACCAATCAGCACTCTGTAAAAAAGCACCAATCAGCAC
>NW_012115043.1:3909130-3911681 GCF_000951035.1 Colobus angolensis palliatus | reverse complement strand
CTCTGTGTCTAGCTAAAGGATTGTAAATGCACCAATCAGCACTCTGTAAAATGGACCAATCAGCAGGATGTAGACAGGGTCAAATAAGGGAATAAAAGCTGGCCACTTGAGCCAGCAGCAGCAACTGGCTCGGGTCCCTTCCACGTTGTGGAAGCTTTGTTCTTTTGCTCTTCACAATAAATCTTGCTGCTGCTCACTCTTTGGGTTCGCACTATCTTTATGAGCTGTAACACTCACTGTGAGAGTCTGCAGCTTCATTCCTGAAGTCAGCGAGACCACGAACCCACCGGGAGGAACAAACAACTCCAGATGCACCACCTTTAACCGCTGTAACACTCACTGCCAAGGTCTGTGGCTTCACTCCTGAAGTCAGCGAGACTACGAACCCAACGGAAGGAAGAAACTCCAGACACATCTGAACATCTGAAGGAACAAACTCCGCACACACCATCTTTAAGAACTGTAACGCTCACCGCGAGGGTCCATGGCTTCATTCTTGAAGTCAGTGAGACCAAGAACCCACTGGAAGAAACCAATTCTGGACACACCTTGATCTTACAAAAAATGATTTCATATCAGATTGCATTATTTGTTGAGTGTCATTATTTGTTGACGAATTATTGGGGCATATTCCTTGAGGGAAAAGGCAGCAAGTTGCTTAAACCAAATGACCACTGCATACTTTCTAGATTTTTACCTTTTGCCATACAAAAACAAAGCAGTTAGATGGTCCAGAAATAAAAGTCTGATTCTAAACATGCTCAGAACCCTCCAGGATGATACAGTATTCTCTGTATCATAAGTGGTTTTGTACAATATGGGCCGATGTGTAATACTGTTCCACTGGTATTTCTCCTCCTACTCTCCACCACCCCCTCATTTATGGGTATGTCATTTCATGAAAGAACACCTTATAATCATTTCACACATCAACAATATCTAAAAGACTAGTCTAAAACTTCACACGAAAAGTCAAATTCTCTACTCCACAAGTAAGGAAACAAACTGCACACCAATAGAGTCATTTTCATTTATTATTTAACTTACCACACTTTATCTACTAAGGTTTCAACTACCATCAAAGAATAAACTAATTGTAAACTGATTTTGAGTGCAATAGACGTTTTCATTTTAATAATAAAATCTTCTTCTGCAATTTCTCCTATTGCCACCTGCACTCTGAATCCACACAGTCTAGTTGCTAAGTTGACCATATTTTACATGTATAGAACTAGAATTGAATCTTGGCTCCCCAGCTTTTGGGAACTGAACAACTTTGGGAAACCACAGCTTTACTGAGCTTTAATTTAACATACACGCATACTGGAACGTAATGTAGACACTTTTTTTTTTGAAGTCCCTTTGGGTCTGGAGAAAATAGGAACATTTAAGCTTCTCTTCCTCCTAGACTGATGACAACCTCCCTCTTTAAATAAACATAAACACAAAAATCAGTCCTTCTTTCAATGTTGGTTGAACAAATATACATATATTAAGTATCATAGCTGAAAACAATCAGTTCCCTCACCCCAGTCATCAGTTGAAATCAATGCCCTCATCAGACCATCTGCTGAATTACTCTGTGATGACCCTTGCGGGTCATCTTGCTGGCCCAATCTTCCATTCTTTGAAGAAAATAAAGACTGGGAAATATACAGTCCAATCAAAGGCAGAGTCTTCTTACCACAACAAAATAAGTAACTTTGCTTAAGTAAAAATTATTTATTCCCAGAGAAACCAAAGAGTGCACTCAGAATACCTCAAGTAGCTACAGGAAAATGCACATTTGAAGACTTAAGCTTTTATCTCCATTCTGTTCCTAGACAATGGTGTCAAAGCAGCACAAAAGCCTCTACCTTTAAAATAACAATGTTCTCTTTAGTAAATTACTTGAAGATACTTTTGCAAGTACAGGAGTCTGACAGACCTAGAAACAAACTCCCAGTCTTGCAGAAGAATGCATGTTTTCCAAAGAAGCAATGTCATGAATATGGCTGGCTTTCCTGTGTAACTCTCCAAAGCCTAGTTTACCCATTATATAATTGTGCTTTCTGGTTCTGCAGTTTCAGAAACCTGAGGACCGGAGGGTTGTTTCTATGGGTAAATGCATCTGAATTTCAAACACAAAAGGTTAAATTTTCTACTCCACAAGTCATCTACTGCAACCTTAAAATAAGGCTTGATTCCTAAGTTTTCAAAAACTAAAACAAGAAAAACATTAAGTCAAGAAGCATTACATAAATCTTGCATAAAAATAAGTAACATAATAACACAGATTTCTTTTTTTTTTTTTTGAGACACTTTGTCGCCCAGGCTGGAGTGCAGTGGCATGATCTGAGCTTACTTCAACCTCTGCCTCCTGGGTTCAAGCAATCCTCCTGCCTCAACCTCCCGAGTAGCTGGGATTACAGGTGCGCACCACCATGCCAGGCTAATTTTTGCATTTTTAGTAGAGATGGGGTTTCACCATGTTGGCCAGGCTGCTCTGGAATTCCTGAACTCAGGTGATCAGCCCCCTTCAGCCTCGCAAAGTGCTGGGATTACAGGCGTG
>NW_012115043.1:3896697-3909080 GCF_000951035.1 Colobus angolensis palliatus | reverse complement strand
CCCTTTATTTTTCATGTTAATCCTGTACAGTAAGAATCACCAATACATAACATCTCTGAATTCACTCAATTGAGAAAATAAAAATCCAGACATTGGCCAGGATGGTCTCAATCTCCTGACCTCATGATCCACCTCCTTCAGCCTCGCAAAGTGCTGGGATTACAGGCGTGAGCCACTGCGCCCGGCCAGTAACACAGAATTTTACATCTAGAAGAGATGTCAGAAATGATTTCGAACAACCCTTTATTTTTCATGTTAATCCTGTACAGTAAGAATCACCAATACATAACATCTCTGAATTCACTCAATTGAGAAAATAAAAATCCAGACATTGTTAGACTACCTATCAGGTATGCACAATGCTCTTTTTAATAAGTATTTAATACAATACACATGTTAAATAATGCTCCATTTAATATAGGTCCTCTGTTGCCCAGAAGACCTATATTGGTTTCAACAGCAACAATTTTTTCCCCCTCCATTCAGAATTAATCATCCCAAATAGGCAATGCGAGCATATTTAAAACCATTTAGGGGTTAATCTTCTCTATCATTGCTTACACCAGTGCCACGACCTTAAATTTAAATAGTTCTGACTGCTAAGGAATCTCAACACATTACATTCACACATTCCCATGCATACAAATCCTGAATTTGAACATATGCTTGAGCACCTGGGCAAGTCATTTAGTATTTCCAAAGCACAGTTTCTTCATCTGTAAAATGGACACAACATACCTTCACAGGGATACAAAGACCAAACTAAATAATGTGAAAACATGTTTGGGAAGAGTACAGATATACATATGAATGTTTGTTATGATTATAAGAGCTCCAGATTCCTACATTTCACTAAAAGGAAGAATTTTGTTCAGATGTAGAAACTGAATGGACTACGGTTGCTGAGTCAGCATTACATACTGTAAAACCAAACAAGTTTCCATGGACTTTTCTATCTAAAGTTCCTTCTAGGGAAGTAGAGTAAGATGTTAAAACTTACGTATCTTCATTTTAATATTTTCACAGGTGGGGCATACACTTTCTTTCTTTCTTTTTTTTTTTCTTGAGACTTTGAGACAGGGTCTCACTGTCACCCAGGGTGGTATGCAGTGGCAGGATCTCGGCTCACTGCAACCTCTGCCTGCTGGGTTCAAGTGATCCTCCTGCCTCAGCCACCTGAGTAGCTAGGATTATAGGCATTGCACCACCATGCCCAGCTAATTTTTGAATTTTTAGTAGAGATGGGGTTTCTCCACGTTGGCCAGGCTGGTTTTGAACTCCTGAGCTCAAGTGATTTGCCTCCCTTGGCCTCCCAAAGTGCTGGGATTACAGGCATGAGCCACCATGCCTGGCCCACAGAGGATACATTTTCTACATTCCTCTCAAGGACAGGAACAGTATCTTAGGCATTATTTTAGCTGCAGTAACTGGAACAGAGACTGTCTCTGGGTTTAATAAATATTCATCAGAATATACTTTTCCAGAATAAAGTAAAACTTTGGTAAAATATACGTGAGGTGGAAAGAGCTCTGGCCGTGGAGTAGACATTTGCTCTCATATCATGTATTACAAGTCCTTCAAGTATCCTGAGGCTTCATTTCCTTTTAAAAAGTCTACCCTGTCGCTAGGCACGGTGGCTCATGCCTGTAATCCCAGCACTTTGGGAGGCCAAGATGGGCGGATCAAGAGGTCAGGAGATCAAGACCATCCTGGCTAACAAGGTGAAACCCCGTCTCTACTAAAAAATACCAAAAACTAGCCGGGAGAGGTGGCGGGCGCCTGTAGTCCCAGCTACTCGGGAGGCTGAGGCAGGAGAACAGCGTGAACCCGGGAGGCGGAGCTTGCAGGGAGCCGAGATCGTGCCACTGCACTGCAGCCTGGGCAACAGAGCGAGACTCTGTCTCAAAAAAAATTAAAATAAAATAAAACAAAATAAAAAATCTACCCTATCAGTAATGCCCCTTTTATCCGATGTCAGACATCCACACAGAATACCACAAATAAGGCCTTTGAGTGACAAAAAGAAAAAGTTTCTAATGAAGTCCATGCATGCACTTTACGCATAGTAGAGACCTAGTGATTCTTATTTTAAGCGTGTGTGTGTATCTGAGACAGGTCTCCCTCTGTCGCCTAGGCTGGAAGGCAGTAGTACCATCAGAACTCACTGCAGCCTCGATCTCCCAGGCTCAAGCAATCCTCCCATCTCAGCATTCCAAGGAGCTAGGACAACAGGCACATACCACCGTGCCTGGCTAATCTGTTAACATTTTTATTTTTATTTTGTAGAGACTAGGTCTCCCTATGTCGCCCAGGCTGGTCTTGAACTCCTGAGCTCGAATGATCCTCCCGCCATGGCCTCCCAAAGTGTTGGAATTCCAAGCATGTGCCACTGCATTTGGACTATTAAGAGTATTTCTAATAAACTGTTATTTGGTTATATTTCCCACTGGTGGTTAAAAGCACTAAGATAACATAGATCAGATGTCCAAGGAAAGAGAAAATTGGAGAACCCTAAAGGTTTCTCTCGCTGATACACGAAGTAGAACCAAACCTTCCCAAAAAGGCAGATCCAATTCAATCCAAAACTATTCTACAGCCTAATATCACCAAACACTTGACAAAATATTATGCGGGCTCCATCTCTTACCTCAGAATTAGAGTCAACCTGTGATAAATTTAATCCCATCTTTAATTACAGTCAAAGAATGAATGCTCAGCAAATACTTCATTTTAACACTATCCACTGCTACCCTACTCATAACCTTGGAAGAAATGATAAGCCCTCTTTTATGGTTCACTTTTCCTTATTCAAGCAATCTGCTCACTAGCTGTTCTTCTATTTTTTTCTACATAACAGTAACGAGTTGCAATGGAAAGGTCAACTGATTTTAACATGAATTGGAATTATCTAAGAGCATTTTACATACAGAGATAAAATGGATTATTTTACAGAATTAATTTTTTTTTTTTTGAGACGGAGTCTCGCTCTGTCGCCCAGGCTGGAGTACAGTGGTGCGATCTTGGCTCACTGCAAGCTCCGCCTCCCGGGTTTACGCCATTCTCCTGCCTCAGCCTCCCGAGTAACTGGGACTACAGGCGCCCGCCACACCGCCCGGCTAGTTTTTTTGTATTTTTTTAGTAGAGACGGGGTTTCACCTTGTTAGCCAGGATGGTCTCGATCTCCTGACCTCGTGATCCGCCCATCTCGGCCTCCCAAAGTGCTGGGATTACAGGCTTGAGCCACCGCGCCCGGCCTCAGAATTAATTTTACCCCCAATAATGCTAATACACTTTACAGAAGTACAATGTTACTATTTGCTAACTACAGGTAATCAGCTACTTCAAGGCAGTGACCATGTTTGCCCATTGGGATCGTTACACAACAGAGCACTGTAGCCAACAGAATAATTAATATTCCTAAGAATGTCTTCAAAAGACTTTCATGTATCACTAACAGGATTCCAAATGCATGTAAGTCTTTTGGAAAGTTAGTTACATCTTTAAGAATCTTGAGCAAATTATGGTTTATTCACTAGACGGATAAATGTGAGAAACTGATTTTTGATAAATCTCAGGATAAGAATTGTGTATTTAAAAAATTTGAAAAATGGCCAGGTGTGGTGGCCTGTAATCCCAGCACTGTGCGAGGCAGAGGCGGGTGGATCACGAGGTCAGGAGATCAAGACTATCCTGGCTAACTCAATGAAACCCCGTCTCTACTAAAAATACAAAAAATTAGCCAGGCGTGCTGGTGGGCGCCTGTAGTCCCAGCTACTCGGGAGGTTGAGGCAAGAGAACGGCGTGAACCCGGGAGGCGGAGCTTGCAGTGAGCCGAGATCGCGCCACTGCACTCCAGCCTAGCCTGAGCTAGAGTGAGACTCTGTTTCAAAAAAAAAAAAAAACAGAAATAACTGTGTATCAAATGTAATTACAATTATTTCTTTATAAAAACTGAAATTGCATTGGAAAAAAAGAAAAGTTAGCAGTATTTGTAGTTGGGTAATGAGATTATGGTTATTTTCTTTTCTCTGTATGCCAAATTTTACTTAATAAGTATGCACTAGTTTTACAATGAAACAAAGAAAAAAAGAGGAAGGAAGGAAGAAAGGAGGGAAGGGAGGAAATGGGAAGGAGCATTGCTTAAAGGTAGCAAAATGACCTAATTAGTCCAGCTAGTTACCACTTAGTTAAATACTATAATTAAGTTTTTACCCTAGCAAGGAACTTTCTAAGTGATCACAAATGTTAACTAAGTCATATAATATCTGCACTGAAGGGACATCTTACCTAATTCTGTCATTTGACAGGTGTAGCAAAGAAATTATAATTATACAATGCTTTACAGTTTACAAAGTGTGTTCAAAATG
Organism: Colobus angolensis palliatus; assembly: GCF_000951035.1. Taxonomy (NCBI): domain Eukaryota; kingdom Metazoa; phylum Chordata; class Mammalia; order Primates; family Cercopithecidae; genus Colobus; species Colobus angolensis. Next base: position 3,904,713 of record NW_012115043.1, on the reverse strand, counting down.
TCACATCATCTGTCCTTCAAATACTCCTGAAATAGGTTCATATGCCCCATTTTAAGGATCAAGAAATTGAGGGTTACAGAGATAGTGATGTGCCTTAATAATAATGTCTATGATTTATCAAATGTTTACTACGTGCCAGACTCTGGGTTAAAGCACAATCCTGTGACAATTATCCCTACTTTATAGATAGAAGGTGATGGGGCCAGGCGCGGTGGTGACTCACACCTGTAATCCCAGCACTTCGGGAGGCCAAGGCGGGTAGATCACTTGAGCCCAGGAGTTCCAGACCAGCCTGGGCAACATGGCCAAACCCCGTATGATGCGGGGAGGGGGGGGGAGCGGCGGCGGCGGGCGACAATTAGCCGGGCATGGTGGCACCCACCTGTAGTCCCAGATACTTGGGAGGCTGAGGTGGGGGGATGGCTTGAGCCCAGGAGGCAGAAGTTGCAGTGAGCCGAGATAATGCCACTGCACTCCAGCCTGGGCAGCAGAATAAGACCCTATCTCAAGATAAAAATTAAAAAAAGCAGAGAAAAGAGAAAGTGAAGGGTAGCCAGGCACAGTGGCTCACGCCTGTAATCTCAGCACTTTGGGAGGCCAAGACAGGAGGATCACTTGAAACCAGGAGTTGGAGACCAGCCTGAGCAACATAGCAAGACCCTGGCTCTACAAAAAATAATAAAAAAAAAAAGCCAAGGTTCGTGGTGTGAGCCTGTAGTTCCAGCTACTTGGGAGATTGAGGCCGGAGGATCACTTGAGCCCAGGAGTTCCAGGCTGAAGTGAGCTATGATCGCATCAATGCACTCCAGCCTGGGCGACAGAGCAAGATCCCGTCAACAGAACAGAACACAACACAACAGAGAAAAAGAAAAAGAAAGAAAAGGAAAGGAAAGGAAGAAGGAAGGAAGAAAAGAAGGAAGGTAGGTAGGTAGGTAGATTAGGTGACTTGCTTGAGATCATACAGCTAAGTCACTACTCTGATTCTAAGCCATACACTTAAAACACTTAAAACAGAAGTCTTGAGTTACCTATAATTCAACTTCACAGAGCCCTTCAGTAGAGTTGGCTTATGATCCAGTCCCAAGTTCTCTCTTTTAAGAGTTACTAAGTCTGACAGCCATTATGAGGGTCTATAAGCAAAAGCACTAGCCCAGTCATACCCCAAAACTCATGTTGGCGGAGAGCCCATGCCTCAGAAGAAAGGCGTGAATAACTAGAGTGTAGGGGACAAAGCTAAGAAGTCTTATAATGTACACATTAAGAAGCAACCAAGAATTCAAAGGAAACACTCTCCAGAGCAGCAAGGATAGCAACATCACGATATCAACAATTCCAGCACCTTACACTCCTGTAACCTAGCGCAATTTCCGCAGAGCCTTCAGGTTCATCTCAACGGATCCTCACAAAAACCTGTGGGCTGGGCTGGGCAGAGCGGGAAATCAGTCTCACTTTACACAAGAAGCCGAAAGGAACGCAGAAGAGGGCCGGGTGGGCAGAAAAGCAGGAGATTAAGAGCCAGGGGCAGCCACCTGGGGTGACTGGGCGCCTCCACTGACTGGAGGAAGAACGCAAGGCCCGCGGCGAGGACAAGGCCCAGAGAGGCCGAGGTGCTGGATCCATCGCCCGCCGAGACTCAGGGCCTTGGAGGTCGGCCCAGGCGCCTATCTACTCACGTTGGACCAGCTGGTCTCCAGAGAAGGCGGAGGAGCAGCTGGTGACCAACGCACAGGGTACGCCCGCAGCCATAGCTGCGCTCGCGAGCCGGTTCCGTCTGGCAGCCGCTTCCGCCTTGGACTGCACCATGGCCGCCGGCGCGAGGGGGAGACACGCCGGGGAGGGCGTTCTCGGAATGACCAAGCTGCCCTGACCCCGCCCCCAGACCCCCTTCCGCTCCCAGCGTGGAACAGGCCAGGCCGCGCGTGGTGTTGCCAGGGGGACGAGCGGCCCAGGCTGAAGGTTTCCATGCTTGCAAACCGCACCTCCGCGGAGGTAGCAATTCCCTGACCTAGCCATGGCTCAGAACACTGAAAACCACGACCCTGTCGGATCCATCTTAATCCAGGTGGGAAACGGGCCTCCCCCGGCCCTGCCCAGCCGCGCCACTTCCGAGCGAGGCCCCGCGCGCCGATTCACTGGCGCTTAGCCATTTGGTGCGCCGTCCCCAGATCTGCCTTCTACACGCGAGAGGCTCCCCAAAATACCCACCCAGACCTTCCCCCACGGCTTAGCGCACTCCCAGTGACTTACCGTGTAGGTTACGCCCCAGAAGTATGACCTTTCAGCCTCTGGGAAAACTCACGCTGAGGCCCCATTTTTAAATGTTACATTCTGAAAAATTTGAACCCATGACGTCAGGAGCGGAGGACAGACAAATCAGACACTCTAGGAGGTGATAAGAAATTTGGAGACAAATTGAAATATGTGCATTGCTTTTCTTAAACTCCTCAGTTTTTTAGATCTAAATGTTCCTTGTTGGGGAACACACACACAGAAAAATCAAGATAACTTGGAATGAAAAGATGTAACATTTAGAAACTTGGTGAAAGAGCTTTTTAATTTGAGAGGGGAAATGTCAAGAAAGTCTTGTCCAATACAGGACAATTTGTAACAGTTGCACTCAGATGTTTCTGAAATGATTATGGCATTTTGTTTTCACATTTATGTGAGGTAGCTTTAAGATATTTCCACATATATCATCGGTTTTAACTATCACATATATAATAGCTGTATTTGACTAAGTCTTGAAGTCATTTGTCTAAGGTCACTCTATCAGGACTGTCACTCGGTCGGTCTGAAGTGGGTCTTATGAAAGGGATCTAATTTTTCTGGCAGAATTTTTATCTCTTACCTCCCATCTGGGAGAGACTTCCCTAAATCTACCTTTTCCCAAATACAAGCCCCTAAACTCACCAATTTCATACACTTCCCCTTTAAGAATCATACCTAAATCTTACCTGATCTTTTATCACCCTCACTTTCACCATCACCCAGCAATGAATTTAACCAAACTGCAAAGTCTGAGGGAACAGTCCCCAAAAAACTGCCCTAACTTCAACACTCACTACCTGCAAGTTTAGGGGTCCCCAGAACCACCTCACTCAGACAAGCTGGGTACAAACTTAGGGGCCGCATCACCACCCTCACATTCAATGATTCACTAAAACTATTCGTAGAACTCAGGAAAGTGCTGTGCTCACACCTCCAGTTTTATTATACTGAAAGCATACAAATTAATCAGCCAAGGGAAGAGATGCACAGGACAGGGTCCAGGAGGGGTCCAGATACAGAGCTTTTGGTAATCTTATCCCTGTGGAGTCATGGACATCATTACCTGCATTACTTCCTCCCAGCCACAATATGTGACAATATGCATAGAATATTGCAACTAGAGAAGCTTATCTGAGGCTTTGATGTACAGAATTTTTACTGGGGCTCAATTTCACACTGCCCTTGTGGTTGACCACTAATCTCCATCCCCTCCTGAATACTTTTAGTCTCCCACTGTTCCAGAGGTCTGAGCTGATACAGCATGGATCAAAACACCCGTTGTAAATCATGTTGTTAGACTGTCTGGTGGCTAAAGCCCACAGACAAAGACATTTCTATCAGGCAGGACATCCTAGGGGCCTAGAGATCACCTCCCAGTAGCCAGGGGCAAAGACTGGACCCCTCTTTGGGTAAGGTTAATTCTTTGCTGCACATACCCCCTCTTTTTATAGATTCCAAATAATTAGAACAATAATGGAGACTCCTACCTAGGATACAACATGATAGTAATAGATAACTGTTGACACTGACTTGTGAGATGGGTCAGAAGAGCTAATAGTCATATCCTTTTTGATATGCACCCCTACTTGTTTAAAAGGATTCCTGTGGACATATCAAGTAAAGGGCTGTGTAGAGGAAGACAGCCTACCTGTTAACCAGATTATTAAGACTGATTCCTGTATAGTATAAAATTCTATTCTCTACATGTAGAATATGTGTAGTGAGGACATTTGGAAGACTTTCCCTACTTTCCCAATGAATCCTGAGAATTTGTGAGTATGTAGCACCACCCAAATGTGCCAACATGGATTCCATTTCTATTTGGGGCTACGGTTTATTTCCCTTAGACAGGCTACCAATAATTAGTATGTCTAGTGGAAAGCACTTGATGGCGAGTCAGAATACTGAGATCTGACCATGGCTTTGGCATTCTCACAAGTAGCGACTTTGAGCTAGTCAATTCACCTCTCTGGACCTCTTCCTCTTCCATAGGGACACTTTCCTCTTCCATAAGACATATAGTTTGGATTAGGTTCACTTCTGACTCTAAATTGTCGCAATTTCCCCAAGCTACATCATTTACTGTAAAAGTAGACTTCCTTTCTTGTTAGCCTAGGCAATCAAATTGTTTCTGGCAAATCAGTGAGTGAGTGAGTGTGTGTGTGCTATAGACTGTAAAGCAGAGGTACTTTAAATTTCGACTTGCTTCACCCCTAATACAGTCAGTTAGGTCCGTGTAGCAATCAGATATATTAAACAGCTTTTTAGACCAGTGGTTCTCAAAGGTGTTGTAAGTATTATTTTTTAGCTCCAGTTTACAGAAGACACTTAAGTACAAAGAAGTAAAGCATCTTGCCCATTGTAATACATCCAGTATGTATTGATCCTTAAATAGGCTATGGCATGTTTATGAAGTAATCTTGAAGAAGTGTGATAGCGACTCTGGGAAGTTTCCAGTCATACTTTGTAAATCTTAGAAGCTTTGTTTTTAGGCTTTATTAAAATGTGGTGTATTCTTAACATATCTTTATAAATGCTTGCTTGACCCAAATATTAAACATGTTTGTGTGACAAATATTACCTGATTTTATGATTCAAAATTAGCTTTTTAATTAAAATCCAGCAATTGTGTGTTAACACAAAAAACAATAATTGTGTGTTAACACTGATCTTGGGAATAAGGGAGCTCAATTGACAGTTTGCTATTTTCATTCTTTCTTATCAACTTCATTTGTCTGATTTGCCAGGTGCATACAATATAAAAAATGAATGAAGTTGGCCAGGTGTGGTGGCTCATGCCTGTAATCCCAGCACTTAGGGAGGCTGAGGCAGGTGAATCACTTGAGGTCAGGAGTTCAAGACCAGCCTGGCCAACATGGCAAAACCCTGTCTCTACTAAAAAATACAAAAATTAGCTAGGCATCATGGCAGGCACCTGTAATCCCAACTACTTGGGAGGCTGAGGCAGGGAGAATTACTTGAACCCGGGAGGTGGAGGTTGCAGTGAGCTGAGATTGCACCACTACACTCCAGCCTGGGCAACACAGCAAGACTCCGTGTTAAAAAAAAAAAAGGCCGAGCGCGGTGGCTCATGTCCCAGCACTTTGGGAGGCTGAGGCGGGCGGATCACCTGAGGTCAGGAGTTCGTAGACCAGCCTGGCCAACATGGTGAAACCCTGTCTCTACTGAAAATACAAAAATTAGCCAGGCATGGTGGCAGGCTTCTATAATCCCAGCTACTTAGGAGACTGAGGCAGTAGAATCGCTTGAACCCGGGAGGTGGAGGTTGCAGTGAGCTGAGATCGCGCCGTTGCACCCCAGCCTGGGGGACAAGAGTGAGACTTTGTCTCAAAAAAAAAAAAAAAAAAGAATGAAGTTAACGTTAAAGATAATTGAGGTAATGAGAATGACTCAGCCAAACTCTAGCAGAGATGAAGAAAATGGAATTTTATATTGCTTTTGACAGTGTAGAGTCTGGTTTCGTGGCTCTTGTAAAGTCTAGAGCAAATGTTTGCTGTATTAAATCTTTCAAAGGCTTCTCATTAAGTAGCTCTGTCCCCAAATTGTGAAAATAATAATCTTTCTCCAAGTAGAAAATTTATGGAAAACAAAGTGTTTGATGATCACAGAGATGATGGATGAGATGTAAAATTTCAATATGGTAGATTTGGATCTATTTGAAGAAAGAACAGAGATTTAGAACTCAATCTCTTTTTCTACCCAAGTCCAGTGTAACTTTTTCTATAGTACTTGTCTTTATTGCAATTATACAAACAGATGAGTGGTTGTTAGAGGGGAGGAGAAAATAACTAGCAAGAAAAGGAAAAACTCTTGAGAAAGATTAGGGAGCAAGTTATTCAATTAATATTTACGTAAATTCAATTAACATTTACAGAGTGTTAGTTTCACTTTCACTAACACTCTGTAAGGAGTTTCACCAGGTTTTACAAGTCAGAAGAGGAGAATTAACATTTGTTCAGTGCCCTCCTGTGTGCTTAACACTATACAAAGTACTTATATATTTTTACTCATTTTGTTCTTGCCACTGTTTTGAGATAGCTATTATCATTCCCATTTTACAGATGAGAACACGAAGCCTCTAAGAGACTAAGTAACTTTCCCAAATTCAGTTTAGTAAAGAAGGAAGCAGGATTCCAATTCACATTTGTCAGCACCAAAGCCTATGCTGATTCATTTTCATACATATTCCTTTCATTTTCATTCAACAGTTTTAAGTAGAGTGATTCTTTTTTATCCTGGACAAAGAAATTAGAAATTCAGAAAATTTGGATGTATATGGAAATCGTGTGACTAATAAGTGATCGAGCTAGGAATTATATTCAGCTGCCTTTTATTGAGTTCTTGCTATGTACCAAGGCTGTTACATACTATCTCACAACCCTGTCAGGAAGTATCATTGTCCACACAAGGCAGGTGAAAAAAAACAAACCTTTGGCACAGTTTTTACTCCCTCCTGTAGTTGATAGACATAGTTACAGAAATATACATGGAGCTACAGATACTAGAAGAGGGAAAGTCAGTACATTCAAAGGAGGAACCAAAAACTGCAGGCCTAGAAAGGGCCTTGCCCTTGAACTCCCTCTCTCTACTTTCCAAATGTCTTCAGACAATAGATGGCAAATCAGCTTGCAGCAGTAATTTGGACAAAACAATAGAAAGAAGTACATCTTTATCCTTAGTGCTTACAAGCAAGCAGTAGGTATGCTCAAATTTCAATCTGTGAGCTCTGAAGGCCTTACCTGACAATTTGTGCAGAGTACAAATGACCAGATGTGTCTGCCAGCATGTGATGCCCATCAGTGAAAAGATGTAAATTCTGATCTTTTGAATACTTGGCTCCATGGGAACATTTGAGATTAATCAATAACACAGGCTGGATCAGTGTTGAGTCCAGTTATACTAACAGAGAAAAAGTAACTTCTTCAAAATGCCTTTAGCAACCCAATTTGCAGATTGTTATTGGTGTGACTATTGCTGAAACAGGTGCTGGGTTCATAAATTTGCATAACAAAATGTTTTTCTTGTGGCAGCAGCCTATACAATAATTGGTGCCATCTGTATTTATCTGAAGTTTGGTTTCTAATATGAATGCAGCGAATCTTGTGCTTTCTAATTTCATAGGGCCCATTTTATTCTGAGGGTGCCTGATGTTGGAGAGATGTTCATCATTTCCAAGGAAAATACAAATTAAAGGAAAAATGTTAAAGTAATAACATATGTTCCTTTTTCTTCAGGGATTATTTTCATTTCTCACTACATAAAACAAAATCAAGGTCACAACACCTACCAAACTACTTCTTCAGAGCAGTAAGTGGGGAAGACCCAGCCTAGGATGGAAAACCAACAGGCACTGACAACACATTTACAATAGTCTTTTGAAAGACATTGCTTCTGCTACAACTTCTTTGCTGGAGGTTTTTTGTTTTTTTTCCTCTTAACCAATTTGTGGAAATTGGAGTCTATCACAAACCTCTTATTTCTGACTCAACTCTTTTACCACTTAAGAAAGCAGAAACCATTTGAGTTGCAGTGTTATCTTAAATCTATTTCTAATGGGAGAAGGAAAAACAGAAATAATATGAAAGCATCATTTTTCACAATCTGAGAGACAATAATAGAGCATTCTCAATAAAGAATACCTTAGAAGGGCCGGGCGCGGTGGCTCAAGCCTGTAATCCCAGCACTTTGGGAGGCTGAGACAGGCGGATCATGAGGTCAGGAGATTGA
>NW_012115043.1:3889867-3896377 GCF_000951035.1 Colobus angolensis palliatus | reverse complement strand
ACAAAAATTGGCCAGGCGTGGTGGCATGCACCTGTAATCCCAGCTACTCAGGAGGCTGAGGCAGGAGAATCGCTTGAACCTGGGTGGCGGAAGTTATAGTGAGCCAAGATCACCCCATTGCACTCCAGCCTGAGCAACAGAGCAAAACTCCATCTGCAAAAAAAAAAAAAAGAAATGCCTTACAACCATAAAACTGGTCCTTTTCAATGAATACCGTAAAATCAGCTTTATGTCTCTACCAATTCAAGTACATAGCAAACCTTTAAGATAAATAACTGCTATAGGTGGACTGTGTGTGGATTATTTCAGTATTTTTCATTTTTTATATCTATAGATCCATGAAGACCTTTATCAGTTAAAGGAGGAATTAACAAAATTCTCACCTGAGGAAAAAGGAGAGACTCTAGACATTCAGAGTCTTGAAACAGCAATCAAAAGGACTGAAATGGGGTTAAAAGTAAGTAGAGCTTTAGATATTTAATAAAATACTGGAGGCCGGGCGCGGTGGCTCAAGCCTGTATCCCAGCACTTTGGGAGGCCGAGACGGGCGGATCACGAGGTCCCGAGATCGAGACCATCCTGGCTAACACGGTGAAACCCCGTCTCTAATAAAAAATACAAAAAACTAGCCGGGCGACGTGGCGGGCGCCTGTAGTCCCAGCTACTCGGGAGGCTGAGACAGGAGAATGGCGGGAACCCAGGAGGCGGAGCTTGCAGTGAGCTGAGATCCGGCCACTGCACTCCAGCCTGGGCAACAGAGCAAGACTCCGTCTCAAAAAATTTTTTTAAAAATAACAGGCTGGGAGTGGTGGCTCACGCCTGTAATCCCAGCACTTTGGGAGGCTGAGACAGGCGGATCATGAGGTCAGGAGATTGAGACCATCCTGGCTAACGCGATGAAACCCCATTTCTACTAAAAAATACCAAAAACTAGCCGGGCGAGGTGGCAGGCACCTATAGTCCCAGCTACTCGGGAGGCTGAGGCAGGAGAATGGCATAAACCCAGGAGTCGGAGCTTATAGTGAGCTGAGATCTGGCCACTGCACTCCAGCCTGGGCGACAGAGCAAGACTCCATCTCAAAAAAAAAAACAAAAAAGAAAGAAAAAGAAAGAAAAAAGAAAGAAAAGAAAATACTGGAAGGATACAAAGCATCCTCTAGAAAAAAGGAATTGCAGTTCTCATAGAACCCTGCATAATTCTGTAACAAAGCTGAATTTAGGGTAGTCATCAGCATTCTTGTTTTGTTATTTGTTCTCGTGATAATTATTAACTGATTGATTTATATTCTGTCATATTTCACAAAGAATTTAAGTAGGTTAAATGTAAGATTATGCAGTGACAACTCCTAAAATCTGGTTTTATAAAAATAACTTGGAGTATGAAAAATAATTACTATCACTTGATCTTAACCAAAAGGCCAAGAAGCAATGAAAAATAATTACTGTCAATCCAACAATATACCTGACCAATATATTGCAGATTTTCTGGGATTTACTGAGATTCCACAAGAGAAGAGTTGGCTGGGCACAGTGGTGCAGGCCTGTAATCCCAGCACTTTGGGAGGCCAAGGCCTGCAGATTACTTGAGTCCAGAAGTTTGACATCAGCCTGGGCAACATGGCAAAACCCCATCTCTACAAAAAATTTTTTAAAAAATTAGCCAGGCATGGTGGCACACGCCTGTAGTCCCAGCTACTCAGGAGGCTGAGGTGGGAGAATCGCTTGAGCCCAGGAAGTCAAGGCTGCAATGAGCCTTGATTGCCCCACTGCATTTCAGCCTGGGCTACAGAGTGAGACCCTGTCTCAAAACAAACAAACAAACAAAAAAAAACTAAATAAAAAATAAGAGTTGACTTTCCCCTAATAGCCTAAATACTTTGAGCTATTTGTTTTTGTAATATTATCATCAAGTGGGCAAAACTAAAGAAATATACCACTATTGGGCCAGAGAAATAAAGTAGATAGGAACTTCATCATTACAAACAGATCTAAGGTCAGGGGAGAATCCAGTCTTCAGACCAGGATAATATTCATTTACGAAACAAGCTAATGGAGTCCATCTTCCAAATAAGGTCCATCTCCAGCTTCTAGACCTCTTATTTTCAGTGTCTCTGCTCTTGATTCAGACTTTTAATCTACTCTGTTACCTGCTTCATCTCTCAACTCCTAAGGCTGTGAGAAACGAGGTATATTTTGTAGCACATCATTGTCATATTACCTGATGATGAGAGGGCTGGACCCAGCTGGAGTCTTTGGGTTGGCTCATTTAAATAATGTTCCCTAAAGACCAAATGCTTTCTTTGGATGCCTGCTTGAAGTCCCTGTAAGAAAAAGACATTACTCCTTGTCTGTATTGCCTAGTAGATTTACCTGGCTAAAAATGCACTGACTATTGTGCACTATTTTATTTGCAAAGAGTGCCATAGAGGCTGGGCAATATAGGGAAACCCTGTCTCTCAAAAAATAAAGAAATAAGCCGGGTGTGGTGGCATGTGCCTGTGGTCCCAGCTGCTCAGGAGGCTGAGGTGGAAGGATTGCTTAAGCCCAGGAGGTTGTGGCTGCAGTGAGACATTATGACACCACTGCCCTCCAGCCTGGGCCACAGAGCAAGACCCTGTCTCAAAAAAAAAAAAAAAAAAAAAGAGTGTGCCACAGGTCACTCCAGCTTTGAGTTTCAGTTTATTATGCTTTCTGCAATAGTTGAAGTAATTTGGCCTTGTGATGCCTAATGATACCTTAGGCATGTAATAATACATAGCATCTTGTGGTTTTGACTTAATTACAGGATTCAGAGTGTTAACCTAATGAAGTAAATTAGCTGGGTATCTTAAGTCCACAATAATTGCCTAAACTTTGACATTTTTGTAACAGATTCACATTGAGAAGTATTTAAATGTTGTAAACCAGAATGTATTAACGACTGCTGTTAATGATGAGAGCTTATATACTCCCCAGGCTTCCAAATGGTAAGTAAAATAGCCATTTAGAGCCCAAAGTAAATAAAATTGAGAAATAACTTTTCTCACTCAAGTGAGATGACTATAAAATATAGGCAACATTTTCTTGGCTTTGTTAACATCCTTTCTATTCAGTAGAGATTTTGCGTAAGAAGTTAATGGTAGATCAAGTACAGTGAACATTGTTCAGGTGAGGGATACATTAAAACCAAGACTACACCACTAAATAATATTAGGCAGTTTCATCCCTACTGCCTGCAAGGCACTTGCATTAGTTATCTATAGTATAAGAAATTACTCATGTAGTTGTTTAGAACAATAAATATTTATGGTTTTTATGGGTCAGGAATCTGGGCACAGTATATATATGGAACAGAATTATACTTGTACCCCTCAAGTTTATACAGATTAGAAAAAAGTAAGTTAATGGTAGAATTTGGACTTCAATGAAGTGATTATAGAATATTTCTATTGAGTTCTAATGCTTGACCCCGTAACAATTATTTCAATGTCCTGGGTTTTGCTGTTTCTCTTTGTTGTTGTTATTTTATAGCGAAAGGTATCTAAAATTTAACTTTTAAAGGAAACATTTTAATGCAAATCAGTTTTCACACTATTTAGATCATGTGGTGCTTTAGGGTTTTTAGAATGTCTTATGTGCTTGATTATACAGATAATTTTGGTATCCAGGGTAAACAAAAATAAAACTTGCTTGAAGTATCTATTATGTGCATCCTAAGAGATGATTTATTAAAATTAGAATCGAGTTAAAAATAAGTGACTTTGCCTTATCTTTGGACTTTCTACACACAGGCCTCCTGGATTTGAATGAATGTATATTAAGCTTTTGTACTAAACTTAAAAATCCCATAGCCCTTATTTGTGTTTTATATATGTACCCAGCATAAATGAATAATATCAGGTAGTGAAGTAAAGTTTCATAAACAGTGCATGAGAAGTGAAGGAAAGCTGTAGACATAGCCAAGTCAGGACTGGGGAGCAGAGCTTTGGGTGTACATTGGACCTGTCTCCCTTTCCCTACATGAAGGCAGTGCCACAGGTATCCATCATCCTTTGGTAGAGGCAGCCCTTTCCTGGTCTCCCTATTTTTACCTGGACCTCCTTGCAGATACAGACATCTATCATCTCTATATTCATCACAGTTTCATCCCTACTGCCTGCAAGGCACTTGTATTCGTTATCTATTGTATAAGAAATTACTCATGCAGTCATTTAGAACAACAAATACTTATAGCTTTTATGGGTCAGGAATCTGGGCACAGGTGAGCTAAGTGCCTCTGGCTCAGGGTCTCTCACAGGCTGCAATTTAAGTATTGACTGGGGCAATCTCATCTGAAAACTTGACAATGGGTGGAAGGACAGGGAAAGATCTGCTTCCAAGCTCACTCTTACAGTTACTGGCAGGCCTTTGTTCCTCACTATGTGGGTCTCTCTTAAGCTGCCTGAGTATTTCTACAGCATGGCAGCTGGTGACCCGAAAGAGATCCAGAGAGTGGAAAAGAGTGCCCTAGATGGAAGCCACAATCATTTTCTAACCTGATCTCAGAAGTGGTATCACTTCTACTCTGTTCTGTTGTTAGAAGTGAGCCAGTAGGTTTAGCCTACATTCAAGGAGAAGGGATTATATAAGGGCATGAATACCAGGGAGTGGGGATCATTGGGGGCCATCTAGGAGGCCAAATACCACTGTACTCCTCTGTTTATCTTCATGATCCAGTTATGGTCTTGCACGCTCTCTCTCTCTCTCTCTCTCCTTCCCTTCTTCCCTCCCTCCCTCTCCCTCTCCTCCCTCCTTCTCTCACTTTCTCTCTCCCTCCCCACCATGTGTGTATATATATCAAGAAGTATCAGATGAATTTGTACTGTGTGCTAGCACTGAGAGAGAGACAGAGAGAGAGAGACGTGATCTTGCTCTGTTGACCAGGCTGGTCTTGAATGCCTGGGGTAAAACGATCCTCCTGCCTGGGCCTCCCAAAGTGCTGGGATTATAGGCATGAGCCACCATGCCCGGCTCCTCTTCTTTATTAAGCTTTTCCTCAACTCTTCAAATGATTTCTGAACGTATGTAGCATTCATACTATACAACTTATTTGTCATACATCATTTATTACCTTATATTGGTAGTTACTTCTTCATTGCTCTTGAGGACAGTGACAAAGTCTCATGTCTCAGTAGTCCCAGTTTACCATAGTGTCTTGTACATGGTGCAGAGATGGTAATGACCTATGTATGATTTAGTACCTCATATTTCTTAAAATACTGGAAAGAGTTATAAGTAACTAACTCTGCCTTCCTGGAAAATTATTGACATGTGATCTTATGAGGGAAATAGGAGAAAAATCATTCCAGAATGCTGATCTTGAGCTGGGAACCTGGAGAAGCAGAAAGGTCTGAATGTCCAAGAGATATGGACCTGATGATGCAGGAACACTATTCTTTATGGTATCAACACATTGACCCTCCAGAACTCCACAAACTTCTGGGTGAATCTAAAAACCTATTCTCTTCGCTTCTCCCTTATCCTTACTTCAGCATCCTGAATTAGACTATCTTTTCTGCCTATATTTAATTCAAGTCAAGAAGTATCAAATGAATTTGTACTGTGTGCTAGCACCATAGCTAGTGCTCTTTGGAATTCAAAAGAAGGTTATTACCTTGAGAACTTTAGAGTCTAGTCAGAGAGACAAACTCAGTGCATGGTGGCACATGGGTAAAAGGTGATATAAGTCTGTCAAGAGATCAGAACCTTGAGAGTTTGATATGGGCTACTCTAGTCTGGAAAGATTTCAAGGGTAAAGTAGTACTTGGGCTCAGGCGTGCAGAAAGGAAAAGGGACAGCTTTCTGAGAAGGAAAAATTACCATGAATGAAAAGCCACATAGGGAATAAACATGGGAGGCCTGTTCATTTGTGAAGACCAGTGAGCTTGGAGATGAGAAATGGGAAAACAATTGAAGAGGTAAAGTGGGGATAGATTGGGCAAGAGTTTAATACTAGATAATAAAGTTTAAATTCATCTTAGAAAGTAGTAAGCTATTGAAGCCTTTTGTGTCAAACTGTGACATGACAAAAGTGACATTTTATAAAGATTAATCTGAGAATGCTGTATAGAGTGGATGGGAAAGGTTATGGTCTAGAGATAAGAAAGTAGTAGATGGATGGCCATAATTACCCACACATTCATTTCATAACTTATTTATCATGCATTTATTCAACATTTATTGAGCAGCTGCTATTTACCAAGCAGTATGCTAGATACTGGATATATACTAATTAGACATAGACCTTGGCCTTGTAACTCAAAGTTTAATCTGAGGTATACAAGCCTGGACAAAAATGATGATGGGGGAGTAAAAGGAAAGGTTCGATGTGAGACATTTGGAAAGAATCTCAATGAACATAAGATTGTATAGAAGTAGAATGAGTGAGACTCAAGGATGACCCTAAGATTTGGGATTTGGGACACTGAGAAGATAGAGGAATCAAAATGACAGCTAAGAAGTCAATTTTTTTTTTTTTTTTTTTCCTCTCAA
>NW_012115043.1:3854703-3889474 GCF_000951035.1 Colobus angolensis palliatus | reverse complement strand
GCTACATTTTCTTAATCCATTCTATCATTGATGGGTATTTGGGTTGGTTCCAAGTCTTTGCTATTGTGAATAGTGCCACAATAAACATACATGTGCATGTGTCTTTATAGCAGCATGATTTATAATCCTTTGGGTATATACTCAGTAATGGGATGGCTGGGTCAAATGATATGTCTAGTTCTAGATCCTTGAGGAATTGCCACGCTGTCTTCCACAGTGGTTGAACTAGTTTATAGTCCCACCAACAGTGTAAAAGTGTTCCTGTTTCTCCACGTCCTCTCCAGCACTTGTTGTTTCCTGACTTTTTAATGATCACCATGCTAACTGGTGTGTGATGGTATCTCATTGTGGTTTTGATTTGTATTTCTCTGATGACCAGTGATGATGAGCATTTTTTCATGTGTCTGTTGGCTGCATAAATGTCTTAAAGATAAGTCAATTTGAGGAGGAAAGAGCAAAATTTTGTTTTTAACTTTGCAATAAGGTCACTTGAAACTTTCTAATGCAGATGGGACTTGATTTGGGAGACAATGAAGCAGGAGATAAGCAGTTTCAAGTTTTAAGACCCAGTAGGTTGAGATGAGGAGCTAAGATTAGAGAAATAGATAGGGCTACATGCCAGTTTTGAAAAAGTCTTGGAAACAAGCAGACCAGAAGTCAGATAAACAAAGGTACATTTGTATAGCATGTTATTACAGTGTACTTTTATATATTAATATATGATCTCAAATAATCCTTAAAACAACGCTGTGAAATTAGTATTATTACTATCCACACTTTATAGATGAGGAAACTAATATTGAATAAATTGCTCGAGATCACAAGGCCAAGAAGTCTAAAGGAATTCTAATAAAGTCCAATCTTTTTGTTCAAAGTCCATTGTCTTTTCTGTAATGGCAATGAAAGATAGTATGATGGTATTTGCAAGTTATTTTCAATATTTTAAAATTCTTTAAAGAAATCATGATTAGTAGGCTGGACACAGTGGCTCACGCCTGTAATCCCAGCACTTTGGAAGGCCAAGGCGAGTGGATCACCTAAGGCCAGGAGTTCCAGACCAGCCTGGCCAACATGGTGAAATCCCATCTCTACTAAAAAAAATACAAAAATTAGGCTGGGCGTGGTGGCTCATGCCTGTAATCCCAGCACTTTGGGAGGCCGAGACAGGCGGATCATGAGGTCAGGAGATCAAGACCATCCTGGCTAACATGGTGAAACCCCTTCTCTACTAAAAATACCAAAAAAAAAAAAATTAGCTGGGCATGGTGGTGGGTGCCTGTAGTCCCAGCTACTCAGGAGACTGAGGCAGGAGAATGGCGTGAACCCAGGAGGTGGCGGTTGCAGTGAGCTGAGATCGTTCCACTGCACTCCAGCCTGGGTGACAGGGCAAGACTCTGTCTCAAAAAAAAAAACCCCAAAAAATTAGCCGGGTGCTGTGGCATGCACCTGTAGTCCTGGCTACTCCAGAGGCTGAGGCAGAAGAATTGTTTCAGTCCAGGAGGCAGAGGCTGCAGTGAGAGATCCCACCACTGCATTCCAGAGAGATCCCACCACTGCATTCTAGCCTGGGCAACAGAAGGAGGCTCTGTCTCCAAAAATAAAAAAAGAGAAGAAAAAGAAATCATGATTAGGCTAACTAAAATTTCAAAAATAGGCTCTTGATTTAAACAGTTCAATGAGTTAAAATATGCTAGTTCATACTAATTAAACACTTTAGTTTGTGGTTATTTATATCTTTAATTTTTAAATTTAGAACTAAAACTATGACTTACAAATAAGTTAATATACATAATCTTAAAACAATGAATCTATAGGGAAAATAATAAAAGGGGTTCTTGGAGAAGAAAATATTAGAAGTTACCTTACCAACTTAAAATATTGGCTCTTAGTTTGAATTCAAGAGAGCCTAGCAAGGCAAAGTGCAGTGCCTATATAGTTGGTAGCCAAGAGGCCTATAGCAGATGGAGAAGGTGTGTCATCAAAAGATCAAGCATACAAGCAGCAAGTAAGGAAGCCTCAGAATGGAAGGGATGGGGAAAAGCAAACAGGAGAAGAGCTGTCACCAATTCTAATGAAAGAATCCAATACTCAAATTCTACTGTCTCTGTCTTCCTTTTTATCCTTTCATCTTGACAGAGAACCAGGAGTCTGGACTGTAGATTGTCAGGTTATGATAGCTGAAAAGAGCTACCCAGGTAGCAATTGCAGCTACAGAGAACAAAACAGAAAGTATCTGGCAGAAATCTTTTCTTATACAGTTCTCTTTTGCCAAGGAGTGCCTTTGCTCCTTACTAGGGTCTGGAAGAGTGAAGGAAGACATTGACTGGGGCATGGAGTTAGTTCCCAGAAGTGGTACTTGGATCATATCTTTCCTATTCAGTACAGTAGTATAATCATTGGCCTTCTTACCAGGAAGATGGGGAGCCTGTCAAGTTTGTATGGGCCCTATAAGCCTGGAGGAGTGGCATGAGCATCTCTCAGTCCTAGCTGTGAATGTGTAGGGCTAAAGTGGCATGCCATCAGAAATGAAATGAGATGGGACAAGGTTAAACAAAAAAACTGGAGAAAAATCCAAACTGGGTCTTCAAAGTAAACAAGCAGGTCCTGAGAGTCAAAATGAAAGTCATAGCATGTGACTCAGGGAAGAAGAGAAGCAACAGCAGTAGATGGGAATAGATAGAAACAGGAGAATCCCGGAGATGGGAGACTATGGCCCATGACTGACATTTTCTCTGCTCCCAATCATACCTGGTTCTGCACTTGCCCCACGACACTGTCATAAATAGACTTGGCTTCAGAGTCTGGCATGGACTGCTAGGAGATTATATCCAAAGCAGGTTACAGAGCCCAGAATTTCTTCAAGTTCTCATGCCTAGAAGGAGGAGATGGGACAATTCACGGCATTTTTCTTCTAAGATTCCTTAACAAAGTCCTTAGACTACCCAAGTAGGAAGGTGTTTTTCATTTACCAATGGCACAATTCACTGAAGAGTGGGCTGCTTAGTCACAATCTTGATCGGGGGTCAAAGAGGAGACTTAACTTTCTCTAAGTTTTGAATTGGGACAGAAGAAGGACCTGGCCTTTTATTGACATAGCCATCAGTCAAAGCATTTGGGCATATATTCGTAATATGTGTATATTTATTTATAAGTTATATATTTTTATTATATATAGTAAATACATTATAAAATGTACCAACATATAAATTTTTTAGTAAGATAAATACGAAATAAGTATGTTTAAAATTTTTAAAAATTGTATGAATTGCACAAAACTTTTAGTTCTTGATAATAGTGTTCATTAACTATAATGTTCTGGTTGCTTAATCTTGTTAATTATTATGGCTTTATACCAGCTGTAATTAATAACTCAAGACATCATACTCTATACTTAGGTGAGGTTTAGCATTGATGATAGGTGTAAGTCCATAATTTCAGTTAGTCTTCTGGATAATTTTTAAGTTTTGGGGTTTTCTTGGCTGACTTTTCTTAAGTTGGATTGGATCATCATCATTTTTACTTTCTAATGTGGGTGAAGAAAAAAAGCTCATGCTGAGAGTAAAAATGTCAACTCTCATTTTCTTGTTCATGGATGCTTATCATTATCTTTCAAAATACAGTGTGCTTTTTGCAGAAGGCCTTAAGACACATCCATTTTTTCAGTCTTAGCACACTTGAAATTAAATAACACAATTCATAAACCCACTGCATGAGTAAACTGCAGTCCATTCTAATGCGCTGAGAGCAAACGCACCAGTGCTGGTCCACTGTTTTGTGGTTTGGAGACTCCACTCTCAGGTTGCCTTCAGAGCTGCAAGGGACGTTACCACATGAGGGATCGAGTGACAGGCTGAATATTGAGTGGTAGTACAAAGTAATTTCTTATTTATTTCTTTTTAAATGTAGATAGAAGTTCTTATACTTTCCTCACATGACCAATGGCGTCATCTTATGTATCACCCGGGATATGGGTACTGTATTTGAGAGACAACAGGTCTAGAGTGATGGTTCTCAAACTTTTTTTTTTTTTTGAGACGGAGCCTATATCTGTCGCCCAGGCTGGAGTGCAGTGGTGCGATCTCGACTCACTGCAACCTCCGCCTCCCGGGTTCACTCCATTCTCCTGCTGAGTAGCTGGGACTACAGGCGCCCGCCACAATGCCCGGCTAATTTTTTGTGTTTTTGGTAGAGACGGGGTTTCACCGGGTTAGCCAGGATGGTCTCAATCTCCTGATCTCGTGATCCGCCCGCCTCGGCCTCCCAAAGTGCTGGGATTACAGGTGTGAGCCACTGCGCCCGGCCAGATTCTCAAACTTTTATTTGTAGTTTTCTTTCACTGGCTCTCAGGAGGGCATCCTAGAATCTGCATTTTAACAAACATTCTTGGTATTTCTAATGCAGATGACTTGTCCTAGGAACCTCTGAGATGAGCATGACTGCCTGGAACCAATATTTTTTTGGACACGTAGAGGGCCTTTCTCTGTATGATTGAGAGCTTGGTCCTGGAAATTCTACTACCCAGTTGCTGTGAAGGATTGGAGTACCTCTTACACTGGGATTGAGCCAGGACTGGAACCTGGCAGTCAGGCTAGCAGGAACTGCCAGTGCCTGCTCAAACTGTGAGGCTGATGAAGTATCAGAGGCCAAAAGTCCCAGGGCAGCAACTCCTTCTGAGAGGGAAGGCATATAATGACTGCAGATCTCTGTTCCTTTGACAGCAGAGCACAGTTCCTATGAGTAACTGAGACTCAACATTGTTTAGATATGGGGCTTCAGTTTATCTGTGGAAACCCAGGAAACAGGGAGAGTTCATTCCAAATGAATACTATCCCTGGACACACCTTGAAAAAGGATTTAGAACAGAGAGGCAATAACGATCCTCTTCATTGTCATCCTTATCATGATCTTCATGATCATCATTAATATTTTCATAACACCCTTGACAGTTTGCAAAGGACTTTCTTTAAACTTACAAGGTAAATATTTACTCTTTCTTTTTAAAGATGAGGAAACTGAGGCTCAGAGAGTTTATGTAAACCAGTCCTAGATCACATGCATAATCACTGATGAGGCTGGAATCCTAATCAAATATCTACAACCTAGCACTCTTTGTTCCATACCTGCCTGAAAATCAGAAAGCCTAATTTTCACAAAAGATAGTTTTCCTTTTTAGCCAGCATTGCCTAAGGGAAAATCTGGTAGTTTTGCCTGGTAGAGACAAACCAGTAGGTACACAAAGTGATGACAGCGAATGCCAGCAAATGCAAGATTCTCCTAGCAGTAATCTTGAAACAATGATAAGGACATTATCAAAAGAGTTCAAAGTGCTTTTGTGTTGTTTTCAAAATAGGTTTCACTGTTATCCACACTTGGCAATGATTTTTCTTTTATGTCAAAGGATAGTTCCTCCTCTTACCATTGCAGGATTTCACAAATTTTATTGCTTGTGATATTTGCTCACACTGTTCTTAATGACCATGCTTTGCTTATTGACACTAGGAGGGTGACTGCCATCTGTACCAGCACTATCAGAACTGCACAGAAATCTTCATTTTATGCTTGCTCTGTTGTGCTACTATTTGGGGGGGGGGAGAAAGAAACAAGAACAAAGCAAGTAATAGTGAGAAAAAGTGAGGGTAACAGGTTTTTGTTCAATGGTGAGTGTAGATTAGAAGGTGTCAATTATTGAAACACCATGGATCCCATCTATTCTGGGTTGTTCTAGTGCAGTTATATACGATACTGACCACATTCTAGTCACACACACACACACACACACACACACACAGAGAAAGATGCATAACAAGATGTTAACACTTGGTAATCTATTTGAGGGGCATTCGCATGCTCACTGTTCTTTCCATTTTTCTTTGGGTTTGAAACTTCTTAAAATAAAAAAACGAACTTTTAAAACAGAATTACAAAATAAAACATAACAACAAATTGGAAAAATATTTGCAGCAGAAATGATTCAAAAATTGCTAAGATTCTTAAATACAAAGTATACTTGCCAAAAAAACAACAACAACAACAACAACCCAACACTTGATATAGACAGAAGGGCATCAACAGACCGCTCACAGAGATAGAAATGCAAGTAACGAGTAAGCATGTGGGAAGTGTTTAATGCCACTGGTAACCGATGAAACACAAACGAAACAAAAATGTTTCATCTTACAGATAAACCAGAGAAATGAAAATCAAACAATATATTACTATTCTTTCTTCAAAAACAAGCAAAACAAATTAATTTAAACCACTGTAATACTCAGTGCTGATGAAGGTACAGCAACTGGGCATACTTTTATCCTTCTGGTGGAAGTGTAAATTAGCACACAGTTCTTTCTTCATTCAGTTTATTATTTTGTTGATATATAATAGTCGTATATATTTTCTTTCTTTTTTTTTTTTTTTTGAGATGGAGTCTTGCTCTGTTGCCCAGGCTGGAGTGCAGTGGCGCAATCTTGGCTCACTGCAAGCTCTGCCTCCCGGGTTCACGCCATTCTCCTGCTTCAGCCACCCGTGTAGCTGGGACTACAGGCACCCGCCACCACACCCGGCCAATTTTTTGTATTTTTAGTAGAGACGGGGTTTCACCGTGTTAGCCAGGATGGTCTTGATCTCCTGACCTCGTGATCCTCCTGTCTCGGCCTCCCAAAGTGCTGGGATTACAGGCGTGAGCCACTGCGCCCGGCCACAATAGTCGTATATATTTTCAAGGTACAGGTGATAATTTGATACAT
Organism: Colobus angolensis palliatus; assembly: GCF_000951035.1. Classification (NCBI taxonomy): domain Eukaryota; kingdom Metazoa; phylum Chordata; class Mammalia; order Primates; family Cercopithecidae; genus Colobus; species Colobus angolensis. The sequence continues at coordinate 3,882,731 of NW_012115043.1, read as the reverse complement.
TCTTATAATGTGGAAAGATCAAACCAGGGTAATTGGATTTTCCATCACCTTAAATACTAATTTTTTCTTTAAGCTAGAAACATGCAAATTATCTTCTAGGCATTTTGAAATGTACAGTAGAGTAGTGTTAACCATAGTCACCCTACTGATCTGTAAAACCTAGGTTTTATTTCTTCTCTCTAACTCTATGTTATGCCCATTAATCAACCTCTCTTCAACACCCCTTGTCCCTCTCCTGCCCTCTGGTAACCACCAATCTACTCTCTATATTCATGAGATCCACTTTTTTTTTTTTTTTAAGCTCACACATGTGAGAACATGAGATATATTTGTCTTTGTTTATACTTATTTCACTCAACATAATGACCTCTAGTTCGATCCATGTTGCTATGAGTGACATGATTCCTTTGTGTCTTAAGGTTAAATAATATTCCATTGTGTATATATACCACATTTTCTTTATCCATTCATCCATTGATGGGCACTTAGGTTGATTCCAAGTTTTGTTTATTGTGAATAATGCTGCAATAAACATGGGAACGGAAATCTCTCTTCAATATATTGATTTCCTTTCTTTTGGATATATACCCAGTAGTGTGATGGCTGGGTCTTATGGTAGTTCTATTTTTAGTTTTTTGAGGCACCTCCATACTGTTTTCCATAGTGGGTATACTTTACTGAATTCATTAATCAGTTCTAACAGTTTTTGGTGGTGTCTTTAGGTTTTTCTAAATATAAGATCATGTTGTCTATGAACAAAGCTAATTTGACTTCTTCCCTTCCAATTTGGATGCCTTTATTTCTTTCTCTTGCCTAATTGCTCTGGTCAGGATTTCCAGTATTATATGGAATAAACGTTGTGAAAGTGGGCATCCTTGTCTTATTCCAGATCCTAGAGGAAAGGCATCCAGTTTCTCCCTGTTCAGTATGATGTTGGCTATGAGTTTGTCATATATGGCCTTTACTATTTTCAGGTATATTCCGTCTATACCCAGTTTGCTGAAGGTTTTTTTTTTTTTTTTTTATCATGAAGGGATACTATGGTTTGTTTGGCTCCACCAAGTTTCATGTTGAAAGTTGATCCCCAGTGTTAGAGGTGGAACCTGATGGAAGGTGTTTGGATTGTGGAGGTGGATCCCTCATAAAGGGATTGGTGCCATTCTCATGGGAGTGAGTGAATTCTACTCTTCGTCTTCATGGGAACTGATTGTTGAAAAGAGACAGGCACCTCTTCCTCTGTCTTGCTGCTTCTCTCACCATGTGATCTCTATGTACTGGCTCCCCTTACCTTCTACCATGAATGGAAGCAGCCCGAAGCCCTGACCAGAAGCAGATGCTAGCACTATGTTTCTTTTATAGCCTGCAGAAGCATGAGCCGAATAAATCTGTTTTTTAAAAAATTACCCAGCCTCAGGTATTCCTTTATAGCAACACAAACAGAATAAGACAAGGGATGTTGAATTTTATCAGATGCCTTTTAGCATCTATTGGAGTGATATACTTGGGTGCTCCAGTGTTGGGTACATAGACATTTATAATTGTTCTATCTACTTGCTGAATTGACTCCTTTAATGATATAATGACCTTCTTTGAATCTTTTCACAGTCTTTGACTTGTAGTCCATTTTATCTATGTACAATTACTCCTCTTTTTGAGTTTCCAGTTGCATGGAATATCAACTCCATGTCTTTACTTTCAGTCTGTGTCTTTATAGTTGAGGTGGGTTTCTTGCAGGCAGCGTATAGTTGGGTATTGTTTCTTTTATCCATTCAGCCGCACTGTGTTTTTTAATTGAAGAACTAAATCCATTTACATTCAGTCTTATTATTGCTAAGTAAGGACTTACTATTACCATTTTGTTGCTTGTTTTCTGGTTTTTTTTATAAATTCTCTCTTCCTTTCTTACTGTCTTTCATTGTGGTTAGATTATTTTTGTCTGGTAGTGTGTTTTAATTCATTGCTTTTTAATTTATTTTTAATTACTTCATTTTTTTTTTTGTTGCCCAGGCTGGAGTGCAGTGTCGCAGTCTCAGCTCACTGCAACCTCCGCCTCCCAGGTTCAGGCAATTCTCCTGCCTCAGCCTGCCAAGTGGCTGGGATTACAGGCGCCTGCCACCATGCCTGGCTAATTTTTGTATTTTTAGTAGAGACAGGGTTTCATCAGGTTGACCAGGATGGTCTCAAACTCCTGGCCTCAAGTGATTTGCCCGCCTCAGCCTCCCAAAGTGCTGGGATGACAGGCACGAGCCACCATGCCTGGTCTAAGCCACCATGTCCGGCCCATTGCTTTTTATTTCTAATGTATCTATTATAGTTTTTTGCATTGTGGTTCCCATGAAGCTTATGAAAACATCTTCTAGATATAATAAGTTATTTTAAAGAGATAATGTTATCTGAGATCACTAAAAAATAATAGAAACAAAGAAAAAATTTTTTAAAAACTCTACAATTTAAGTCCATCCCCCATACATTTTGACTTTTTTTTGTCTCACCTTACATAGTTTTATATTGCCCATCTTTTAACAGGTTGTGTAGCTATTACTGTTTTTAATAGATTTATCTTATAGGCTTCATACTTGAGTTTGAGTAGGTGGTACACCACAGAGTATTAGTGTATTCTGAGGTTGTTTATATACTTAATTTTACCAGTGAGTTTTTTACCTTCCAATGTTTTCTCTTTGCACATTAGTGATTTTTTTCTTTCAGATTGAGTAACTGTCTTTAGCATTTGATGTAACATGGGTCTGGTGATGGTGAATTCGCTCAGCTTTTGTCCGTCTTGGAAAGACTTTATCTTAGCATATTTGAAGGATACCTCTGATGGATACAGTGTTCTTCGATGGCAGCTTTTTTCTTTCAGCACTTTGAAAATGTTTTCACACTCTCTCTTGGCTTATATAGTTTCCGTTGTGAAGTCCTTTGCCAGATGAACTGGACCTCTTTTATGTGCTATTTGCTTCTTTTCTCTTGCTGTTTTCAGGATCTTCTCTTCGTCCTTGACCTTTGAGAGTTTGATTAGTATATTTTGGGATGGTCTTATTTGGGTTGAATCTATCTGATGTTCTCTGTCCTTCCTGTACCTGGATATTTATGTCTTTTGAAAGTTTTCAAAAGTTTTCTGTTATTGTTTCTTTAAATAAGCTTTCTACCCCTTACTCTTCTTCAACTCTCTCTTGAGCATCAATAATTTTTAGATTTGGTCTTCTGAGGGAATTTTCTGTATCTTGTAGGTGATCTTCATTCCTTTTTATATTTTTCTTCTCTGACTGTGTGTTCTCAAATAGCCTGTCCTCAAGCTCACTGATTCTTCTGCTTTATCCATGCTGCTTTTGAGAGTCTCTAGTGAATTTTTTAGTTCAGCATATATATTTAAAGATTTCTGTTTGGTTTTATTTTTATTATTTCAATCTCTGTTAAATTTCTTTGATAAATTTCTTAATTGATTTTCTGTGTTATCTTGGTGATCACTGAGTTTCCTTGTAATTGCTATTTTGTTCTTGGTCAGTGAGCTCGCATATCAACATCTCATTAAGGTCAGTCACTGGTTCCTTGCTTTGTTCATTTTGGGGAAGTCCTGGTTCCTTGTTTGCTGTTGTTGTGGCTGTATGTCTGTTTCTTTGCATTAAAGGAGTAGTTATTTACTCCAGTCTTCTCTCTCTGACTTGTTTTGGTTTTTAATGGATATTTTTGCTTTTTTGTTTGTGATTTGTATCTTTTTTCTCCCCAACTAGGTTGCTGTCTCCTTTTTGGCACTAGATGGCACCTTAAGCCCAGGTTTGCGTCGAATCTAATAAAGGATCAGAGTGCTGCCTGTCCCAAATGGAAGAGGTCCCAAAGGGGATATTCTGGCAATGTGGGTCACCTGGCCAAGGGTTTGTGCCAAGGGGAACTGTGGAACATATTTCCTGCAGTGTGGTACTGCCACTCTGATTTGGTGTCTCCCTTGGCCTAGTTATAGAGCAGAATTTCTAGGGTTGGGATGGTTGTCTCACCTCTCCACTTTGTCTCTGGCTGTCCTCAGGGATATTTGTCCCTTCAAGTACTCCTGATACTTCCCATGGGTTGAGGTAGGGACAGGTCTTTTGTCAGGAGCCCAAGGTGATAGGGAAGCTGGTTGTCAACCTTGATCTCACTTTTTCTAGTGAAGAAACCATGAGTTGGGGGAAATATTTTCATATGCTGGGTGCAAGGCAGATTGTGGAGAGGGGAGTCACGGATATGGAAATCTGATTTCCTTTCCATCTGCTTGGAGTTTTTTCACTTCTCCATGGCCCCGGGAACTGTTTCATCCTCATCTTTGGGTTCTGGGTTATTGCTGGTAATAATCTCGGTAATGTATGTTTGTTTTTAGTTTTCTGTTGTGACAGCATGAAGCCAGCTTGCTTCTATGCTGCCATTTTGGACCTGGAAGACAGCATGAAGTTCTTAAAAGCAATTTTTCAACATATATGAAAAAATTTAAATTATTATTTTGGGCCGAATGTGGTGGCTCATGCCTGTAATCTCAGCACTTTGGGAGGCTGAGGTGGGAGGCTTACTTGAGTCCAGGTGTTTGAGACCAGCCTGGGCAACATAGTGAAACCCCATCTCTACAAAAAATTTTTTAAAATTTGCTGAGTGTGGTGGCATGTGCCTGTAGTCTGAGACAGGAGACTGAGACATGAGACTGAGACAGAACTGCCTGAGCCTAGGATATTGAGGCTGCAGTGAGCCATGATTGTGTCACTGCACTCCAGCCTGGGTGACAGAGTGAGATCTTGTTTCAATAAATAAATATGTTTTAATTTAGTAATTGTAGCTCTAAGAATTATCTTGGAAATAAGGAAAGATATACATTAATGTCTGTATAAGTATGTTCATTTTAGCATTATATCTAAAGCAATAACTTTGGATCTACCTTAAGTATCAACAGTAAAAGAATGATCAAATTCATTTTAACACGTCTATATGTATGTTATGTAGCTATTAAAACTGATATTGAAGAAATTTTAATGACATGGAAAATTTCTCACAGCATATGCTGAGGGAGAAAAAAGCAGGGTACAAAATTATATCTCAATTCAATTATCAGTATCTAAATTCACTTCTAAACATATCATCCATGGATTTAAGAAATACACCAAGATACTTTCACTTCTGGGAAGGTGGTGACATACTGTCTTTTATGCCTCCTGCTAAGTACAACTAAAAACTCTGGACATTATATTTAAAACAAACTTTAAAAGACTCTGCAAAATGGAGAGAAGGCAGACCAGCTGAGGGTCTTGAGACACAAGGAACAACATGGTGGTGAGTGTCCTGGGTTTTCTTTTTGCCTCATATATCCCATAGCAAACATATATACTTTTTGTTCCCTCCAAATAATTTCCTTTAACAGGAAATTCTTGCAAGACAGGTCTCAGGCAACAAATTCTCTTAGTTTTTATTTGTCTCAAGACATCTTTATTTCCCCTTCACTTTTGAAGGATCGTTTTTACAGGTTAGTGGGTTTTTTCTTTCCACATTTTAAATATTTCAAGTCATTCTCTTCTTGCATAGTTCCTTAAAAAAAAAAAAAGTTCAGTATAATTATTATCAATAGGTAAGGTGTTTTTTTCTCCCTGACTTCTTGCAAGATTTTCTTTGTCTTTGGTTTTTCATAGTTTAAATATGATATGTATAGGTGTAGGGTTTTGTTTTGTTTTTTGCATTGATCCTGGTCAGTGTTCTCTGAAATTCCTGAATCTGTAGTTTGGTGTCTGTCATAAATTTTGGAAAATTCTCAGCCATTATTACTCAAATATTTCTTTGGTTCTTTTGTCCATTCTTTTTCTTGTATTCCGATAATGAGTATGTCACACTGTTTATAACTGAATATTCTGTACTGTTTTGTTCATTCTTTTTTCCTCTCTGCCTTTCACTTTGAGGAGTTTATATTGACATTTCAAGATCACTGATTTTGTTTCATTGGCCATATTCAATATATTGATAAGCCTATGAAAGACATTCTTCACTTCTTAAAACAGTGCTTTTTATTTCTAGCATTTTCTCTTGATTCTTTCTTAAAGTTTAAATTGCTGTGCTTACATTACCCATCTTGTCTTGCATGTTGTACACTTTTTTCATTAGTGCCCTTAGCCTGTTAATCAGAGTTGTTTTAAATTTCTGGTCTGATAATGTCAAAATCTCTGGCACAGCTGAATCTGGTTCTGATATTTGCTTTGTCTCTTCAGACTGTTTTTTTCTTTCCTTTTAGCATGCCTCATCATTTTTTATTGAAGCCTGTATACCATCATTACATCATTGGGTAATACCATTTAAGATAAATAGGCCTTCAGTGTGAGAGTTTATGTTTATCTGACTAGGAGTTACACTGTGTTTACTGTTTGCTATTAACTGTTGGCATCTGAGCATTTCCTCCAGTATCTTAGTTTTTTTTTTTTTTTTGAGACAGAGTCTTGCTCTGTCCCCTAGGCTAGAGTGCAGTGGCGCAATCTTGGCTCACTGCAAGCTCTCCTGGGTTCACGCCATTCTCCTGCCTCAGCCTCCTCCTGAGTAGCTGGGACTACAGGCGCTCACCACTGTGCCTGGCTAATTTTTTGTATTTTTAGTAGAGATGGGGTTTCACTGTGGTCTCGAACTCCTGACCTTGTGATCCGCCCGCCTCGGCCTCCCAAAGCAGTGTCTTTGTTTTTATCACCCCTTTTGTCTCCTGTTTTGTCTTTGGGTTTCCCTAGAAACCCCTTCTTAAAAAGAGTCTAAACTTTGCAGTCTTTCATCTATAATCTATTATCAGGGGCTCTGTAAATGTGATGGTAAGGTGTGTGTAGAAGGAAGCATTCTATACTCCTATAATTAGGTCTCAGTCTTTTGGTGAGTCTTTGCCCTAGGCTGTTACCTTGACAAGTTTTTCTCAGCATTTCCTCCCCTTTAGTGAGATAGGAAGGCTAGAGTGGGTGGAAGTTGTCTAATTGCCCTTCTTCAGGTCAGATAAGGCTTTGGTAAGACAGTTTCCTTGAGAGCTTGCCTTCGTTACAGAGAATAGACGGAAGAACAGAGCTCCCCAGGAATATTCCAAAATAGCTATTTTCTTCTCCCGCTGCTGGAAGCAGGAGCAGATTCTCTGATCTTCACAGTGAGAACACGTTGGGGCTCTTGGAGGTAAAACTCACAAAAGTATGGGACCCTCTAAGATTCTCCTCCCTGCCCCCAAGAATTTTTAACTCTCAAGCTAGTCCACACTGAGCTTCGAGAAATGCGTCGATTAAAGCTTAAGTGTTCTTGTCAGTGCAGGTTCCAACAGCTGACTTCTCTCAGGCTTCTGCTCCCTGCAAGCTATGATGCTTTATGCTACTCCTCTCTCCAGCTTTCAGGACAGCAGTTTACCCTGTGATCTCAATTCTCTGATAGATAGAAGAAGAGTTGTTTTTGGTTCATTCAGCCTTTTTCTTGTTGTGAGAATAGGAATGACAGCTTCCAAGCTTATTACATGTTGGAGTGAAACTAGAACTCCATTAGTTGCTTTTTAATGATAATTTTGCAAAAGTGGGTATCACAATAGAATCAAGTTATTGAGTTGTATTGAGTTATTGGTGGGTGAGTTTTGTTAGTAATAATTATATTGATAATCTTAAAGATCTTGAACTTGCTTTCAAATTAAAAATTTTAAGACATAACCTACCACACAAATACTCATTCTTACAATTTTATTTTTTTTTATATTGCACTCCCATGGAACTATCCACTGCTTAATAAGGAAAATGTTTAACCACCTTTGATATTTAAATCTTTACAACTATATAAAATAGCAGAGATTTCAACAATATAAGTATTAACCACTTAGGGACCATCATTTTGCATATATTTAACATTGGCTCTCCTATAATTTGATTTTATTAAACAAAATACAACATTGTGTATTTTCTTTTACCAAGAATGTTTTATAGTGCAGTAATTCTTTCAGTTGTTAATCATATAAACTCAGCCAGAAATAGAGCTTTTTATTCATGCTATAATGGTCTTTATCAGACTTGGAAATTCTTATGCTTAATAAAACGACTACAGTTTTACAGTGGCAAAAATGATAAAGATTAGTTTAATTTATTGTAATTACCGATAGAATATTTCCTATAAAATATAAGCTTAATTAGGAAGCATTGTTTTAAAATTACAATTTGAGAAGCTTTTAAGATAGCAAATTTGATTTTAAATTCCATTTCTTTTTACTTAGGTTACTTCCAACCGTAATTGATCAGAAATCATTTATTTTCCCTCAGGAATCTGAGGGTAAACTTTGGCGATCCCAAAGACAGCACAGTTCATCTCTGCCTGTCTTTCCAAGCGCAAAGGTAGGTATAGAGAAATTCATAGAGACAGAAAGTAGTTTAGTGATTGCCAGGGGCTGGGAGGAGCAGAGACTAGAAGTGACTTAATGGGTATGAAGTTTCTTTGGGGGATGATTAACATGTTCTAGAATTATTATGTGGTGATGATTGCACTACTCTGTTAATATAGTAAACACCATTGAATTATATACTTTAAAAATGTGAATTTTATGGTATATTAATTACATCTCGATGAAGCTGTTAAAAACTTTTTTAAAAAGTTAGAAAACATAATGAATGTATAGGTCTGTTTCTAGAATTTCATTTTATAGTTGTTTCAGGTATGTTCATGGCATAGTCAATTTCTACAACAAAAGAGCTTTCTTCAGAAGAAAATAAATCAAGACATAATGCCTTCACATTTTTTAATAGAGCCGGGTGGCAAGGAATAGAGCTCAATATATTTCTGACTTTGCCTCCATTGAGTGTTCTCTCAATTTTGTATCTGTTTTGTCCCTGTCTTAGTTTAGGCTGCTGTAACAGAATACCATGAACTGGGTGGCTTAAACAACAGAATTCTATTTCTTACAGCTCTGGAGGCTGGAATTCAAAGGTCAAGGTGCCGGCAGATCCGGTGTCTGGGGAGGTCTTTCTTCCTAGTTTGCAGACAGCCTTCTTCATTTGTTTCTTCACATGGGAGAGAGAGAGAAAACCAGCAAGCTCTTGTGTGTCTTTTTATAAGGGCATTGATCTCATTCATTAGGGCTCTACCCTCATGAGCTAATTATCTCCCAAAAACCTCACCTGTTAGCACCATTACACTGGGTTAGGATTTCAACATATGAGTTTTGGTGGGCGGGGGGAGTGGGGGCACAAACATTCAGTCCATAGCACACCCTGACTTAAAAGTAATACTAGCTCACCTCTTTTGGGTAGCAGGAACTGTTTTCAGTACTTTGAAAATACTAACTTGTTTGAACTTCAGAACAACCCTAGAAGAAGGTGTTATTATTATTATTATTAAGATAGAGTTTCACTCTTGTCACCCAGGCTAGAGTGCAATAGCGTGATCTCGACTCACTGCAACCTCCGTCTCTCAGGTTCAAGCAATTCTTTGCCTCAGCCTCCTGAGTAGCTGGGATTACAGGCACCCGCCACCACGTCTGGCTAATTTTTGTATTTTTAGTAGAAATGGGATTTCACCATCTTGGCCAGGCTGGTCTTGAACTCCCGACCTCATGATCCACCTGCCTCGGCCTCCCAAAGTGCTGGGATTGCAGGCATGAGCCACCGCGTGTGGCCAGTTGTATGACTTTTTACATGTCTATCTTCCCACTAGATTATAAGCTTAATGAGGGCAGTACCTGTATCAGTTTGTTCATTGTTATATTATGCCTAGGGTGTGGGCCATAGGCTCTTGACCTCCTAAAAGTTTGCTGAAAATCACTAACATGAGGCAGATTGATTAGTAGGAGAAAAGGCATACGAGTTTATTTAACATGTATACACAGGAGCCTTCAGTATGAAGACCCAACATCCCAATAAGTTACAGAAGCTTATGTATCATCTTGGGGTTACAGAAAGAATGGGGGCTCAGGTCATGGCCAAAACCAGGTTATGTTTATAAATCAGGTTCAGTGGCAAAACAGGTTATAAGAGGGAGAAAGGAAGAGGCTTGGCTAGCAAAGACGGCCTTGTGTGTAGATGCAGCCTCCCTCAGACAGAATAGATGGCAAATGTTTCTTTTCAGTCGTTTAAAGGTATCAGACTCAATCTCTCCCAGATCCAGGAAATGACTGGAAAGGGGAGCCTTGGCAGCATTGATGGAGATTCTTTACAGAAGCAAAATTTCTCCACAAAAGACAGCTTTGCAATACCACTTCTGTTTGCTGGCCCTGTGGCAACTATTTCAAAATATGTCAGAGATATATATTTTGGGGTAAAATATTTGTATTTCCTTCACAGAGGATTCTGCATCAATGTTTGTTGAATGGATAAATGAAATCACCACAGTGATCTCTAAGAGTGTGCTCATTTCCATGTAAAATGTCAGTTCAGGCTCCTGTGAACTCCCAAAGCAGCCCCCTCTTACCTCTGTCCTTGCACTTGTTACATTGGGTCTGTCAGCCACTCTCTGAGGATTGCTTACTGTGTGCCCACGATTATTAGAGGCTGAATAAGATAGATCAAATCCCTGACATCAGAGAGCTTATATTCTAGTGGGGAAAGACAGACCATCAGTAAGATAATACCAGATAATGATAAAAGCTCTGATAAAAATAAAACAGAATGCTGTGATCAAGGGAGCTTAAATTTCTCATCTTCCTTACTGTTAAATCACTTCTTCAGTCATTTTTTTTACTTGGTTGGCCAAGAATCTCAGGAGGTCCACAGATGGTCCCCAAGACCACAGATTAGATGGTGATCTCTGATTTAATAAGAACAATGAAATAAGATGTATGAAATTAGGCTATTTTAGAATGTATAATTGCTATTATTGTTCTGGGAAAAAAACAAAACAAAACTATGGCCAGAAATTTATTTGCCCCAAAGAACTCTGAATCCTGACTAATGTTCATGAAGATGCACTGTGTTCTTTTAGATGCTATGAGGATGGGTGAGCTTCTCTTAAAAAGGGGCATGGACTATTTCCCACCCTGACTTTGCCTCCAGAGCCTGGATTACTATTGTTGTTGTATTTCTAATATCTGTGACATCTGCTTAAAAATGCATATCCTCTGACATAAAAAAGAGCCCTAATTTTGCACTGTAAAGTCAAAGACAAACAATGCTGTCTTGCCAGCTGTTACACATTTCTACTACACCAACATAAACGCTTGTATTATTAAGTACTTTTGAAATCCAACTGGGATGTTACTACCTTTAATTGCCCACTTCCAACCTTTTAAATCAGGTGAAACCCCAGTCATTTCTTTAAGCTCTCTCTCCCCAAAAGTGGATAGCTGTTTGTGAAATTCATACCAAAAAGCTTATATGACAAACAGTTAGGAGTTGCTCAATTGTAATTAAGAATCATAATTTAAAATTGTTTATTAAGCCTCTTTTATTTATTTTTTATTTATTTTTATTTTTTATTTTTGAGACGGAGTCTCGCTCTGCCGCCCAGGCTGGAGTGCAGTGGCCGAATCTCAGCTCACTGCAAGCTCCGCCTCCCGGGTTTACGCCATTCTCCTGCCTCAGCCTCCCGAGTAGCTGGGACTACAGGCGCCTGCCACATGGCCCGGCTAGTTTTTTGTATTTTTTAGTAGAGACGGGGTTTCACCATGTTAGCCAGGATGGTCTCGATCTCCTGACCTCGTGATCCGTCTCGGCCTCCCAAAGTGCTGGGATTACAGGCTTGAGCCACCGCACCGGCCTAAGCCTCTTTTAATTTGAAAAAGCATACTCAGAAACATTTACAATTTAAAAAAGAAAGGTTACACTAATCTTTCACTTTCTGAGGTTTTCTCTTGAAAAAAATAGAATCAGTGGTGAAATATCAGTGAGTAGTATTGGAATATAAAGTCTAATTTTCAGAATTTGCAGATAACTGGGCGAAATCAATATGGACTCCATTTTTGCTTATTAAAATACTAATTTTTAATTTTTTCCTCCAAGTGTATCAGTAATACATGCTTGTTGTTGTGACAAACATAATATGAAGATGTAGAGGCAAGGCCAGTTGTTTAACCCACACCCTCTACCGAACTACCCAGTCCCATGAGGCAACCAGTGTTAACAGCGGGTTTATTTGTCCACTCATTCCCCTTTGTAATAGTGTATATACAGTACAAGTACATATGCAGATATGTAGGATTTGAGTTGGTTATGAATTTTTTTGCTTTTACTGAAACAGATAACATTTTGAGTCATGCAAATAAAAACCATTTTTGTTCATAAACACTATATATGAAGTTATGTTCATACAATTATTTGCATAAAATATATGTTATTTTATGTTTATAAAATAGGATAGAAATGTAATATGGTGATATTTCTGAGGTTTTTTTTCTATTGACTATCCATGACAACAAAAGAGGGAAAGTGGGACCCTATAGGTTCTGGGGTTGAGTCTAAGGAGCCCAAAGTAAGTGGGAAATATCTTTGATAGCTCATGCTTTGGCATATAAATTATAGCAATTTTTCACTCCATTTCATTATATATCCTTTTTTGTTTCAATGTAAAAGTAATGGATTTTACTTCAAAATATTTAGATAAAACTCATGCCCCAAATAATATATCTCGTTTATTATGTTCCTGTCACACTACCACATACTCCCAGTAGTGCCCCAATTTGAGATGCAGAGGATTGTATAGCATCAGTATATTCATTTACCAAACATTTTCAAATTTTTATTTATTTCATTTATTTTATTTTTTATTTTTGTGAGTACATAGTAGGTGTACATATGTATGGGGTACATGAGCTATTCTGGTATAGGCTTGCAACGCATGATAATCACATCAGGGTAAATGGGGTAGCCATCACCTCAAGCTTGCATTTATCCCTTGTGTTACAAACAATCCAGTTATACTCTTTAGTTATTTTTAATGTACAATAAATTATTACTGACTATAGTTGCTCTGTCGTACTATCAAATACTAGTTCTTATTCATTCTTTCTATTTTTTTGTACCCATTAACCATCCTCACTTCCCCACTAACCCACACTACCCTTCCCAGACTCTAGTAATCATCCTTCTACTTTCCATCTTCATGAGTTCAACTATTTTAATTTTTAGCTCCCACAAATAAATAAGAACATGTGAATCCTGTCCTTGCTTGCCTGGCTTATTTCACTTGACATAATGAAGTCCAGTTCCATCCCTGTTGTTGTAAATGACAAGATCTCATTCTTTTTTGTGGCTGAATAGTACTTCACTGTGTATATGTACCACTTTTTCTTTATCCATTCATCTGGGCTTTTTGTTTGCTTGTTTGTTTTTTAACTTTTAAGTTCAAGGGTGCATGTGCGGATTTGTTACATAGGTAAACTTGTGTCATGGGGATTTGTTGTGCAGATTATTTCATCACCCAGGTATTAAGCCTAGTACCCATTAGTTATTTTTCCTGATCCTCTCCCTTCTTCCACCCTCCTCCCTCCAATAGGACCCAGTGTATGTTGTTCCTCTCTATGTGTCCATGTGTTCTTATCACTTAGCTCCCACTTATAAATGAGAACATGTGGTATTTTCTGTTCCCACATTAGCTTGCTAAGGATAATGGCCTCCAGCTCCATCCATGTCCCTGCAAAGTACATGGTCTCATTCCTTTTTATGGCTGCATAGTATTCCATGGTGTATATGTACCACATTTTCTTTATCCAGTCTATTATTGATGGATATTTGGGTTGATTCTGTGTCTTTGCTACTGTGAATAGTGCTACAGTGAACATGTATGTGCATGTATCTTTGTAATAGAATGATTTATATTCCTTTGGGCATATACCCAGTAGTGGGATTGCTGGGTCAAATGGTATTTCTGGTTCTAGATCTTTGAGGAATTGCCACACTGTCTTCCACAATGGTTGAACTAATTTACGTTCCCACCAACAGTGTAAAAGCATTCCTATTTCTCTGCAATCTCGCCAGCATCTGTTGTTTCTTGACTTTTAAATAATCACCATTCTGACTGGTGTGAGATGGTGTCTCATTGTGGTTTTGATTTGCATTCCTCTAATAATCAGTGATGTTGACCTTTTTCTCATGTGATCATTGGCCGCATGTGTGTCATCTTCTAAAAAGTGTCCATTCATGTCCTTTGCCCACTTTTTAATGTTTTTTCTTTTTTCTTGGAAATTTAAGTTCCTTACAGATGCATGCTTTGTCGGTTACATAGTTTGCAAAAATTTTCTCCCATTCTGTAAGTTGTATGTTTATTTTGTTGATAGTTTCTTTTGCTGTTCTGGAGCTCTTTAATTTAATTAGATCCCATTTTTCCATTTTTGTTGACAAAAATTTTGTTGCAGTTGCTTTTCTCATCTTTGTCATGAAATCTGTGCCCATGCCTATGTCCTGAATGGTATTGCCTAGGTTTTCTTCCAGCGTTTTTATAAGTTTGGAGTTTCACATTTAAGTCTTTAATCCATCTTGAGTTAATGTTTTTGTGTGGTGTAAGGAAAGGGTCCAGTTTCAATCTTCTGCATATGGCTAACCAGTTATTCCAGCATCATTTATTGAATAGGGAATCCTTTCCCTATTGCTTTTTTTTTTTTTTCAGGTTTGTCAAAGATCAGAGTTGTAGGTGTACAGTCTTATTTCTGGGTTCTCCATTCTGTTCTGTTGGTCTATTTGTCTGTTTTTATACCAGTACCATGCTGTTTTGGTTACTATAGCTTTGTAGTATAATTTGAAATCAGGTAATGTGATTCTTCCAGTTTTATTCTCTTTGCTCAGGATAGCTTTGGCTTTTCTGGTTCTTTTGTGGTTCCATATAAATTTTAGGATTGTTTTTTCTAGTTTTATGAAGAATGTCATTGGTGCTTCGATAGGGATTGCATTGAATCTGTAGATTGCTTTGGGTAGTATGGATATTTTGACAACATTGATTCTTCCAATCCATGAACATGGAATATCTTTCCTTTTTTTGATATCCTTTTCAATTTCTTCCATTAATGTTTTGTAGTATTCATTGTAGAGATTTTTCACATCTTTTGTTAATTCTTGGATATTTAATTTTATTTGTAGCTATTGTAAATGGGATTACTGTCTTGATTTCTTTTTCACATTGTATGCTGTTGGCTTATAGAAATGCTAGTGATGATTGCATGCTTATTTTGAATCCTGCAACTTTACTGAACATGTTTATTAGTTCTAGTAGTTTTTTGGTGGAGTCTTTAGGTTTTTCTGAATATAAGATCATATCACCTGCAAACAAGGATAATTTGACTTCTTCCTTTCCAATTTGGATGCCTTTTATTTCTTTCTCTTTTCTGATTGCTCTAGCCAGGACTTCACATTACATTCTATGTTGAATAACAGTGGTGAAAGTGGGCATCCTTGTCATGTTCCCAAACTTCGGAGAAAGGCTTTCAGTTTTTCCCCATTCAGTATGATACTAGCTGTGGGTCTATCATATATGGCTTTTATTTATTTATTTAGTTGTTTATTTATTTATTGAGATGGAGTCTTGTTCTGTCACCCAGGCTGGAGTGCAGTGGTGCGATTTGGGCTCACTGTCACCTCTGCTTCCCGGGTTCAAGTGATTCTCCTGCCTCAGCCTCCCAAGTAGCTGGGATTACAGATGCAGGCCACCATACCCAGCTAATTGTTTTTGTATTTTTAGTAGAAATGGGGTTTCACCATGTTGGTCAGGCTGGTCTCAAACTCCTGATCTCAAATGATCTGCCCACCTTGGTCTCCCAAAGTGCTGGGATTACAGGTGTGAGTCACTGTGCCCGGCCTATATATGACTTTTATTATGTTGAAATATGTTCCTTCTATCACCACTTTCCTGAAGGTTTTTCTTGTGAAGGGATGTTGAATTTTATCAGATACTTTTTCAGCACCAGTTGAAATGATCATATGGTTTTGTCCTCTATTCTGTTGATATGAGGTATCACATTGATTGATTTGCATATGTTGAACCCTCCTTCTATTTCTGGGGTAAATCCCACTGGTCATGATGAATTATCTTCTTAATGTGTTGTTGAATTCAATTTGCTAGTATTTTTTTTTTTTTTTTAGATTTTTGCATCAATATTCATCAGGGATATTGGCCCATAGTTTTTTCTCTTTTTAATGTGTTTGGTCTGGCTTTGGTATCAGGGTAATACCGGCCTTGTAGAATGAATTTGGAAGTATTTCCTCTTCTGTTTATTGGAATGGTTTGAGTAGAATTGGTGTTAGTTCTTTTTTAAGTATGTGGTAGAATTCAACAGTGAGGTCATCAGGTGCTGGGCTTTTCTTTGCTGGAAGATGTTTTATTATGGGTTCAGTCTCACTACTTGTTATTGGTTTGTTTAGATTTTGGATTTCTTCATGGTTCAGACATAGTAGGATGTATGTGTCTAGGAATTTATACATTTCTTTTGAATTTTCCGATTTATTGGCAAACAATTCCTCATAGTAGCCATTAATGATCTTTCAAATTTCTGCAGTATTGATTATATTAGCTCCTTTTTCATCTCTGATTTTATTTATTTGGGTCTTCTTTTTTTTTCTTAGTCTGGTTAAAGGTTTGTCAATTTATCTTTTCAAAACAATTTTTTGTTTCATTAATCTTTTGTACTTTATTTCATTTATTTCTGCTCTGATCTTTATTATTTCTTTTCTTCTGCTAATTTTGGGTTTGGTTTTCTCTTGATTTTCTAGTTCTTTAAGATGCATTGTTAGGTTATTTATTTGAAGTTTTCCTTTTTCTGGATGTAGTTGTTTATAGCTAGCTATAAACTTCCCTCTTAGCATTGCCTTCACTGTATCCCACAGGTTTTGGTATGTTGTTGTGTTTCCATTATCTTGTGTTTCAAGAAATTTTTCAGTTTTCTTAATTTCTTCATTGACCCACTGGTCATTCAGGAGCATATTGTTTACTTTCCATGTATTTACGTAGTTTCCAAAATTGTTTTTGTTATTGATCTCTAGTTTTATTCCATTGTGGTCAGAGAAGAAGCTTGATGTTATTTCAATTTATTTTGAATGTTTTAAGACCTCTTTTGTGACCTAACATTTGGGCTATCCTTGAGAATGATCCATGTGCTGATCTGCACATAGAGCCTTCTGCAGCCATTGGATGAAATATTCTGTAAATATCTATTAGGTCCATTTGATCTGTAGTGCAGATCAAATCTGATGTTCCTTTGTTGATTTTTCTGTCTGGAAGATCTGTTTGATGCTGAAAGTAGGGTGTTGAAGTCTCCAGCTCTTACTGTATTTGGGTCTGTTTTTCTTTTTAGTTCTAATAACATTTGCTTTATGTATTTTGATGATCCAGTTTTGGGTGCATATATATATATATATATATATTTCCAGTTGTTACATCTTTTTGCTGAATTGACCCATTTATCATTATATAGTGACATTTATCTCTTCTTATAGTTTTTGTCTTGAAATCTATTTTGTCTGGTATAGCTACTCCTGCTCTTTTTTGGTTTCCATTTGCATGGAATATCTTTTTCCATTCTTTTATTTTTAGTCTATGTGTGTCTTTATAGGTAAAATGCATTTCTTGTAGGCAACATATCATTGGGTCTTGTTTTTGTATCCATTCAGCCACTCTATGTCTTTTGATTGGAGAGTTTAGTCCATTTATATTCAAAGTTCTTATTGATAACTAAGTTAGGCACTCTTCTAAGCACTGGAGGACTTGTCTTTGAGAATATGTTGAGGGAGATAGACAAATAAACATCATCTGAGACAGAGAGAAGCACTGTGGGCTACACAATCAAAGAGAAAGGGTGGGCTTATGCAAACTTGGTCAGGGATGGGAGAGGCTTTACAAAGGCAATGATGCCTGGGCTGAGTCTCAGCCAGCTAGGATCGGAGAGGAAAGGTACTCACGGTGGAGGAAATATGCAAATACGTGGCCATAAAAAAGAGTATGGCTTATTTGGGGGGAACCCAATGAGTTCCTTGTGGTTAAAATGTAGACAGTATTGTTTGAGGACAATCAAGAGATGAAGTTGAATAAGAGATAAGGGAGAGCTAGATAATGATGCAGCTTGCTAAGATTATATCATGTGAAAGAGTTTAAATTTACATTAGTGACAAAGAGAACTATTTATAATTTTTAAATAGGGAATTAGAGAATGACATGATCATAATAGTGATTTGAAAAGATCGTTTTGTCAGCAGTATGGAAAAAGACATTGAAGTAGGAGGTAGACTCTGGGAACTTCATCATCCAATTTGTGGCAATCCAGGTGAGAGATGATGAAGGTCTGAATTATTGCAGTGATCATGGGCATAAAGAAAAAAAGACCATGATTAGTGGTAGAACTAACATGACTTGATGATTGGGGGATTAAAAAGAGAATGAGAGAGTCGGTGATAACCCACAAGTATCCAGCTTGGAGACTGGGTGGTAGTTATACCATTCATTGAGATGGGAGACATAGGAAAAGGAGCAGATATGTTGAGATGATGATTGGAGTAGGCAAATAAGATTAATTCAGTTTCATACAGTGTTGAATCTGAGATACTTGTGGACCCTTCCAAAAAGGAAATGCCTAACAGGCAGCTGAATGTACCTACCTGTAGTATGGAGGTCAGAAGAAATATCTGAGAATAAGCTATAGATTTGCTCTTATCAACATTTAGGGGTGGTACAAGTCAGAGAAGATGGGATCTCTCAGAACATCAAATGAAAATGATGAGTAAGTAATGTAGTTGAAATTTCCATATCACAAATCAATAAGAGATTTTCAGGTTTAAAAGCATAATTTTAAAAACCAAACAATAATGTATATTACACAAACTTTCATGTAACAAAGTTTGAGTCTAAGCCTTTTTATTCACAGTCTAAAGATTCTTCCAAATCACTTTTGGCCGTTTGACATCACATGCAGCATCATGATGACAGACTGTTTTTTTTTAACAACTCTGACTTGTGAAGTTGAATCTTTTGTCTTCTTTTGACTGGTAATATAATTCTGGGGCATAATGAAATATAATAGGGTTTCTTTTCATTGTCTTATTTGGTCCAACTCATAATTTCATATTTTCCTTAACTTAATTCCCAGCCCTGAAAGTTAAACACCTTCTCCTGAAAATCACTGGAAGGCTTCTGTCAGAGCTGTTCAGTACCTGAATGATTATATAAGCTGGTGACACTAGTTCTCCATAGCTTTGAAAATCCTAGAGTCTATTCCATGAGATTTGCTATGCTGGTTTATGACATAATTTCTTCATCTATAATAACTTTTTTATTTTAATGCTGCATCAAAATGTAATCTTTTAAAAGGTGTTTTAAGCAAAAATCAAAAAAACTAGTGCAACTTAAATTTTAAGCACCTGTGGTACTTCTAGGGCACAAAATTCTATTGTGGTGATGATGGTATGAACATATGCTTATTCATGGCTAGTCTGAGTTGCACAATTGCATCACAGCTTACTCCTGTAGGTAGTGACTGGCAAGATTCTTTGGACATCACATGTAAGAAATGCTGATTTCAGAAATGTTAAAACTTGAAACACATTTTTTTGAATAGAAGAAATACAGCACATATCATACAAGGCTTTACCCTTAGCCTAATAATTTCTGTGTTGAAAGCATTCTTGGAGATTTTATTTTGTAATTTTGAAGGCAATTAAATTGTGAAGGCAGTTTGTGAGACAATTCAAATTACTCAACAAACTTTGAGTGTCAAATTTGTGCAATTCACTGTGCCCAACTCTGGAATGCAAAGATATACAATACAGCATGATCCGTTTCCACATGGAATGTAATATAGTGGTCTTCCTTGGGAGCCTTGGGAAATGCAGAGAGACTTCTGGGGTTGTTACAATGTTTTTGGAGCACTGCTGGCCTTTAGTAGGCCAGGGACACTAAACTTTCTATAGTCCATAGGATTTTCTGCACAAAAAGAGCTATCTCTCTCGCAATGTTCATAGAATCCACTCTGGAAAACACTGCAGAAGACAGACACACAATCATTATTCATGATTCATGATAACCACTAGGGAAGGGACATACTATCACTGTGTTGTAACTGTCTCATTCTAGACAATACCTATTGTTCAGCTTGATTACCTACCTTGTTTACCGATGAAACTCAGAATAATTCTGGGCAAAAGCAAAAGGGTAAAGCCATTCCAAAGAATGTGATGTAGGCAGTCTAAAAGACAAGTTCCAAAAATTGGAATAAATGCATAGTTTCCCAAATAGCACAATACGTGGCACATGGGAAAGTACTCAGTTTGGGGTATTATTATTAACCTAATACTAGAATCTCCTGGAATCTCACATTTTGAAAGGACTTTAACAGTCATCTGATTCTACCCAGGATAAACACCAGCTCACCCCAAGTTCCTTAAAATGGATGCCTTAACAATCAAACATTAAAAAAAATATTGTGCTCTAGTATGTATGATACAGCAATATACATTCGTGTCTAACCTGGGAAGAATCTTTAATTTTTTGAATTTTGATCTCATTAAGAAAGACAGTTTTCAAAATTTCACCCAAACTAAAGTTTTGCGGATTTTTGACATTATGAGGCATAATATGGTAAAAGATCAAAAACTGAAAATGTCAGAGCAGGCAAAGGTTCCTTCACAAATTTTCGCTGTAAGTTAAACCTCTATCAGGGTAAAAATTTTGCTGATGAGATGGCAAGTTGTATTGTATAGAATAGATTGGAGAGAAGAGAATGTCTACAAGGATCCACTGTGAGTTCTGCCCTCTCATTAGAATGTAAGCTTCATAAGAGCAGCAACTTTTTGAAAGTATTTGTTTCCTTTTCCATGGCTTCTAAAAACCCTTTTTATATGAAAATATTCAAATATACCTTCTATAGACTGAATGTGTGTGTATGTCCCGAAAATTCATGTTATTAAATAAATCCTAATGCACAGTGTGATGGCATTTTGAGGTATGGACTTTGGGAAGTGCTTAGCTCGTGAGAGTGAAGCCCTCATGAGGGTGATTAGTGCTCTTATAAAAGAGGCCCTAGGGAGCTTCCTTGACCCCTCTTCCATATGCAGACACAGTGAAAAGATGGCCATCTATGAACCAGGAAGCAGACCCTCACCAAACACTGAATCTACCAGTGTCTTGATCTTGAATTTCTCAGCCTCCAGAACTGTAAGAAATAAATGTGGTTGTTTATAAACCATCCAGACTCTTTTTTTTGAGACAGGGTATTGTGCTATTGCCCCAGCTAGAATGCAGTATACAATCATGGCTTATCATGCAGCCGCCACCTCCTGGGCTCAAGCAGTCCTCCTGCCTCAGCCTCCCAAGTAGCTGAGACTGGGACTAGAGGTGCATGCCACCACACCTGGCTAATTTTAAAATTTTTAGTAGTAGCAAGGTTTTGCTATGTTGCCCAGGTTGGTCTCAAACTTCTGTGCTCAAGTGATCCTCCTGCCTTGACCTCCCAAAATGCTGGGATTACAGGGGTAAGCCAGCTCCCAGGCTTCATTATAGCAGCCCAAACAGACTAAAACAATACGAAAAAATAACATAAATAACCACTTCTCCATCACTTAGATTGAGCACTTGTTAACCTTTACCATTTTTGCTTCATCTATTTTTATTGAAATGTTTTAAAATAAAATAAAAACCTAATGACATTTCACCCCTTAATGCTTTTAACATGAATCTTCAAAAATGAACTGTTTCTCTTTCACTCACAGTATCTTTATCTCACCTAATAAAATCAACAATAATTCTTGAATATAATAAATTTCCAGTTCATATTTAGATTGCCTGAGTTATTTCCCAAATGACTTTTACTCCTCTCTTATCCAATCCTGAATCTGTTATCCATTGCATCTGATTATTTTATTTCTAAAGCAGAGGGACTCTGTTTAGTTCATTGCTGTAACCAGTGTCTAAACAGTGCCTAGCCTGGAGTAGGCTCTTAGTAGATGGCAGCATAGTGGTTAGAACTATGGGTTAACATCCTGGCTCTATCACTTACTAGCTATACTTGGGCAAGTCACTTAACCTCTCCATGCCTCAATTCCTCATCTGCAAAATCAGTTTAACAGTAGTATCTGTTGTACAGTGAGTGCTGTATAAGTGTTAGTTATTGTTCTTATTTGTTGATAAGTACTAATCAACCTCTACTATGTACCTAATACATGTTGGGCCCTATTTTAGGCATCAGCCAAATTTCTCTGCTCTCATGGAGCTTACATGCTAATTGGGGTTGAGTAGTCATTAGAAAAACAAAAAACAATTTGAAAAGTAAACATCCAGTTGTCCCTCACTACTCATGGGGGATTGGTTCCATGATCTCCCTTGAATACTAAAATCTGTGTATGCTCAAAACCCTGATATAAAATAGTGTAATATTTGCATATAGTCTATACACATCCTCCTGTACACTTTAAATAATCTCTAGATTATTTATAATACTTAATACTATGTAAATGCTATGTAAATAGTTTTTATACTCTATTGTTTAGAAAATAATGACAAGAAAAAGAGTCTGTGTATGTTTGGTACAGATATATGTTTTAAAAAATATTTTGAATTCACTGTTGATTGAATCCATGGATGCAGAACCCATAGATATGAAGGGCCAGAGTGAATAGCACATTAGTTGGTGAGAGAAAAGCTGGGAAAGGAACATAGGGAGCACTGGGATGGTCTAACTTGTAAGGTGACATATGAGCACATATTTGATGGCTCTAAAGGAGCAAGTCATGTGCCTCCTTGGAGGACATGCATCTAGAGAGAAGAAAGACCCTTTCTTCTGTCTTTGCTACTCACACTTATGAGTGTGAGTAGCAGAGAAGAGGAGGGTGCAAGGGAGAGTGAAGTGGGAAAAGTAGGAGGGGCCAGGTCTTTTAGACCGCTGTGAGACTTTGGATATTACTGCATAAGAGCAAAAGTTATTGGAGGCTTACACTAGAGAATATGACTTGCAATTTGAAAGGTCCCCTATAGACAGAGTAGTGAATGCTATAATAGAGTTTTGGAAAACATGCTCTTGTAGAGCCAGAGGGTATGCCTAATGCCTGGGCTTTGATGTAACCATTAAGTGCATCATGTTGAAAATCTTTTTCAAGCACAGCAGTATGACCTCTGCATCCTAGACTGCCAGCTCACATATAGTATGTTCTTCCAACAATTCTTCAACACTATGAGGACCTTCAACCCATTGACCTCTCATTATTTCACTATTTATCACTTTTGTCTTATTGTCTTTTCCTTCTCAGCTAGATTAGATTCCATGGTTTTGGCAGAAATTGTTAGTTCTCTGCTGAATTACCTATTTCCTCACCTATATTACTAACAGAACTGATTTTACTTAGGGTGGCGTTATGTCATAAGGAATAAGATTCCTCATTTCTGAGCCTGCCTTAAAGCAAAATATTTCCACGTGTCCCCGTTCTGTCCAGTTAGTACCGAGCAGCAGTCTACTGGGGGTGGTTGGTTCCAGGGAATATTTTGCTTTTCTAATAACAGGGATAGTCAAAGCTGGCATGTTCCTTTGCCCCTATTTCCCTTTCTCTTTTCTTCCTTCCTTAAACACAGATATGACATCTGGAGCTGCAGCAATCATCTTGCAACCATGGGATGACAAGCATGGACAAAAGGCAACACCCTGATGATTGTAGAGCAGAAAGAGAGAAAGGAACTGGGCCCCCAATGGCTTCTCTGAGCAGCTGAACTAATGCTAGCAATTGACTACCTCTGCCATGTGAGAATAGACCCCAGAAGGGCTTTTTGTTTTATAATGTCAGATCTCTTCTGACTGATTCAGTGGTTCAGCACCATGGTCTCTCTCTTGCAAACGTCCTTGTCCATCTTTCCCTCCATCATGCCTGGGAGACAAAACACAGGTCTGGTTAAACCTAACGAACTGCTCTGTGTTTGCATCTGAGAAGCTAAATATAGCTGTAGTACATCTCACAATGGTGCTTAGTGGTCTGACTTTAATTTTATACCCCCAAATTTCTGGTGGGCACTAAACTCAGCCTATATGTGCTATCACTTGTCTGTAGCAAAATCACTTTCTCATCCCTTGAGACGGCTATTTTAAACTTTCTCCTCTCTCTTCATACCTCCAGCACCCTTGTCTCCCCTTACTTTCAGCTGATGATCTCCCTTCATACTCACCCACCTCATTTTTTGTGTCAGAGTCTGCTAGTATCCCCAGTATTCCTCTCCCTCTTTCTTTGTAATAACGCCCTTGATCTTTTTAGCTAGAAATATGGCTGTCCCATGTAAAGACCATATTTTCCAGCTTCCTTTTCAATTGATTATAGCTATATGGCCAAGTACTGGCTAATGAAATGTAAGGGGGAGTATTATGGGTAGCTTTCAGGAAATGTTCTAAAAAGATAGAACTGGCTTGTGCCCTTTGATCCTTTTTTTCTCCCTCCTCTCTTTTGCTACGTGGAATGAAACTATGATGCTGGAACTCTATCTAGCAGCCATCTTAGACAGGAAGAGTAGGTCCGCATATTGGGATAGAAGAGTACTGAGCTAGAAGGGGTCTGATTCCTAACAATTTTATGACTTCCAAATCAACCCTGAACAACCTACCTCTGGACTTCAGGTACATGAGAGGACTGAATTCTGTCCTATTTAAACAATATTCTTCCAGTTTCTGGTCACATATAGACAAATGAATCCTAACCAAATACATCAGCCTTTCTAGGTTGAGATGTACTTTCTGTGCCTTCTCTCTAATCATAATGGAAGTGTCCCTCTCCTATTAAGGCCAGCCTCTTATTAAGGCCTTAGTTTCTACAGTTATTTCCTCTCACAAATCATCAGTTTCTCACTCCTCAGTCATTTAGAGATCTTTGCATAACTAGCTCAGTTTCATCACTCTGGTCTTAAGTCTAATTGTTGTCTCCTCATAGAGGCTGTTCTTGACCATAATATCTAAGGTAGTTTTCTCTTATTTTCTATCTCATTATCCTAGTGTATCTTATTTAGAGCATTTAGGGCAATCTGAAATTAATTTTATATCCATTTATGCGCTTATGGTCTGATTCCTCACATACCTTCAAGAATGTAAGATCCACATGGTCAGGGACTTCATCTTTCCTGTTTCTAACACCTACTAGGCTCTCAAGAAATGTTTGAATGAATGAATGAATGAATGAATTTTGTTGGAATTAAAGAAGGAGAGATAGAGGTTGGAGGACACCTCCCAGAGTAATTTGGGCCTGACTGAAATTCAAGTTTGAATAAAAGTGTGACCAGAAGACACTGAAGAGGGAAGAGGAAGACATTCCCAGAAGAAGGAACAGCATGCTCACTTGCAGAGGTGGAGAGAGCATGTTGTATGTGGGCATTGGTCATTCAGCATGAAAAGTGCACAGAGCTGTCAGGAAGGAATGGCAGGAGTGGGGGCTGGAAAGTAGGAATGGTTCAGACTATGCCACCCTAAGGGAAACTGGTGAAGGATTTTAAAGGTGAGAGACATATTTGATTCAGTGATTAAGGGCAGGCCATCATGCAGACGATGGGTTGGAGGTAAAGAGACCCATCTAAGGGACTATTAAGGAGGTCTATGTAATAATCAGTGAAGCATGGACCAAGCAGCGCCTGTGGGGATTAGAGTGGGTAAAGGATCTGATAGGATGATAGGAAGTTGAATCAAGAGTGCATCACCTAACGCTTCTTTATAATGTGACAGTATGTTGTGATGAAATAAGGCTTTGGATTCAGAGACATAAATCAAATCCTGTCTCCTCACTTCCGGATTGTGTGACCTTGAGAAGTCACTTAACCAATTATCCTCATTGGCAAAGTAGTGACAATATCATATACTTCCTCTTGTTATTTTTAGGACTAAAATCAGTTGAATATGACCACACCCACCTGTTCTGGTGCATGCCACAAAATGGGACCTGAAAAAATGTTAGCTCTCTCCCCTAACCCTTCTCTTATTCTCCAGTTCAACTCCTGTAGGAATGAGAAAACGGGAAGGCAACATCTCAATAGAAATAGGTAAGCCTTTAGGTTTTGTGAACCTGAGGCAGTTAGGCAGCAGCTGGGCTATTTAGAAGCAGCATGGAGTTAAGTGATGCTGTGATTGTGGAGCATCCTTCTAGCCTTAACAGGGAGATAAGAGGGGAGGTAATACAGCATAGAGTGTTAGAGCTGAATTAATAATAAAATAATGAATCATTACATTTTAATTACACCTTAATTTTAGTTGACACTTTATTAAGAAAATGTATTTTTGAATAGAGACAAAAATCCATATAACCATCTCTCAGCTTTTACAGTTAACATAATTTTTCCATTCTAATTTCATCTATTCCCTCTACTATTTTTGGCAAAGTCTTTGAAAGCAAATCCCAGACATCATATCATTTCACTTTATCATATGTTATTTGGTAAAGATTTTTAAAAATAACCATTATCACCTGTAACTAGTGAGAATAGACCCCATTAGCGTTTTCTGGTATATAATCTAAATCTCTTCTAACTGATTCAATGGTTCAGCACCATAGTCTCTCTCTTGCAAACATCCTTGTCCATCTTTCCCTCCATTATGCCAAAAACTTAACAACAATTCACGAATAATGTATAATTCCCAGTCCATGTGCAATTTTCCCCAATTGTCTTTAAATTGTCATTCTACTGTTGTTTGCATGAATCAGGATGCAAACAAGGTCCACACATTATAATTGTATTTCATTTTATCTAAACAGTTTCCCTCGTTTAAAACATGTCATTTAAAGATTTCTTGAGTAATACCCTACAAGCACAGGCAAACAAAGCAAAAATGGACAAATGGGATCACATCAAGTTAAAAAGCTTCTGCACAGCAAAAAGAAACCATCAACAAAGAGACAACCCACAGAATGGGAGAAAATATTTGTTTGCAAACTACCAATCTGACAAGGAATTAATAACCAGAATATATCAGGAGCTCAAGCAACTCTAGGAAAAAAAAATCTAATAATCTGATTTTAAAATGGGCAAAAGAGGCTGGGCATGGTGGCTCATACCTGTAATCCTAGCACTTTGGGAGGCCAGGGCAGGCGGATCATCTGAGGTCAGGAGTTCCAGATCAGCCTGGCTAATATGGTGAAACCCCATCTCTACTAAAAATACAAAAATTAGCCAGGCATGGTGTCGTAGCCTTTAATCCCAGCTACTTGGGAGGCTGTGGCAGGAGAACTGCTTGAACCTGGGAGGTGGAGGTTGCAGTGAGCTGAGATCATGCCACTTGCATTCCTAGCCTGGGCGACAGAGCGAGACTTGGTCAAAAAAAAAAAAAAAAGATCTGAATTGACATATCTCAAAATAAGACATACAAAAGACAAACAGGTGGCTTAGCATCACTGATCATCAGAGAAAGGCAAATCAAAACTACAATGAGATATCATCTTCCCCACTAACATGACTTTTATCTAAGGACAGGCAATAACAAATGCTGGCAAGTATGTGGAGAAAACAGAAACCTCCTACACTGTTGGTAGGAATGTAAATTAATACAACCGCTATAGAGAATGGTTTGGAAGTTCCTCAAAAAACTAAAAATAGGCCGGGCGTGGTGTCTTACTCCTGTAGTTCCAGCACTTTGGGCGTCCAAGGTGGGCAGATGATTTGAGGCCAGGAGTTCAAGACCAGCCTGGCCAACATGATGAAACCCTATCTCTACTGAAAAATACAAAAATTAGCTGGGTGTGGTGGTGCATGCCTGTAATCTCAGCTATTTGGGAGACTGAGGCACAAGAATCACTTGAACCCGGGAGGCAGAGGTTGCAGTAAGCAGAGATTGTGCCACTGTACTCCAGGCTGGGTGACAGAGCAATAATCTGTCTCAAACAGCAACAACAGCAAACTAAAAATAAAGCTCCCATATGATCCAACAATCCCATTTCCAAAAGAAAGGAAATCAGTGTATCAAAGAGATATCTGCACTCCCATGTTTATTGTAGCACTATTCCCACTAGCCAAGATTTGGAAGCAACCTAAGTGTCCGTCAACAGATGAATAGATAAAGAAAATGTGGCACTTACACACAGTGGAATATATTCGGCCAAAAAAAGGCCGGGCGCGGTGGCTCAAGCCTGTAATCCCAGCACTTTGGGAGGCCGAGACGGGCGGATCATGAGGTCAGGAGATCGAGACCATCC
>NW_012115043.1:3831943-3854563 GCF_000951035.1 Colobus angolensis palliatus | reverse complement strand
AAAAAAAAGAATGAGATCCTGTCATTTGCAACAACACGGATAGAACTGGAGATCATTATGTTAAGTGAAATAAGCCAGGCATAGAAGGGCAGGGTTCACATGTTCTCACTTATTTGTGGGAGCTAAAAATTAAAACAATTGAATTCACTGAGATAGAAAGTAGAAGGATGGTTACCAGAGGCTGGGGAGTGTAGTGTGGGGCTTGGGGAGAATTGGGGATAGTTAATGAGCACAAAAATATAGTTAAATAGAATGACTAAGATCTAGTATATCAAAAGTAGGTGACACTGGCTGGTCACTCTGTTATATTCAACAATAATTTATTGTACATTTAAAAATAAAAGCATATAACTGGATTGTTTGTAATACAAAGAAAAGATAAATGCTTGAGGTGATGGCTGTTTATCCTGATGTAATTATTACTTATTATATGCTTGTATCAAAATAGCTCATATACCCCATAACTATATATACCTACTATGTATCCACAAAAATTAAAAATAAAAAAATTTTAATGTCAATTATTTGTTGAAGAAACCAGGTCATTTGTCATATAGGTTCTTCTCACAGTCTGGATTTATCTGATTGCAATCCCGTGGTGCCATTTTACATGTTCCTCTGTCCCTAATATCTCTTGTAAATTGGTAGTTTTATCTAGAAGCTTGATTGTATTCAGATTCTGTCTTTTTGGCAGGACTACTTCATATTGTACAATGGTGCTATACCCAGTGCCTGTGTATTTTCTTTTATAGCATATCAAGAGGCAATTTCTTTTTTTGTCTTTTAATAATATTAAGACTGATCGATGAGTCCAAGAATTATCAGCTGAATTTGTCTTTTATAAAATTCTCTGCAACTTTTCACTTAATGATATTAGCAACCATTGATATTTGCTTTAATACATTATTTCATTAGGAATTACAAAGTAGTGATTTTTAGAATTCTATCATTCCTTTGCATTTTTTTAGCCTCTGTGAGGAAGTTTTCTTTAGCAACTCTTTGGTGACTCTGAAAACCAGTTTTAATTACTTACTTTTTGCTTAATTACTTTTTTTATTTATCAATTTTTAGGTTAATTTATCGATTTTATCAACTAGGTTTTTGAGGGGAAGAGAATATTATTAAGAACTCATGGATTTTTATATGTTTGAAGTGTTTCAATCGATTGTAATCGTTATTTTGGGGCCAGTGGGAGCCTCTTTCACATTGGTTCCAGAATAGTACTTTATAATTTATAAGATACTTAACTGTACATTAGTCATTTGAACTTTACAAACAACCCTATGAAGCTAAGTGTTACTAACCAGTTTTACAAATGAGAAATCTAGATCACACAGCTCAAATCAGGACTTGACGTCTATTGTTCTTTGTATTACATGAGACAGTGATTGAAAGAATGTGTGTTTAAGGTGACTAAATTCTTTGTATTTTTCTTTTCTCTGCTTTTGAGACTAAACAGCAGCTGTCTTTAACCAGTGGGAATATGATATTAAGCAATATCCACTTTAGAAGACATTACTTGCAGCAAACACTGTTGATAATACTGTAACTTAGTAAATAGCCTCTCTCAACTTTTGTTTGTGAAGCATTTCAATTTTGATTACTCTGTGTGGGATCTACTGCTCAGATGTGTGTCATTTTATGGTCTATCCATGTCTGGGGAGCTGGCATTACACGCTGCCTAGTGTTTTTAATTCAGAAGTTCTTCTAAAAGAAACCTTAGCCTCCTATATTCCAACCCTAGTTTTAATAGCATAAGCTATTTCCTTCTTATATAGCTTTGTGGGCATAGTAATAAAATAAATACCACAAAATCACTGATGAGATGAAAATTGAGCTCCCTGCTTCTGTGCAGCCATGTAGGTAAAACAGTAATTGGCTCTGATAATAACTTTTGTTCTTACAAACCAAAGTCTAAATGAGAGTCACATTTGATATATCTGCTTGTAATTACCATCAAAAGGAGAGAATACCAAGTTTAGATTATTTAGTGACTCAAGATAGATTACATAAATTGATATCTTTTCTTGACCAATTTACTAAAATTTTCTGAAATTATTTCTGATATTTATCTTACTGTTGATAAAAAATGATCATCTTCCAGAGCATACTTTCCTGCTTAATGGAATGATTAATTTTATTTTTGTTTTTGAAGTCTATAATAGATGTTCTTGAAAACCTTATTATTGGGTCTCATAATACAGCGTATGTTTGTAAGGATTTTCCCATATATCACGATAGATGGTTTGTAAGACAAATTTAGGTTTTGAATGTATTTGGTAGTGAATTTCAGTGAAACATTTGTTATGTTAAGTTTTTTTTTTTTTTTTTTTTTTTTTTGAGACTGAGCCTCACTCTGTTGCCCAGGCTAGAGTGCAGGGCATGATCTCAACTCACTGCAACCTCCACCTCCTGGGTTCAAGCAATTCTCATGCCTCAGCCTCTCAAGTAGCTGGGACTACAGGCGCCCGCAACCATGCCCGGCTAATTTTTGTATTTTTGGTAGAAACGGGTTTCACCATGTTGGCCAGACTGGTCTCGAACTCCTGGCCTCAAATGATCCACCCACCTCGGCCTCCCAAAGTGCTGGGATTACAGGAATGAGCCACCATGCCCGTATGATTATGTTAATATTCTTTAAACATAGATGCCTTTTAAGTGTTTTTGAAAAGAGCAATTAAATCATGTGTGCTACATATTACTATTTTGGTATACACAAGCATTGGTACCAAATTAGTGAATATGAGAATATTAATATTTTTAAATTATCTTTTAACCTCAAATCATTGCTTTAGAACCCAACAATAAAGAATTGATGGTACATCTATCATTTCTGTTGGATTTCTATTTACATACTGATTTCTTTTCAGAAATAACTGTGTCTAGTACTACAGAATTTAACAATAAGCAGAACACTACAGGATTTTAAGGCCAGTTTTAACAGTGATTCTGTATTTGGCCATTTCCTCCCTATACCAGACCTATAACCACACAAACGTGATGGAGCATGATAAAACTAAGAAAAGTGCTATGGCCCACTGAGCAAATAATCCCATAATTTAAGTTCTAACAGCTTAGATGTGATAGATGAAGCTATTACCATTCTGTATCCAGAATACACACATTTTAAAAATACCCTAATTACAAAAACCCAGATCCAGTCAATATAATACATATTAGCAATTTCCCAATCCTTGGTAGAATAGAAATTATTCTGAACGTTTAAGAAGGAAAATATTATGTTCAGGTATTAATTTCAATAAAAGAGGCAATCTGCTTCCATGCAAAAACCCTGGAGTAGTGCTGTGTTACCCACAGAAGAAAAGCCATTTATAATTAGGTATGACATTACTTTTGTGACCACGTGTACCTCAAGGAGAAGGAAATAGACATGCCTTGTTTGAATCCTGTATCCTTGCCCAGATTAAATAAAGTCGACAGTTAAGGGCAGTTATTTGGAGATTTGGTTTAAGAAATGCTATTGGTCGGATACAGTGGCTCACACCTGTAATCCCAGCACTTTGGGAGGCTGAGGCAGGTGGCTCATGAGGTCAGGAGTTCGAGACCAGCCTGACCAACATAGTGAAACCCTGTCCCTACTAAAAATACAAAAATTAGCCAGGTGTGGTAGCACGTACCTGTAATTGCAGCTACTCAGGAGGCTGAGGCAGGAGAATCACTTGAACTTGGGAGGCGGAGGTTGCAGTGAACCAAGATTATGTCCCTGCACTACAGCCTGGGTGACAGAGCGAGACTCCGTCTCAAAACAACAACAACAACAACAACAACAACAACAAACATGCTATTAAAAAGTAAAAGGAAGATTTGGAATATCTGTTAAGAAAGACCTTACCTAGACGTATCTATGCTTATCTAGCATACATTCTGTAGATATTTTTGTAGCCTTCTTCT
The DNA here is from genome assembly GCF_000951035.1 of Colobus angolensis palliatus. Taxonomy (NCBI): domain Eukaryota; kingdom Metazoa; phylum Chordata; class Mammalia; order Primates; family Cercopithecidae; genus Colobus; species Colobus angolensis. Next base: position 3,850,651 of record NW_012115043.1, on the reverse strand, counting down.
TCACTTTGACCTTAGGCACAGACCCTTTATGAATGCTTATGTCAAAGAAATAGCTGGATCATGAACAAATCTGTCTGATTCCTACAACCATTTTAACAACTGCGTGAGATCACCCTCAAAACTAAGACACTTAATTGAAAGGAAAACAGTTAAGTTGCTCACGGTACTTCTAACCTCCTTTTTAAAAAGTTACAAAGCCTACAAGCCTACATATTTTGACTCCATTTTTATGAAATGTCCAGAATAGATATACATCAGTAGAGACAGAAAGTAGATTACTGGTTGCCTGGAACTAGTGGGAGGAGGGAATGGGGAGCAATTGCTAATGGGTATAAGGTCTCATTTTGGAGTGATGGATATGTTCTGGAATTAGATAGTGGCGATGGTTGTAAGAATATACTGAAAACCACTGAATTGTACACTTTAAAGGGGTGAATTTTATGGTATATGCATTGTATTACAATTTTAAAAATCACAAAAGACTAGAAATTGTTAGTAATACCATATTCCCTACGTGCGAAATTATCTTTTAGCCTAAAATCTTAGAATCCCAACGCTCAGGCATGGTTCCTCAAGAGACCATCAAGTCTAACATGCATTTTGCAAATAAAGAAACTGACTTCCATAGAGGTGAAGTGACTTACCCAAGGTCACACAGAGCAGTCGAGAGGAGAGCTGGCACCTAGGGGTCCTGACAACTATCTAGTGCCCCTTCCCACCACCACTATGTGGCCCACTCTCGTGGTTTATTTTTAAGCATGTCAATGATAACTAATTTGAATTATTTAAAATGAGGAATAAGTGGTTCAAACAAGAGGCTTTTATTTTTTTCCTAATGAAAGCATAAATTATTCTTGCAGATAACAGAATCTCTGTGAAGGAGTAGATAAATTTGTTGTAAATTTACCAGGCCCAAATTGAGATTTACCTGTAAATGTCCCTGGAGGAAAGTGGCCACATTAACAGACCAAGGGAGCCCTCTGCCTGTGTATTTGTGGTATAGATTTCATTGGCAAAATCCTTGACCTGGAAAGCTAAAAATAAATTAAGACCAGGTATTCTATCTAGTCCTTTGCCCACCTTGGTTTATTTTTGAGAAAATGTGTCTGAGGATGTATTTGTGGGAGCAGTGGGATACACAGAGGAAAACCTGTAGAAAGTTCCTTTTCTGTGAATAAAAGGGACTGATTAGCAGCCTAAATAAAAGATCCAAATATATTTTTTTCCAGTGAGAATTTCATTAAAATAATTATTTCCAAAGAACTTTAAACTCCTTTGAGGATATAAAATGTTAGTAAGCATTTTTGTTCATCCAGCATGAAAGTTTCATTGTTTCTTTGTTTCAGCGAAAGATAGGGTTGAATGTAAAAATCATGCAGGATCCTGAAAACATCCACCACAGAGCTGCTGTAAATGCGAACTATGGAATCAGTTTGCCATATATTAATCAGAGAAAAGCATGTGTAAGTAATGAGTTAGTTTAATGAGCTCTTATTTTTTAAGAAATAAAAGTCATTTATTAGTAGTGTAAGATGTAATGTAGATATTAAGTAAAGATTGTGATCCTTTTGTCTTTGGAATTTTTTGGAGATGGAGTGGCTCTCATTCTGTTTATAATTAGCAATGATTAAGAAAATGTAAGCCTATTTTAAAGACTTATTTGTAGCTCATTCAGATTTCTCTATTTTATTTGATATTCCTAAATAATCTAGTACCATAATTTTAATGAGGAAATAATTTACCAGCAAAAAAAATTAATAGAGAAATTTTAAATATTGTATTTCTTTGATAGTAGGCTTAGCACTAGAAAAATCAAAATAAAACAACAGCACAGAATCCTCTTCACTTGTGTATACTCTCATAATGTACAAATATTTGAGAATGTTATTCTAAAGCTGAGGTAAGCAGGGACTAATCCTTTATGTCAGCAAAATAATGAGAGGGAAAAAGAATCAAATGTAGATTTGCAGTAAGAGATCTCAGAGTTGATGCCTATTTTTGCCATCGACTAGATGCTACCTTGTCCTAAAGCAAGGATTGTACTCTTTCCATGTTGTGGAGTTTTCTTAGGAGAATTAAGAGTAGTGCTTCATTTTAACTGGGAAATTATTTAATTTGAGATCATTTCTAACACTGAAAACAATTACTGAGGTAACATCTCTCTATTTTTGTAAATACATTTTTAACCTTTGGCTTCTCTCAAAAGCTCTTAAATGTATGACTTGGTGAAATCAAAACTAAAAGCAAGATTAATGTTAGAATTAAATTGCAAAGCCATTTCTAACTAGCATAATAGTCTCTTAGATTACTCTTCCAAATTTCCTACATAGACATTTTCAACTGCCTACTTCATTCATGTAACCCTGAAATGTATTTTCAGTTTCTTTATATGTGCTTTATGTTATTCTAACAGGTTTGGTTTAAGAGCACTTTATCTTACAAATACTTTTATAGCCTAAGAAATAACCAGAAAGTTAGATATTTTTATTCCTGCTGAAACTTTATTTAAAATGTCACTGTGAATAATGTGAAAGGGTTTTTATCTGCTTCCCATGAGCCCAAAGCTCTTGAAATACAAATATTATTTCTCTGGCAACACAGACAGAAGCAGATTTCTCTTTTGTTGTTGTTGGTTTTCCTCTTCAATCTAGAATTAATATTGGCTTAGCTGGAGGAGTACTGAGGCTTTGTAGCCCGAGGCAACTGTTGTGTTTCATGCGAACTTTTTCTGATGAGTACTGGAGTTTTAAAAGGCATACCTCTAGATTTAAAAAGGATTATGCTTTGCTTTATGAATCTGAATGACGATTCAGACTTAAGTAAATAGAGATTTCAAAATTATATCCAAAACTTGGGACAGATTCTTAGTCACTAATTATATATTTTTCCAATTTCCAAATAGAATGAATGCCTTGGATGTTGTATCTATATACTTTGAGCAGAGAGAATTTGGGAAAACACTTTGCCTTTTATGACATATAGCTAATAGATGTTCATTTACTGTATTAAATCTCCTTTTTCCATCAAAGTTGATGCCAGAAAAATCCACACCAGAGCAACTTAAAATTGGATGTACATTATGTATATTTTTTTCAAACTGTCAGCCTTTTGATCAAATAGTTAGTTGACCCTATCATTTTGTGTTGATATAGTTGTATGGTAGTACTAACTGAAAAACAGTATTTTCATTTTGGATTTACAAAACAGAAGCATTGTGCAAAAAGCACTGTGAAAGAAGTTTGTTCAGGTATTTGGTTTTAAACAGTCATATAAAGCATTTGGGGATAAATGCAGTTGTGATTTACCACTTATAAAAATCATTTCAAAAGCACTAACCCAAAGTAGAGTAATGTGTCTAGCATTGTGATGTATAGTTAATTAGAAAGGCATCATCAAAGCTAATCATTTTAGAACTAAACACTCAAAGGGGATTATTATTTGGCTGCCGAGGGCCATGTGTTTCCTTACTTCTTATGAAACTTGATCAGCTTGTCAAAAGCCTGTAAATAACCTTAGACATTTTTGACAGAGCAAATGTGAATATGTAGCCAGTTTCCATTATTTGTTCCCAGAAGCTGGTATCTTCTCCATCTTATGAAGTGGTGTATTCCTCCTGATAATAAGAGGCTGATGCAAGGATTTTAGTGCATTGAAAACACATATAACCCCTGCCACACACACATACTCATATTGCAAAACTATCTTGAAAATTTTATATCCTGTGACTCTGTTATATAAAATCAATTTACCAAAAACGTATTAAAAGTGAGACTCACTGGTGATTTTTTCAATATCTTCAGTCTGCCAAATAGTAACAAACAGCCTTCTAACATTTTTTCTAGTAGGTCCTCAAAGGTGTGTGGAAACAAGAAGAAATCCCTGGTACTGTTCACATTCCCTCACTGACATCTAGTTCCAGTTAGAGTTTATAGTATAACACATTAAGAGATCTACAGAAAATTTGACTTTGATTTATTTCTTTTAAATAAAAAGTGTTTCTTAAAAGGCTTGAAACATGTATCTGTTAGCATGAATTTTAAAAGAATGATTATGAATGCATAACAAAATAGCCAAACCAAACATTGCTTTGAATTGCTGCACAAATAACTCTGATTATAACTGTTATGACCTAGAAAAGAATCATAAAAACATTTTTCTTTTTGGCAAGATATGAGTTGCTGTAGAATTATACCAGTTCTTTGGTCCCACTTTCCAAATAAATAAATATATAATGCAATGTAAACTTAGAATCTTTTATTTATTCATGAGGTTGAATTTAATACTATTATGATTTCTAGATTTTATGAGTCATATGTTATGCAGTGTTTTCCACTAACTTAGTTGGGTAGCAACCACACTTCACAAATCATAGTTTCATTCTTTACTGTTTCACTTGGGGTGTACATAATAATCTCTCTCTCACTGAAAGCATATTCATTTCTGAAATGATAAAGTAATAGAAAGTGAGGCAATTGTGTTAATGTCAAATGATTAGAAGAAGCACCAGAAGTAAGGAGTGGGGGCAGGGGGTGGGAGTGGAGAAAGAAGGGCGATTTCAGAACATGATTGTGTTTTAAGCCCATGCATATGGCCACAATTACAGTCACAACATAATTTGGCAACGGTAGCAGAATTAGATTTAAACAAATTGATGTTACACTGCAGTAATTCAGAATGAGCTTGTTGCATTTATAAACCATAACAAGAAGCAGAGTGAATTAATAAACCCTTCTTGTCACTAAAAATAAAAAAAGGGAATAATTGCTGAGATGGAGTTAACTTAACAGATGACTATAGTCAGCATCCTTTCAGGCTAGATATGGGAAAGTGAAGGTCACCCCCATCTCAGATGACAAAGAGGGAACATTTTGTTGGTAAACAAATTAATCTTTTGAAAGGTCGCCATTTGTTTTAAGTTTTTATCCAGTTCTTGTCATCTGGAATCAGAGATTGACTGTCATTTCACCAGGCAGGGGTGCAGTTGAGGCAGACAAAGCTGCTTCTGTACGTATCAGCATTCCTTGACAAAACTCAGTGCCTGATTGTGATGCTATGGGCTGCTGGTTTACAGCTGTCTCCGGACAAGAGTGGAGGCCCACCCCTGAATTCCAATAAGATGGGCCTGCATGTTCCGCCTGCTGTAAGCTGGCCCTCTGCCCACAAGTAAAATGTATTGTAGTTCAAGCCAGCAATTATCTCTTTTACTTCCTTCTGTGCTGCTTCTGTTCTCTTTTTCCAAAAACAGATGTGGGTATTCACTCAAGTTCTGCATCTATTCTTTCTCACACCTGCTGGGGCAGAATTTTGACAGAGGTAGAGTTTGAGGGAGCCAGCAGACAACAATCAGATGCAATTTCTTTGAGAGTAATTTAAAAAGAAAATGTTGATTTTTCAGGAAATGTGGAGTCAGCATCTTGGTCCCCCTCCCTTTTCCCAGGAGCATTTGGTAAATTAAATTAGTTGAACAAAAAGAAATAGCTTTAAAGACATTCTGAAATGCCATATCCTATTTATGACATACAGTCATTACCCAAGGACTGTGGTGCCATGCACAACATCCCACTGCCATCATTTAAAGAGAGCTTTCTCTTCAGGTTGCTTAGATAAAGAGTTTTCAACAAAGGAATGACTTTTCATGTCCTTCCTGATTCACAGCCTACAAAATGTATTCCACCAATATGGCAGTGATGGTGATTGTGGTGGTGGAGGTGGTAGTGTATTGCCTTTGTATGTTGTTGCTATTTAGAATTTCAATTCTGCATTGGTTTAGAGTGATGGGAAAGCTGAGGAAAGCGATGGAATGTTGGCTGGTGGATGGCTGTCTCACTAAAGCCCATTGCTCTGGGGGCAGGGAGAGGCAATGAGAGGCTATAGCCTTGTCAGATAACATTCATAAAAAAAATCTAACAGTAGTGAGTTCTTTTAATTTCTTTACAGTGGTATGTTTCTTGAGCTTCTCTGCCAAGATACTGCATGCATTCCCAAACCAACCCCATGCTGAACTGAAACCACTTTTTAGCTCTCAGAATAGTGATTCTGGGTCAGACTGCCTGTTGTGAATCCTTACTAGACTGGGATCTCCGAGAAACAGTCTCCCTTTCCTCATGTAAAATGTCCATAATAAATGTATCTATCTCATAGGATTGTATTGAGTTTTTAATGAGATAATTCAAAACACTTAACAAAGGTCCTGGTAAAAAGAAGTGTTCTGAAAAATATTAGTTATTACTATTGGCGAGTCTCATATATTTATTGTGCCATTGTTTTATACTGTCGTTTAAAGCATATTATTGTAGGGGTCCAGGGAGGGAACCAGAATATTGCTGAGGTCTCCTCCAGGGATACTATTTAATATTTTACATGATTATGCTTTCTTTGCCACACAGATATGAGGACAGGGACCTTGTTGTCTGTTCTGTTTGTCTGTTTTTCAAATCCTCCCCTGCACCAAGCACTGTTTTACACATAATAGGTACTAAGGACAGGACTGATTTGTCCCCTCCTCTGTCTAGTCTCTGCTCTGAAGCTATATAGACTGATGTTGAGTTTTGAAGTGAAGTAATGATTTTGCTGGCTCCTAGTAGGCCTAGTTGCACAGCATACCCCCTCCATGGGCCATCTGATAAGATTTACCTAGTGAAATGCCAGTACTATTGGACTCTTGTTGCAGCCTTGCCACTAACTAACTAGTGTTTCCAAGAGCAGGTTACTCTGTCTCACTCATTCTCATTTTTCTGTTTTATGAATGGGGAGAAGCAAGATGGAGAGGCAATGTGGTGTGCTGGGAGGGGCTTGGAGCTGAGTGGGTCAGAGTTTGGGTCCTGTCTGCTATTTTGCAGTTACTGAACTCTAGGTAAGCAAATTACATTTCAGATCCTGAGTTCCCCGTTTTGTCAAGTCAGGATAATGATGCCTACTAGATAAGGGTGCTATGGAGAATACAGATAATATATTAACATGCTGGCACATAATGGGTACCTAATAAGGTTCTTACCTTCCTGAAAAATGAATTAGTATTAAAAAATCTCTCATTTCCTTCTTCACACTTATGCTTTTAGAAAAGAATCTGATTTGGCTCTTTTTACATCCTAGTGTAAGTGAGTAGTAGGATTTAATGTTCATTTTCAAATTGTTAGAGAACTCCAGTGAGTTTCAGAGGGGTTCTCAGCATTTAATTTGTATTTCATTTTTAATGATAAATATTTAAGCATTTTAAGTATAATAAAGAACAGTACCTACATATTTCAATTGATGCCAAATTTTAATGCATTCGATCATTTGATCGTTCAGGCTTACTCTGAGTGTGTGTGTGTACATTTGAATTTCCCATAAAGGTGTTTTTTATTAGATAGGGTGTAACTTTGTGCTAGTCATATTTTGAAATTCAGATCTGCTCATATACAGTCGTATAATAATCATACAAATAAATAAGCAAAGATTAAATAAGCTAATATGTGTGAAGGTCGTAAAGCAGTGCCTGACTCCTGGTAATCATTCAATAAACATTAATTGGTACTAGTATTAGAACACATGTGTACTACTATCAATTAAAAGCCAGGCAAGTTCTCTGATGCATACTTTTGGCACAGCATAATAGTCAACTGTACAGTTACAATAATATAGCCACATCATGATAATATAGCATCACAGATTGTTTCACTGCTCGATTTAAGTTTGGATTGGTTCTTACATGATTTGAAATGAGCTATACAGTCTTTGACAGTGCACGGTTGCAATGTTACTCTGTTTACAACTGCAGATAAAAGTCAACAGTGAAGCATAATGTCAAAATTTGGACTCAACGTGCAAAACAAAATTAGATTTCTTTGAAACTCAGAGACTGTCTGAAAGAGAAGGGTGGCGAGATACCTGAAAAGAAATTTGAATGGGATATGATAGAACATCCTAAAATGTTACACGACACATTTGAAAAATATTTTTGGTAATTTAGCCCTTTAATTATAGTAGCATTTATTAGGTTTGCCAGACACATTGTTTTATGTATACTGTCTTATTTAACACATTGTTTTATGTAGACTATCTTATTTAACCCTTACATCTCTAAGCAGGTGCCATTTTTAGAACCATTTTATAGATAAGAAAACTGAGACTAAGATTAAGCTGCTTGCCTGAGGTTGTACAGTAAGCAAGTGGAGTCAGGATTCAAATTAATTATGGAATCTATTTGTCAAATATCCCCCAATTGACTACTTACCAACTAATCCTTAATTATCAAGGAATGTAAGCAATTGGTAGACATTGTTAGTGACTTGGTTTTGAAACAAAAAATTTCTACTATTTTAAAGTTTCTGGATCATTTTAATTGAACTAAATTCTGAGATTATAACTGCCATAACAAATTGTTAGCTATTTGAAATTGCTTATTTGTTCACATCTGGATTTTCTACATCTTGTGCAGGCAAAATAAAATATATAAATACATTGTATTCTGTGATAGATGTAAGACTGTAGTTATTTATAACTCTTGATTTCATAATTTGTCTTCATCAAAACAGCCTCATTGTTTCCAGTGTTGGTTTATATTGCTATAACCAGAAATATATAATATAAATACGTATATAATAAATATATAATGTAAGCACATACTATAAATAATAATTATATACATATAAGTACATAATACTATATGCAATTATGTTATTTATATATGTTCTGACATACACAATTATACTAAATTCTTATAAAATTTGCATTTACTTAAGTATCAGCATTCTATTTAAGGTTGCATTTGAAAAACTTGTTCTACTGCTGAAAATAAATTTGCAAATCTTTGGCATCAAGTATTACCTCTCCCATGGGTATTTATTTTTTAACAAGAGCAAATCCACTACTTAATTAAAACAAAGGAGTTAGGCTCTATTAAGGGGTTTCAAGCATGAGTGGAGAGAGAGAAGAGGGATTTGGGGGAATCCAGGAAGAGAGCCTTTGCACTGCTCTGAAATCATTTCAGGTCGACAGCCACCTGCTAACAGGACTAGGCCTGCTCCCTTATGATATACTTTTTACTGTGTGCCTTTTCACTTTATGACTTGGGCCTTGGACTGGAGTATTTGTTTGACTACATATGAGAGATAGTGTTTCTAACCTCAAAATTAATTCCACCTTGAAAAGCCAAAAATTAGGTAGACAGAGGGACCTGTGTCACACCTATGACAGGTTTAGGGTACAGGGGTCCATGGGTAGAACTGCATTTCAGTGTAATAGGTTCCCATGTATTTTGTTTAATCCATTTATAAAAGATTATTCTGAGAAGGGGTCCGTAGGCTTCACCAGACTGACAAAGGGGTTCACGATGTCCCAAAAGTTAGAACTGTGATACATCTTTTCTTTCACACAAAAATCCAGTGTGGGACAAAGTATGCATCAGAACAGAGACATATCCTAAAAACCCTATATTCTTTATGGATGAAATATGCACTTCTCTTAGTTGGTAGTGTGGAAAAACTACGAAAAAGTGGATAATGTCTACAATACCAGCCCAGATTTTTATAAGAATTACACCTTCTTGAGTAAAAATATAAAATTTATGCTTTTGCCTAATTACTGTTGCTTTTCTGTTGCAAGGAGGAAAATGGAGCAGCTACAAAAGTGGTAATGCTTGCAATAATATAGTAAGTGTTCTGTTTAAAATGAAGCAAAGGAAAAATACTACAGCAAGTAGTGTTACAGCATTAGCCACAAGAAAAATGGGACTAATAGGATTTTTTTTTATCATGGTCCAGGTTAATTATCTACTAAGAGGTTCTTGAGATGAATAAATACTATTGCTGTGTTCCCCAGTATTCTAACCCATTGTACCTTAAACTGTACTTGAATTCAAGTATACATTCCTAGCCTTTTAGAACCTCCTTGGTAGAATGGAAGTAAGTACCCATAGACTAGATTGATTTACCCTACACTTTCTTTAAAAGCCTAGCTTCTGAATTACGCTACAGCATGTGTAAAGTAAACCCAGAAAATACTTACTTAGAGGAGATTCCTCTCATTAGGCTATAAAGTTTGGGCAGTATGACCTGAAAATACCAGATTTATATAATTGATTATTTATATAAAAAGATTATATAATCTTTTTACTTCCATCTCTATCTTCCACAACAGCTTGAATAATAAATCAGTTTATGGCTGGCAACTAAGGTGTCATGGTCTGAAAACAACCATGCATGCTTTAGTAGAAAGAGCCATAGATGGAGAATCAGAGGACTTGGGTTTTCAATCCTGCTCTCAATTCTGGTGCTGTGAACCAAGTTAACATAGGTATACTACTTAGTCTCTAAAGACAAATTCTTCATCTACATACTGAAAAGATAAATTGGCTACTTCAGAATCATCATCAGAGCCACAGTCCTGGTTATGTGACTCCCAGATTAATGCTCATTTGGTTCCTTGTGGAGCCACCAGTCTCTCAAGGATCAATGTAATTGGATGGAGGCAAGCCTTAAGATAGGCCTTAGAGGAACTGATGGGCAAGACTAAAGGAGAGGTGGTGTACATTTTAAATATCAGAAGCAATATAAGCACAGGCAGAGGTAGAGAATAGTGAGAGTAATGGAGGATGGCTTAGAGATTTGCCTAATGAAGTTGTAGAAACCAAAAGATGTTGTTGGCTGTGGAGGCCAGTTGATGGATGGCCTTGAATGGGCCACTGGAAATCCAATTGTGTGATTCAGGATCATAAAAGGCAGGGCTTAAGGCAGACAGCTTCTGAAGTTAGATAACTTATCCAGCTTCTTTAACTGAAGGGCAACTTTAGAATTCTTTTGAATGATCTCTATTCCTTGATGTCTTCATTAGTTATTAAACTTTATTTTCTCTCCCTTTGGCTATAAAGCAGTAGTACTTTGTTGAATAACCTTATCTCCTGAACTTGTTAGATAATCATAAAACTGCCTCATTGGAGTTCTACAGGCTGCACCTTCCCCTGACCATTTACATACAACTCTCTGTCCCTTTCGTATAAATGGCCACTCAGAACTGGCCAATCTAACTGGATGGCTGGGATTTCCTCTCAGTCCCTCTTACTTTCTGTCCTAATGCTGTATGCCCCACTACTACTAATGATTCTGCCTGTAACTTCCTCTCTAATCCCTACTTCTCACCCACCTCTCCAACATTAGCTAAAAGCAGGACTTGTTGGGGCAAGAGAAGTGGTGGCAAGACAAAAGGATAGAGAGTAGGAATGGTTGATTCCTCACACTTTCTGACCCCATCCCCCACCCAACTCTCCTATTGCCATTTCCCAGCGTCAGCACTGGACAGTATTAGCCTCCTGTCCCACTCTCACCCTCTCCCCAACTCCCTTGTGGTCCCAATCTAATAATGCACAGAAATGCCCAAGAGACTATCTTAATCCAAATGTTTTCTGAAATATGGGTGTGTTTCCAAACTTACTATCTCTTTGTGCTAAATGAAAAAAAAAAAAAGAAAAGGAAAAGTGGTATTCATGGAATAGGCTTTTTACTTCCTGACATTTTTTTCTTTTATATAAGCAGTAAAATCCCTTAGAAAATGTCCAAATTGTTCTTTTTTAAAGTAGGAGTCACAGCATAGTTGTATTGGGTCTGGCAGATAATACGTTACTGAAATGACTGAGTGTAAAGGCTAGATCCACATTACTGGAGTACTGAACTGAGGAGACAGGCTTTCCCTCCAGGAGGCAGCCACCTTAGCTCTAGCCTTTTGTGACTGGGTTTCCAAAAGAAGCTGGAAAGTCATGCTTATATTTTTTTGTGAAATCTAATTTTTAAATGTGTGATTAGATAATTTTTTTAAACCCTATGTAGTTCAAAGAAAATATTCTTTAGGCTATTCCTGTCTTGGAAGTCAACAATTTAAATCCCCTGGTTCAGAAACAGGAAGAGGTATGATTTTAGGTATGATAGTATTGATGTCTTCATCAACACTATCATACCTAAAATCATACCTCTCTTGTGGGTAGCTGACTGGCAACTTAGAGCCCATTAGAGTGCTAATACCTTAGTGAAGCCCAAGATGTAACCCTCGACTTCATAGGATTAGAGATTTGCTTTTTACCAGAGTCAGTCAATCTCTTGGGTACAGCTGAACTCACAAGAGACTGATGTACAAACTGAAATGACACTTTATGTATTCTGAGGAGAGCTATCATGGTCAAACAGACCTGAATGTTCAAATCAGCCTGATCTGTTGCACATATTTTCTCCTTATTAGAAAGCTACACAGAATCCAGTTAGAAGGCTGCTTAGTGAACAGGGAAACTGACTAGGGTAATGAGTTGGACAATCTTCATGGTGAGCAGCAGCATCACACTTTTATAGTCTGACACACCCATCTGTGAAGCTACGCTTGCCAGAAGGATATGAATACATCCCTGGAAAGTGAGTGCTTTATAGATACTGAGAAATTCTGCCTCTCCAATTCAACTTTTTATAGTAAATATTAACAGCTACTATCTGCTTGGGGTTGACTATGTGCATTATGTTATATCACAATCCCCATGGAATGAGTGATATTATCTACATCTTACTGGTAAAGAAACTTCAGTATAGAGAAATTAAGTTACTTTCTCCAGTCATTCAATTAGTAAGTGATAGAACTCAGAATCAGGCTCTATCTGATATTACAGCCTGTGTTCTTAATCTTTGCCTTCCTTTTTACTAATTTCCTGCTATGAAATACCACTCACCTTCAGCTGATGTCTTATGTCTTTGATAACACCAATTAGACTACATTCCCTTTTTGAATCTTTTAAGTCAGCTTCTACATGGATCTGACCACATTGATCATGTATCTGTTTTTCTAGTTGAACACTCCGAGTTGGGGTAAGGGGTGACACATCTCCTTGTCACTAGTTTATACATCCTATCTGAGTAATTATACTATCCAGAGGATGAGAGAAACCCTGGCTGGAACAAACAGAATGTATCAGGAGGAGAAAGAAAAGAGGCAAGAGGAAACCAACCCATAGGGGAAGTATTCTTGGGCGATTTCTTGGTAAGAAATGCTGCTTGCCTTATCTCCCCATCGTCCCAAAGCCATTAGGAGCTACTTTTAGAGAAAAATAATTCTCCTTTCTCCTTGTCTAGCTGGTGAGAGGCCCAGATATGTCTAATGGTTAGGCTCAGATGTACTAATACATTATCTGAGCTTGCCTGGGGACCTAACCACTTTAAGATTGTTCCTAAGAAAACTTAATTTTCTGAGTTCCAAAATGCCCTTTTCCATTTCTCACTTAAGATGGGTCTAACCCTTATAGAAGGTTATCGGGAGGAGTTGTATAGTGAAAAGAGCGACCCAAGAGAGCAGTAGCATTGTCTTCTCCACTCATTTAAAAGTGTGCTCCTTACCTAATACTGGGTTAGTTTAACATAACCATAATTTTGAGCAGGACATTTTACTTTTTCAGAAAAGGATTTTCAAACTGTAATCATCTTACTTGTGGAATTATCGTGTTATCTAATTTATGGAATTAGCATTTAATCTAAACATTTAAATTTCAGGGAAATTACCTATCACCAACTTGCTACCATCTTGGGTTTAGTATTCCATTTACCCATAGCTTAAAGTGTAGAACCTGGACTTTAACAGAAGGGAAGGTAAATCTCTCAGCAACTTCTACTTTATAATTTGAACACTTGCAGGACACCTAACTGTGCTTCTGCTCTTGGCTGCATGTTAACCTGGAAGGTACTACATACTCAGGATAAATACTGCGTTAAGTGTTAAGCAATAGCTAACATTTCTGAGGGCTTGTCTGAGTTGCGCATGCTGTTAAGTACACTTTACATGGATTATCTCACATAATCCTCACAGTAACCCTAAGAGGTAAGTACTATTCCTACTTTCATTTTACATTTGGGGAAACTGAGGCAAAAACCAGTTAATAAAATTCACCCAAACTCACACAAGCTAAAAGTCAAAGGATGTTAATTCAAACTCAACCAGTTGGCTTTCAACCTAGCATTCTTTATCCTTATTCTATACTACCTTCCAGGTAGCTTTGAGGGTGGTGATTTTGACCTGCATTTGAGGGACATATCTGGGCCCAGCCCAGTCAAAGATTGCTTTCTTAATGACCAAGGAATTTGATGAAGAAATTTCTCTGCCCCAGTCTGAGACAGAAGTAAAAGATCAGAGTATTTAATAAAGGCTGTATTAACTCAAAGACTAGAACAAGAAGATGAGCTAGTACTTTTAAGATGAAAACTTCCCCAACTACATTCATATCTCTAACTTCAGACATAATGTCCAACTTGGTCAGAATGCAATATAAATTTGCATTTGTTTGTATGTGACTTTGAGTAATACCTTGCTAAAGACCTGTATAATCAAGTGAGAACTGTGTTAAGTTTTTCTTTTTCTTTTTTTGTTTTTATTTTTTTGAGACAGAGTCTCACTCTGTTGCCCAGGCTGGAGTGCAGTGGCACGATCTCAGCTCACTGCAACCTCCACCTCCTGGATTCAAGTGATTCTTCTGCCTCAGCCTCCTAAGTAGCTGGGATTACAGGTGCACACTACCATGCCTGGCTAATTTCTGTATTTTTTAGTTTCACTATGTTGGCCAGGCTGGTCTCAAACTCCTGACCTCAAATGATCTGCGCGCCTCAGCCTCCCAAAGTGCTGAGATTACAAGTGTGACCACCACACCTGGCCAGCCCTCTTTTTTCCCATAATAATGTCTATCCAGATCTTTTAAGGTAGAAAGAATTTTCCCTTGCCTAGGCCATCATAGCATCCTTTTAAAGCATTCACGTGGTATACGTTGAATTGAAAGGGGACTTTGTATCTTTTCCTCTTGTTAGATCTCCTGGAGCCATATTTTTTTCACTTTCATATGTTCCAGGGTACTTTTCAAAATGCATTATGCATAGAAGGTACTCAATAAATCATTAATTTAATTCAATAAAATGTAATTGAATGTTTGAAGAGGAAGGATTCTGTAGAGAAGTGACAGGGCAGGGAAGGTCTGTCTAGTCTCATGGGCATGGTTTTCAGCTGTATTTCTCTCATCTCTCCATCTCCTTCTTCCTACCCCCAAGCCCTACACACAACTTCCCTTAGGTGATTGTAGCAGAATCTTAGGGCTTATGTTTTGGAAGTGAGCCCAAGGCCCAGGTAGGCAACATAGCAGCTGACTTTAGGAAGCAAACATGAAGCTTTGTTCACCCCCATGCCCAATTTTCTGATTATAACACTTTTTTCACATTCTCATTGAAGAAAACTTGGAAAATACAAGGGTTGAAAGGTTAAAAAATTACATAACCTCAATCCCTCCACCTAGAGATAATTATTATGAACATTTAAATGGATTTGTTTTCCATGTTTGGATGTATGATCTATCTCCCTCCTTCCTGCCCTCCTTTCCTTCCTTTCTTCTTTCCTTCCTTCTCCCTTCTCTCCTCTTCTTTTTGTTTCTCTCTTTCTCTTTTTTTCTCTTCTCCCTCTCCACAGTCCCCTCTCTAATGAGGAACACATGTACGTAGTAATAATCTTCACATAAAAAGTGGGGAACCTATGTGAAGAAAACTCCAAAACTTTAATGAACAACATCAAAGAACACTTGAATAAATGGAAAGATATATCATATTCCTGAGAAGGAAAATGTTTATAAGCATGCCAGTTCTTCCCACATTAATCTTTATGTCCAATGTAATTCCAATCAAAATTCATATGGGTTTTATTTGGTTTGCATGGAATATTAATTTTTTCAACTTGCTAGTGTTCATCATCTTGAAGAATAGGCAAAAGGCCTCATTTCTTTTTTCCCTAAAGAAGATTAATGAAGGTGGACTTTTCATATCACTTATTAAAGCATATAATAAAATTACAATAATTATTTCTATGGGTAGAAAAATCGATAGATCAATGGAATAAAAAACTCAGCATAGATATTGACCTTAGTGTAAAAAATAACTTGGAATGTAATAAAGGTAACACTGTAAGTCAATGGGAAAGGGAGGACTTGTTAGATGAATGGTGCCAAGTCACTTGGCTAATGATTTGGGGAAAAAAAATTAGATTAAATCCTAACCTTGCATTCTATACAAAGAAAACTCCAGATGGATTAAACTAAAGTAAGATGTTTTAAAAAGAAGAAATAAAGAAATTAGGGCCGGGTGCGGTGACTCACGCCTGTAATCCCAGCACTTTTGGAGTCCAGGGCGGGTGGATCATGAGGTCAGGAGATCGAGACCATCCTGGCTAACATGATGAAACCCCATCTCTACTAAAAATACAAGAAATTAGCCGGGCATGGTAGTGGGCACCTGTAGTCCCAGCTACTAGCGAGGCTGAGGCAGGAGAATGGCGTGAACCCAGGAGGCGGAGGTTGCAGTGAGCTGAGGTTGTGCCACTGCACTCCAACCTGGCGACAGAGTGAGACTCTGTCAAAAGAAAGAAAGAGAGAGAGAGAAGGAGGGTAGAAAACCATTAAAAAGAGAACTATTTTTCAAGTTTGTCAAAGGAAGATTTTTTTCAGCGTCATAACCTCATATAATATTGACAATCCTCATTACAAGAAAAGTCCATGTTTCTATTAGGCTCCAATCCTAGACCTCGCACTAATTCCTAGGTTGTATTCTTGGGGCAAATCACTTATATTTCATGGGCTTTAGTGTGTTTGTCACTTTGAGGTATTGGATCAAATCATCTCTAAGATCTCTTCAAGTTCTGACCATCCGTAATTCTGATCGAAGTCTGTTTCCTTTGGTTTCCTTCCTTCCCCATTTGTGAGCACTGACACGTGACATGTGGGACAGAAAAGCAGACCAGGTGAAACTGTTTTCTGTACTGATTGTGGAAATAAAATTCACAGAAGGTATTGTTTTTTCAATTTATGCATTCAGCAGAGCATTTGTGGAGTGTTTTCTATGTATGCAACAAAATATGCAACCTGTGCTCATCACTTTTACTTGTTACTACTTTTAATACTCAGAGCGTATTAAAGACATTGTTACTCCCAATTTCCCAGTCATATAATTAACATATGGCTCTTTCAGAATTTGAAGATATATTTTCTTTTGACAATCTGATTCAGAATCTAGAAAAATTATTCGAAGATAAATTGTGAAAAAGGACAAACTCTTACACACAGACATACACATAGAATATTAAAATGACCGAATGAATATTCCTTAAAAATTCGCTTCATTACTAAACGAGTTAATTTTTTTTAATGGGCTGTATCTGAGATTAATCGCTTCATTGACTTCAGCAAAAATACCTGAACTGTAAGTGCTCCTAGCCTCCTTTCAGGTTTGCTTAGGCATCTCTTCCACAGACTTTACTGATACAGCATAGAAATTATGGCAAAGCCCAGTGGAGTCATTGAAGTAAAAGTCTCAGTACTGCTCAGGAAGGGATGCCAAATTAAATAAAAAGAGCCCCAGCAGTTCTGCAGCTGTGTGCCAACCCAACTGCTGGGATGAGGTAAATGAGGACCAAACTTTATTTCACTTATGACCCCAGCCAGTATTTAAACGAAAATGCCTAGAGAGTGGCACACTGCTCTGTAATAAGGAATAAAAAGAAATAGCAAAAATTATTATAGTAAATGATAAATTCATTCCCAAAGTCTTTCTTAGATCTTAAGTGAAACGACTACCATTTAAACTCATTTCTTCTCATGTGGTATCAACTATACACATTTTTTCTTATGAAATGTAATAGTCATATAAGTGAAATGGACAGTACTTTGTTCTCTAGTAATTACTTTTCCAGATTACAGTTTCTGTTGGCATACCACAAATAAATGTTATTAAATACAGTGAGAAAAAGTAGCAACAAGGAATCATTACATTTTTGTCAACCTGAATTCCTCAGAAAATTTTGGGTCCAGTGTGTCTCAAGCTCCTTCGAAGAAAAGTTTTATGTAAAATCGAATTATAACTTGTCTTTTATTAATAGCTTTACAGAATGGGCTCCTATTAACAAATTATAGCAATATCATTGTTAGCTATGTGTTAATCCTTGGATCTTTTTTTCTCTAAAATGTATCCCAAAGAATGCTGGTTCTTTGGAATGTTAATAGGTATTCCATGCAAAAAGAGTATTGTGGTCCCATAAAATTGGGAAACATGAGGTTAAAGAGAGTCAGACTGGTTTTTATGCCATTAAGCCACCTGGAGTCACTAACACACTGATGTGCCTTATGAATCTTTAAGAAGAGGAAATGCAGTTAGCAGTGTTTCCCAAACTTCCTCAGAGTCCCTTTCTGCAGAATAGCTCACAGAACTATATTCTGAGGAACACACTTCGGGAAATTTTGCTTAAGTGCTGGATTTCATAACAATTTTAATGGAAAATTTTCTAGACTACATTACATACTTTCCTTCATTAGTCACGTTTTACCTTAAGTGAACTGTTTTTTGTGGGGGATTGGGACATCATAATAGCTCTACTTTATGTGATGCACTGTATGGGGTCTGTGAGGCATGCAGATGCCCTCACTTCAGATAGCTGCTGTGTGTTCAAAATAGTATTTCTGCTGCAGTTTCCTCCACAGTCATTTCTATTCACCACATTCTTTAAGTCTGTGTTCACAATCCCCCTTGTCACTTCTGCTGCTAACTACCCTTTTATCAGCCTAAAACCCCTTCCAGCTCTGCAAATTGTGATCCTATGTGTGCCTTTTCTTTCTTCCTTTTCTTCGTTTCTTCCTTTCTTTCTTTCTCTTTCTTTCTTTCCTTCTTTCTCTTTCTTTCTTTCTTCCTT
>NW_012115043.1:3740210-3831816 GCF_000951035.1 Colobus angolensis palliatus | reverse complement strand
CCTCCCTCCCTCCCTTCCTTCCTCTCTCTCCCTCTCTTCTCTTTCTTTTTTTCTTTGTTCTCTTTTTCCTTAGGCCCTGCCTGTCCTGAGCTTTGGCAGCAGGGTACCTTGGCTTTTATCAGAAGCCAAATGGCAACACTGTTTTCTCCAGGTTATTGAATCAACGAATCCCAGCTTTGTTTCCACTCACACTTAGAAACTTTTCATTTAGTTCCCTTTCCATATTCATATCTGTACTATATAATATACTCTGTATAATTTCAGTCTTTTGAAATTGAAACTTATTTTATGGCCTAGAATATCATTTATGTTGGTGAATGTTACATGTGCATTTGAAAAGAATGTATATCCTACAGTTGTTGGTTTGTAGTGTTCTATAAATGTTAGGTCCAGGTAGCTGATGATGATTTTCAGCACATCTATATACTTACTGATTTTTAAAAAATTAATTGTTCTACCAATTACTGAGAAGAGGCTTTTAAAATCATCACCTCTAATTGAAGATTTGTCTATTTTTTCCTTTAGTTTTGACGATTTTTGTTTTACATATTTTGTGTTAATATTATTAGAGACATTCACATTTATTATTGTTGTATTTTCTTGGTTATAAGAAACTTTCATCTGTTTAAGACTCTGTCATCTGTTTCATCTGTTTAAGAAAAATCTCTTTTCCTCTGTCATAATTCTCTTTGTCTTAAAGTCTACTTTGATATTAATATAATTACTTCATCTCTCTTTTGCTTACTGTTTGCATGGTATATCAGTCTTTTTTGTTGTTACTTTCAACCTGTGTCTTTAAAATTAAAATGCATTTCTTAGAGTAGCATTTATCATGTCCTGTTTTTTAAGTTCAATCTGATAATCTCTGCTTTTTAGAATGTTTAGTTCATTTCCATTTAATGAAATTTAGACATGGTTTGATTTAGAACAACTGACACAGGACTTTCCTTGTCTACTTTGCTGACTGGGGACCTCCACAACTGGCAACATACTCCCTGGGCCTTGCTCAGCCCTGGGCCATGAGGCTGGAGGTGCCATGTCCACTCAGCCCACCTAGGTTACATACAGCCCTTTGCCTGCGTTAGGTGGTTCCTGAGCTCTTGTCCCACGTCCAAGAAGAATGAGGTTATGGTAACAATTTGAAGGTTGAGGAGGGCAGAGAAAAATTTTATTGAGCAACAGAACAGCTCTCAGTGGACAGGGAATGTGGGGGGTGGTTCCCCACCCTCGCAGTTGGTTTCTCTTCCAATCTGGCTGGGTCTAGGGCTTTTTATGGACTCAGAATGGGGAGTGTGTGCTGATTGGTTTGTGAGGATGCAAAAAAGGTTAAAGGGAAAACACCACTCAAAGGTGGGCATGACAATGTAAAAATACAATTAGGAAAGGTTAGGTATATGTAAAATAGGTGAAGGGTGGGGATCAATCAGTGGAAAGCACACCAAATGGGAAGAAAGGTTCTCGATCTGGTCCAAGGATTTACCTGAGACTTGTAGCTAGGCTTTAAATTGTCTCAGCCTGAAGGTCGGCTTTCACTGGGGACCCACCCCTATCTGCCTAAGCATTTATCTTTATCTGTCTCCTGCAGCTATCACAACCATCTTTCTATTTGTTTTCTATTTATCCCATCCATTTTTTGTTCCTTATTCTTTGATTTCTGACTGACTTAGGGTTACATATTTTTAAATAATTTTTAATATTCCATTTTAAATCTTTTATGACTTTTAAACTATACCTCTTTACATTATTTTTAGTGGTTGCTCTAGGAATTACGATATTCATCCTTAACTTACTAGAGTTTCTTTGGAGTTAATATTGCACCAGTTCACATAAGATGTAAGGAATTTGCAACTATTGACCTCCCAATTTTTGTGCTATCGTTGTCATCTACTTTACATATATTATAAAATGCACACTGTATAATAATTTTTGTTTTAAATAGCCAATTGTCTTTGAGAGAAATTAAGAGAAGAAAAAGATATAATCTTTTATATTTGCCATATATATGTGAGTTGTCATCTGAAGTCATTTTCTGTCAGCTTGAAGAATGTTTTTTAAGCATTTCTCTTTTTTTTTTTTTTTTTTTTTTTTTTTGAGATGGAGTCTTGCTCTGTTACCCAGGCTGGAGTGCAATGGCATGATCTCAGCTCACTGCAACTTCCACCTCGGTTCGCGCCCTTCTCCTGTCTCAGCCTCTCAAGCAGCTGGGATTACATGCACCCACCACCAGGCCAAGCTAATTTTTGTATTTTTAGTAGAGATGGAGTTTCACCATGGTGGCCAAGCTGGTCTTGAACTCCTTACCTTGTGATTTGCCCACCCCAACCTCCCAAAGTGCTTGGATTACAGGCATGAGCCACCACGCCCAGCCTCAAACATTTCTTAAAAGAAAGCTAATGCCTGCTGGTAACACTTGCTTGTCTTTTGTCCAAAAAAAAAAAAAAAAGTATTTAGATTGGCCGAGCATGGTGGCTCACACTTATAATCCCAGCACTTTGGGAGGCCAAGGTGGGTGATCACTTGAGGTCCAGAGTTTGAGACCAACCTGGCCAACATGATGAAACCCTGCCTCTACTGAAAATATAAAAATTAGTTGAGTGTGGTGGCACATGCCTGTAATCTCAGCTACTGAGGAGGCTGAGACAGGAAAATTGCATGAACCCAGGAAGCAGAGGTTGCAGTGAGCAAAGATAGCTCCATTGCACTCCATCTTGGGCAACAACAGCGAGACTCTTGTCTAAAAAAAAAAAAAGTCAAAAAAAGTATTTAGATTACCTTTATTTTGAAAGATTTTTCACTGGGTGTAGAATTTGGGGTGGCCATGTTTTTTGTTTTTTCCCTATTCAGTGCTTTAAATTGTTTCTGATGAGAAGTCAACCATTATTCAAATAATTGATCCCCTATGTGTATAATGGATCTTTTTTTCTTTTCTGACTGCTTTCAAGATTTTCTTGCCTTTGGCTTCCAGGGGTTTGATTATCATATGCTTGAATGTAGTTTTCTTTGTGTTTATTCTTCTTGGGGTTCATTGTATGAGTTTCTAGGATCTCTAAGCTTATGTTTTTTTAACAAATTAGGGAACATTTTGGCCATTGTTTCTTTAAATATTTTTTTCTATAATTCTCTCCCTCCTCTTCTTCTGGGGCTTCCATTACATGCAGATTATACCACATGATATTGTCCTACAGGTCACTGAAGAACCATTATGTAAATTTTTTCTTGTTATTCAAATTAGGCAATTGATGTTGATTGCTCTTCAAGTTCCCTACCCTTTTTTCTGCCCACTCTAATTTTCTGTCAAACCTATTTGATTTTTTATTTCAAATATTTTACTTTCAGTTTTAGAATTTCCATTTAGTCCTCTTTTATATACATTTAATTTCTCTGCCAAGATTTTCCATGTGTTCATTTAGTATTATTACAATTTTTTAAGGTCCTTAAAATATGTATAACAGCAGCTCTAGAGTCTTTTTTTTTTTTTTTTTTTTTGAGACGGAGTCTCGCTCTGTCGCCCGGGCTGGAGTGCAGTGGCCAGATCTCAGCTCACTGCAAGCTCCGCCTCCCGGGTTTATGCCATTCTCCTGCCTCAGCCTCTGGAGTAGCTGGGACTACAGGCGCCAGCCACCTCGCCCGGCTAGCTTTTTGTATTTTTCAGTAGAGACAGGGTTTCACCGTGTTAGCCAGGATGGTCTCGAACTCCTGACCTCGTGATCCGCCCGTCTCGGCCTCCCAAAGTGCTGGGATTACAGGCTTGAGCCACCGCGCCCGGCAGCTCTAGAGTCTTTATCTGTTCATTCTAGTATCAGAGTCATCTTAGGATCTGTTTTTATTGCCTATTTTTTCTTTTGACTATGGACTACCTTTTCCTATTTCTTTGTATATACAAAAACTTGTATTGTTATGAACATTATAAATGTTATGTTGTAGAGACTTGGAATTGTTATCTTGCTTTCTAAAGTGCTGATATTTATTCAAGTAGGCAGTTAATTTGGCTAGATTCAAACTCCAGACTCTATCCTTGCTGTGGTTGGTAGCAGCTGAAATCTCTGCTCAGTTTTTACAAATCTTTAATGGTTCCATCCTGGCTGGGCTCCTTAAAAACCTCTTTCAGATACCTGGAGCTCAGAGGTCAGCCAAGGATTTATATGTCATTTATTTGCAATTTTTGGAGTCTCCTCTCCTTCTTGCAATTTCCTCATTTCTATTATTTCCCCCTATTTTCAGCTTTTATGACAGCACTAAACTCCATCCTCTGACTTTCAAGCCAGTAAGACTGTGTTTTTCTTCTTGAGTTATAGCCACTCTACCTCTCATAGTCTGAGAAGTACTTCCAGGCCAGAAATTACACACGCATAAATCTCAACTGTTGCAGTTCCCTTCTTTCAAGATCAGCTACCCCCTAGTTTCTGCCTGCTTTCATTCTCAGTGCCTTCAAATAGTTGGAGTTTAGTGGGGGTTTTTGTTGTTGTTGTTTGTTTATTTTTTACATTTTGTCCAGAGTGTGTTATTATTATCTTCAGGAGAGAGTCTTTTATAAGCTGCTCCACCATTACCGTAAAGGTGGTACTTGTTATTGTATTACCCTTATCAAAATAGAAGATATTCGCTACTAATATGTCCATTTTAATTGCTCCTTCCCAGAAAGTTTTAAGTGATTATTTTTTAAAACATTCTTTGCTCTTTTTCTTCTTCAATTGAGATAATAAGACAGAACTAGATGAGCTTTGAATTGCATAATGCCTTCAGGATAGTATACAAATAATTACAATATATGTTATAAATGTAACAAGATAAGTAAAAAGAAAAACTATAGAAAATCAGAGGAAGAAGAGATCAGAAGTGATTTCCTACAGGAGATTACATTTAAGCTAGTTGTTAAAGGGTGACAAAAATTTAATAGCAGAGTCTAGAGGAGAAGAATATTCTAGAAGGAACATTACAAGAAATGCAAAAAAGTGATAGGTGAGGCTCAAGCCTTACTGATTATATGTATAATTTATCACTTAAAATCAATACTTAAAAGTTCATACCATGAACATACTGCTGTACTCAACAACATGGTGAATCTCACAACCAGTTTTGAAAGAAAAAAGTCAGATACAAAAGAATACCTACTGTAATAATCTATTTATATAAAGTTTGAAAACAGAAAAACAATAGGTGGCAATAGAATTCAGAATGCTGGCTGCCTTTGAGTTGTGATAGTGACTGGGAGGGAGCAAAAGAAGGGCTTCTGGTGCTGTAATACTCTACTCCTTGCTTTGGATACTAGTTACCCACAGTGTCACTTGGTAACAATTCATCACTTTTGCCTTTTAAAAATTGAATATTGTGGCTGGGCATGGTGGCTCACACTGGTAATCCCAGCACTTTCAAAGGCTGAGGTGGGAGGATCACGTGAGCCCAGGAGTTTAAGACTAGCCTGGACACCATGGTGAAACCTCATCTCTGCACAAAATACAAAAATTACCCTGGCCTGGTGGTGTGCACCTGTAGTTCCAGCTACTCAAGAGGCTGAGGTAGGAGGATTGCTTGAGCCCAGGAGGTCAAGGCTGCAGTGAGCTGTGATTACACCAGTGCACTCCAGCATGGGCAAGAGAGCAAGACCTTGTCTCAAAAAAAAAAAAAGAAAAAAAAGAAAAAAAGAAAAAAATGTTGTACTTCAATAAAATGTTTACATGGAAAAAAACCCATTCCTGGTGTGAAAAATAATTTATGCAGTACATCTCCGTATATTAATTCGTTAATTCCTCACAATAGCCTTATGGAAAAACAGTGATGGTGAATTTTATGTAAAATAGGATTCTATAAATTCAAAATATCATGATATAAAATAATAAATTCTTGCTTTATTTTTATTTTATTTTTTTAGAAACTGGGTCTCTCTGTCACTTAGGCTGGAATGTAGTGGCATAATTATAGCTCACTGCAGCCTTAAACTCCTGGGCTCAAGCAATCCTGTCACCTCACTCAGCCTCCCAAGTAGCTGAGATTGCAGGTGCATGCCCAGATAATTTTTTTTATTTTTTGTAGAGACTGGATCTCACTATGTTGCTTAGTCTGGTCTCGAACTCCTGGCCTTAGGCAATCCTCCCACATCACCCTCCCAAAGCACTGGGATTGCAGGCATGAGCTTCTGCACCCAGCCAAATTCTGGCCTTATACATAAAGGTTGAAATAATTCAAATTTGAGTGAATTTTATACATATATATACATACACACACACACACATATGCACATATATAGTGAATTATATGTGTGTGTGTCCTGTATTATTTAGTATATGAGTTCTGAAAATATAGAAAATAATAATAGATTAAATACAACCATAGTTAACAGTTTGAGCATAGCAGTTTGTGGCTCATCTGACAGTTCTACAATGTCAGGTCCATACACACTTTCCATCTGACTGCTCTGACCTCCTGGACAGGCATCTTGTGATCTCAGGTGGCTACTCACCTCCCACCATGTCTTTATTTCAGTCAGCAGAGTCAGTAGGTTCCTATACTACTGGCCAGAACCTTGTCTGAAAGCCACAGAAAGCTGCAAGGCAGTCTGGGAGAGATAATTTCTGGCTAAGTACTACATTGGATGTCAGCCAGCAGTCTTTGCCATACCTGCCATTCTTTGCCTGTCTTGAATTATGTGAGTTCAGAATTATGAAATGCTTCCAGAAACAGATCTTTTACGTAAAAATTACTTACACTGTAGATAAGAGGATTCCTGTTTTACAGAAGATAAAACAGACTCAGAGAAGTTAAATAACATACACTCTGCACTTTGCTAATTAGGTGACAGAGCTAGGAATCCAATCCAGTGCTCCAAGCCCAAGATTCTTGCCTTTACTATAGATGCCTCCCCAGGGAATTTTCTTCTGTCTCCAAGAATGCTGTTAAACCTGACCAAGAAGAATTGAGACTCCTACTGTAGCTAAGTTAAGTGGCACCAAGAAAGAACTGAGAAAGCTGGCAGAGTGGTAGGACATAAGGGTAGAGCTAGTGACCTAAGCTGTGCTTGGTGAAAGCATCAGAAACTAAGAAAGTACAGTAAAAAACAAAAAACAAACAAACAAGCCCCACTGGGCCATGAAGCAGTGACTTGCATTTTTCATTCTGCCTCTGAAATTGATAAACTGTATGCTTTGACTATTTCTCCTTTCTGTTTCTTAGTTTTCCTCTTCCATAATATGGGGAGGGGGTTGGGGCAGGGTTGCCGAATATGATCATCCAGGTTGAGCACAAATTCACTAAGCAGAAGATGTGGGAGCAAAGTAGAGAGGTACAGCATAGCTCGAATCCTAACCTATCCCGACCCTCCAGGTACTACCAGCAAATTGTAAAAATACTGAGATTCTCAAAAATACTGCGAAATCTGGAAAGAAGACAATCGAGCAGACATCCTTATTTTTTCTGTCTTCTGACTACAGAGACTTTTAAGAAACGTGAAATTGGAAAGTATATAATGTGTCTGACACTTTCTGAGAAAAGTAAAGTCTTCAGGACTCTATGAAAATATTCCAGAGTGCTTGGGGGTTGAAGGTAGGGAGAGATGGCCTTATCTTCAACTAAGTAAGCAAGCCCTGATAGAGGATGTTTATCAAGATCTGAAGAGAGGCAAGAGAGCCTAAAAACTTTAACAAGGACTGCATACCTCAACAGAGGCTTCCCCCCTCCAAGCCCTAAGGTAACAGAAAGGTAGAAAAAAAACAGAATGCCCAGTTCTCACATGTTGCTGGGAGAGATCACACACTGGTACCAAATAATGGGGGAGGAGATTCTACATCACAGCAAGTAGAATATCTGGACAGAGCTACCCAAGTATGCACAAGGGAAAAAGAAATGATATGCTCACTATATGGATTTCCTGTGGTCTTTACATTTTCTCCAAGTCAGTATTTCACCCACAGCTAACGAAAGCAAGGGAGGGGAAATGGAAGGGAGAATTATGGGCTGCAAAAGACAAAGTCTAATGTAGAAACAACATAAATGAAGGAACAGAAGGAATTTTCTCACAATTTCTTCACATTATGCTACAACCTAATAAGAACATAAATTAATTAAAATGAGCTCAAACATGAGATGATAAAATAGCAGAATAAAAAAAGGGAGATTGCAGATATAAGGAAAGAAATTGAATACCAGAATACTTTATGGAACTCATAAATAAACTATAAATACAATGAACATAACAAACATTGCTGAATATTAAAATACTGACATAGAGAAAAGACTGTAAGTACAGTAAATGCAGAAGAAGAAGACAAAGGAGGTTAATTAGAAGCTAATAGATATACCTGTTAGTTTGGTACAAACTATAACAAAGAAATCCAAAAATATAATGACTTAAATAAATTAATTTATTTATCACTCTCAAAACAGTCCATGAGTGAGAAGTCCAAGACTGGCAGGACAGCTCTGCTCCACACAGTCATTCAAGATATGGTTTTTTTCATCTTGATCTCCATCAGCTCCTCATTACAGTAGTTACAGGACATTCTAATCCCGAAGGTGGAAGCTGGCTCCTCTCCATACCTACATTTCAACCCACAGGAAGGATGATGCTAGTACTGCCAAGCACTATGTGGACATGACCCAGAGGTTACACAGATCATTTCTGCTTACACCTTATTGACCGAAATTTGGTCATTTGTCCACATTTAGCCACAGGGGATGCTGGGAAATGTATTCTGTAAGTGGACAGCCATGTACTCAGCTGAAACTCAGGATGTACTATTCTACAAATATTTTTTTAGGTAAATATTTGGATTTCAAAGAGAAAGAATGCTTCAGACATCCAGATGAAAAGAAAGTAAATCACCTACCAGGGGTGGAAAAGCAGATGGCTGTCAGACTTCACAATAATTCTCATTGTGGAAGAAAATGGTGCAATGTCTACAAAATTTGGTGAAAAGAAAGAATGACCCCAGATGTAATTCAAATATAACTTGCGTTAATTCTAGTAAAGTACACATGAACACTTGTTGGGAAAAACTGCTTGATAACCAAAGCTAGCCAATTAAGAGATCAATCAAAGAGCTCAAGCAGAGAATCCATGACAAATGAACTATTTGTGAGCACTGGACCCGTTTACATGTAGAACTGATACTAAGCAATCTTAGAATTATGGTACCAAAACAGAATGGGAACATTATAAATCTGGATGGTATAAAAATAATGATACAATCAAGATTGGGGAGGTGAGGGAGTGGAGATCAGGGCATCAAGAGAGTTCTAATTTTCTCACCATTTGAAGCTAAGATATAGTATCCAAAATGAAATCATGTGGTAAATAGATCTAAACGTTTTTCAGAATCAACTTTATTTAACTCTAGAGCAGGGGTACACAAACTACTGCTTGAGGGCCACCTGTTTTTGTAAATAAAGTTTTTGTCCATTTTGGCTGTCACAACAAAAATACGATAAACTGGGTGGTTTATAAACAACAGAAATTTATTTCTCACAGTTTTGGAAGCTGAGCAGTCCAAAATCAAGCTGCTGGCAAATTTGGTGTCTGGTAAGGATCTGTTTCCTGGTTCATAGATGGCACCTTCTCTCTGTGTCCTCACATGATGGAGGGGACATGGCAGCCCTCTGGGGTCTCTTTTTATAATCCCATTCATGACGATTCCATCCTCATGACCTAACCACTTGCCAAGGGCCCCATCTCTTAAAAGTATCACATTGGTGATTAAGTTTCAACATGTGAATTTAGGGGGGACACTAACATTCAGACCACAGCATACAGCTTCACCCATTTATTTACACATTGTCTGCCTGCTGCTTTTAACTACAAAACAACAGATCTGAACAGAGCCTTCATGCCTAAAATATTTGTTATTTGGCCCTTTAAGGAAAAATTTGCCAGACCTTGAAGAGGCATCATTTTTAATTCAGAGAAATCTTGTGGTAAAGAAATATTTATTTGAAGTTTAGTAATGTGTTAGGTTTAATGCAGCCTTTTTTCCTCATGTAAAATTAATAACATAAGTCCTATTTTTTATACAAGGATGTATTAATCATTCTAAAGATGTCAGGGATGATGGATCACCTGATGATATTTGCCTTGATTTCATAAACTTTTGTCTTTTGTATTTCTACACTGCTTGAAATCTTTATAATGGGCATACATCATTTTTACCAAAATAATAAAATAGAGTGGTTTTCCTATTTGAAAACACTGGAAGCAAATATGCCAAAATATTAACAGTAGTTAATTCTGGCTGATAGGAAGATGATTGCTGTTTTCTTCTTTAAGCTTTTCTATACTTTTTACATTTTCAAAAATTTTCGGCTGGGCGCATTGGTTCATACCTGTAATCCCAACACTTTGGGAGGCCAAGGCAGGAGGATGGCTTGAGCTCAGGAGTTCAAGACCAGCCTGGGCAACATAGTGAAACCCTGTCTCTACAAAAAAACACAAAAAATTAACCAGGTGTGTTGGTGCACACTTGTGGTCCCAGCTACCTGGGAGGCCGAGGTGGGAGGATCACCTGAGCTCAGGAGGTGAAGGCTGCAATAAGCTGTGATCATACCACTGAACTCTAGGCTGGGTGACAGAGTAAGACCCTGTCTCAAAAAAAATTTTTTAAGCTATTATAGAAGATTTAACATCAAGTGATAAAGTTCCGAATTCCAGTTGAGGAAATAATAATGAAAAACTAGCTAGAAGGGACATTGTTCTATTTATAATACGATTTATATTATATCATATTATACAAACAACAAAGTATGGTTGCAGAATAAAATATAATAAAAAGAAGCATGACAAAAAGAAGCAGCCACAGCAGATGATATTTGAATCCTTTCAGGCGATCAGCACATTCATAAAGCTGGTTTCTTTAATTTGCATCAGTTTCAGTCTACCTTTCCAGTCTCATTCCCCCATCCTACCCTCCTCATACCCATGCCCTATACTCCAGTCACATAGAGCTCCTCCTCATCAGTGAAATCTTTATGCATAAAACATGCTATTTTGCACCATTGCTACCACTTTTTCTACCTATAACTGCATCCTCTTCTCCACCTGATATAATTTAGTTCTTTCTTTAAGATGCAATTTAAATATCACTTACTGCAGTACATCTTAACTTTGGCTGTGCAGCAGAATCACCTTGGGAGCTTTCTAGAAATACTGAGGCCCAGGCCTCAGCCCACCTATTCTGAGTTAATTGCCCAGGGTTGGGGCCCAGGCAGCAGTCTTTTTAAAAGCTCCCTGTGTGATTCTAATGTACAGCCAGGGCTGAGAGTCGCTGCAAAGCCTTCTGCAATACAAGCAGGCAGAGTTAATTACTCCCTCTTCTATACTCCTACAGCCCTTAGCTTTTCCATTGCTCATGAAATTTAATGCTCATCGTGTTAAAGTTAGTGTTATATAGTAAGTGCTCAGTAAATGCTGAAGGTCGTTTCATTCCTTCACCCTCCAACCAAGCATACGCAGAAGTGGTTATCCTTACCATGGAACGGGACAGCAGAATGGGCAGATGTTTCCTATCTGATGCTATCTGAGGGATTTATTTCTGTCAACGAAAATACTACCTTCCATTCCCCAACACATACACACACACACGTGCACGCACACACACTACACACACAGTCACCTCACTGCCTTTTCAGCATAGTTCTTCGATCTGGTTTTTACATTGTTTAGACTGATGCAATTGAAACAATTAAAGCAGTGTTATGAATGTGCTGATTGCCTGACAGAGTCTGAACATCACCTGCCTACTCTCCTCTCCTTTGTGTCATCCTTTATATTGTGTTTTATGTTGGATCCTGCTGCTTTAGCTTGCTAGAGCAGGTTGTCAGGTGTTCTTTGTCAAAGGCTTTCAGAAAATCCAGATAAATTATGCTCTGTGTCCTGAAACTGCCAAGCCTATATTTTACATCATCACAGTGCTTGACAGGTTTATTTAAGTTGAATCTTTCTCTCCTCCTACGATTTACCTTTGTCTCACTGACCCCTATATCAGTCAGACAAGTGGAGACCCTGCCACTTTTGATATTGAATTTCCTCAGCTATGTACATGCCTTCTAGAGCACAGTGCATTGGATATCTCAGCCTCCCTGATTAGGAGGAGATCCTGGAAGCTACTCATGTCTGGAGATGAGGTGGGGAGAGGAGAGCTGAGGATGAGGGCAAGAAACCAGGGTGGATCAGGAAGACCAAAGTCTCATAATAAATAAATCTTCTTATGAGTCCCACACTCTCATTAAAGTAAGGCTGGTAGCACCTCCCTTTCCTCTTCTGACTCACCTGGGGAGACACAGATTGCATTTTTTTTTTTTTCTTTGTGACATTTGCTGTCTAGTTAGCTTATGTAACAGTCTATTCTTTCCTATTCAAAATACTATTTATATTTATTTACCAAACATCATCAAAGTGTTTGATATTCATGATGTTACCACATCCTGGCAGTGGGGGCCCTAACCCTTTGTCCAGACATTTCTCAGCTAATAGATACTTATTTTATAAAGTGATTTTCTCCCCCTGGTCTTGATGAAGCTTTCCCTTTGTTTTTCCTTAAAGTCACTATGACTTTAATGGCAATAAGGTATTGTGCCACTGAGTCCAATGGCAAATTTTACTAATGTAAAATCAGATTAATTTCAGAATTGAATAATCTGTGCATATCTAGTATACTGTATGGCCTGAAACAAATCTAATCTTTATGTCTTAAGTTCTTTATTAGTTAAATAGCAAACTGTTACCTAGTTCCCTTGGAAGTTATGCAAATTAATTAATGTTTGGAAAATGACTTGAAAATTCAGTCTATAAATACCAAACAGTTGCATCTTCCCTGCTGAGAGAACCCAGGTAATTCATAAACTCCTATAATAAAGGTAAAAATAGTGTAGTTGGACTATACAATCAAATGTGATTTATATATAATATATGTAATCTTTAAAATCTAGAAACCATTTAATAGAAACAATTCATATTTCATAACTGTAATAAAAACATTTTATGACTTTAGGAAAAGTAATTATCTTCTATAACTAATCCAGATATTGTGTCTTTGTAACCATCTCTGAGATCTGCAAAAAAATCTACTTAGGATTAATATTGATTGATATGTTTATCTTTTAATTCTTCCAGGTTTTTTTTTTTAACATTAACACTCTAACATTTATTTCCTGGGAAATTTTTTGGTACAAAACTTTGCTGTATTCAAAACCTCCTCTGTCAAGATTTAGCATTTTTATATTGTAGTCATTAAAATTGAACAAAATCTTAATAGTTCTTTTATTAACTACTATGTTGACTTTATATAGTGGAAACCACAACATGTTAATTGGATTTAATTAACTATTTTAAATTACACAAACTCCTGACAGTAGTAGACAATAGCACAGAGTATTCATGAGCAATAAAATTGGAGCTGATATTGCTACTTTATTAAAACTTAATGCAACTATTCATAACTTCATTGTTTACAAGAAGAAAACTGTGTTCACTGTGAAGGCAGAAATGTTTGCTGAAACAAATTTTTGGTTATCTAGGTAAAGGTTCCAAAGTTAATCAAAGGGTCTACCATATCCAACCTCACGGTTCTGCCATCTTCTCATCGCACAGATCCCTATTTCACTCCTATACCAGTCTTACAAGCAGATGCCCGCAAAGGTTAGTGATTCGATAGCCATTTTATGTGTTTAGGAACTTAAGAGAAAGAGCATTGAGGTAGGATCGGAGGCCTGAATTTGGACTCTGGCTCACCTACTGATTCTCCTGGGTGACCTCAGACAAGTCAGGTCCACACTCTGGTCTGAGTTTCCTGCTCTGTAAATCAAAAAGTTGGACAAGACAATCACTAGAGTCCCTTCCACCTTTAAAATTCATCATTCTATGGATTTAATATTGATTATATTAAATTAAATTTTATTTAATATTGATTATATTAAATATAGATGGTGTTATTACCTATTAAAATGATCATTGTGTTTATGTGATAGCATTAGAGTTTATTAAGTTTCTGAGCAGATCATTTCTGATATATTATTATTCTGGTAGCATTTTAAAAATTTATTTCAATATCCTATTATAAAGGAAATATGAAGCCAGAATTAATGTAATTAGTGTTTAAACTATGCATGTTTTAGTCTAAACTCTAGTCTTGTGAAACCAGTGGATTTTGTTTTTAAGCAAAGGATTTCATCTTTGTCTCAGTATCTCTAGCACCTAGAACCACATCCAGCATTTTGTAGATACTAAGTAAGTGTAGGTTGAGTGAATAAGAAAATGAAAGAATAAGCAAACAAGTGACCAAATACTGAATGTCCTAAGTGTAACCATCTCTGGTATTTAATTTAATTGACCAAAGTGTTAAAGAATGCCTAAGTGGATCCCTTTCCTATCTCAAATATAATTTAGTGAGATGGTCTTTAATTACTTCTTATCTCACTTTCTGTCCATTGGTCTGGAATATTTAGGACCCAAAGCTGGTTCCCAAAGGTTCTTTTGCTACCTGGAAATCCAAAGTTCTCCAGCTTCTAGCTACTGCATCCTCTGTCTGCTGGTGGTAGATAACCTGAGATTATTATAAGTCTCTGGATTTGTTAAGCTCGCAACTTTAATATTTATAAACCATTGTTCAGCAATCTTTGTGACATTTGCTGTCTAGTTAGCTTATGTAATATTTACTTCCTGGAAATACTAAATAACACCAGCAGAGTGTTCCCATTTCTTGCTTTAATACCATCTTATATTCTTCCTGAACCAAATTAGGATGAATGAAATAGTGAATGAATGAATGAATCGATATATCCTTCTGTCTGTCTGTCTATCTATCTCTCTACTATGCTTTAGCAATAGAGACAATAAAAAATTGCCACAAAATAAAGGTAAATCTAGAATTTTGGCAACTTCATCCAGAAAAAAAATCACATTTTCATTTCTAAATTATCTTCATGAGAACACATGGCCTACCATAATATTAGGGATTAATAAATTAATCGACATATATTGCGTACTTGCAATATATCTGGTATTGTGCAAGACACTATGAATGTCAGGAAGCCACAAGCCACAGAAATATAAATACAATGTCTATTTTTTTTTTAGGTGTTTCTAATGCCCGTAAATGTTGTTTAAGCCTCACTCCAGATCTACACAGGTCCAGAATGAGGTGAAAGACTAATAACATGCAGAAGAGAGAATCATTTTGAAAAATGAACTTTAAACTTTCCTACTTTTTCTTGAATACCTGGCTAAATCCAAAAAAGAAAGCTTTGCCCCACCCCTCCAAATGGTTAAGAATATAAGTTTTACATTACATAGACCAAATTTCAGCTTGGCTCTGTGACCTGAGGCAAATTACTCTCTGTCTTAGAATAAACTCTGAACTCTATGAACAAGGCGTACTTGATCTGGCCCTCACCTACATCGCCATTTCTCATCCCACTCAGCTGTCTTTATACTTAGCCACCTAGGCCTTCTCTCTAATCTTTATCAGGCCAGGCACATTTGCAGATCAGGCCTTCACAAGTGCCTTTTCCTCTGCCAGTAAGGGTCACTTCCTCAAGCACCTGTCCTTTTCCTTCAGAGATTATCACAGTTTATCATAATATATTTATTTTAAATCTATTTAATATCTTCTTCACCACTAGAGGCTCCATGAGGTCTTTCTGGTTCGCCACTGCATCCCCAGCCCACAGAATAGTTCTTGACACCTACTAGGCGCTTTATTAGTTAAATGAATGACAGAATGAATGAACTTCTAATTCTTAATCTATTCAACAGGAAAGAGTGGATTTAATAAAACATGGTGTTTTATTAAACATGGATGAGGATTTAATAAAACAATGGTGTTAAAGGATAACTTTCAAAAACAACTAAAATCACGACTGTCATACAAACATAAAATGAACACAGGTCAAAGATTTTTATTTAATTCATCAGTTAACAACCGGTTCAAAGAGAATCCAAAGAATGGACACATTTGTAGCTCAGGAATATTGAAATAAATTTGCAAATAAATGCAAAATTGGATTTCCCATGAGGAGAATTCCCCTTCACCAGACAGAAATTATTTTCATGTCTATAGATAAGAATTATTTGCTTGGCTGGGCATGGTGGCTCACGCCTGTAATCCCAGCACTTTGGGAGGCCAAGACTGGCAGATCACTTGAGGTCAGGAGTTCGAGAGCAGTCTGGCCAACGTGGTGAAACCCTGTCTCTACTAAAAATACAAAAATTAGCTGGGTGTGGTGGCACACAACTGTAGTCCCAGCTACTCGGGAGGCTGAGGTGGGAGAATTGCTTCAACCCAGGAGGCAGAGGTTGCAGTGAGCTGAGATTGTGCCATTGCACTCCAGCCTGGGTGACTAAAGCAAGACTCCGTCTCAAAAAAAAAAAAAAAGAATTATTTGCTTTATGATCAGTTATTTACAAAGTAACCTCAATATCTACAGTGTCGTAAGTAGCCTAATCAAAGGCTAGGCTCAGATATTCACTGGAGATTTCAGGACTCTATTAAAAGGGTATCCAGTGATCCCATTTGCTTATTCTAAAACTTAAAAAAAAAATTATAATCTTTTCCCCTTTTGACCAAAACAATCTCAAAAACCAAAAATTCGCAGAATAAGGCTGGTCTCAGTAGGTTTGGCCCGATAATTTACATAGGTGGAGCAAAAATGTTCATTACCATATAAACTACCTTAAATTTGCTTTGTTGGAAGCTTTTGTAGGGAATCTCAGCCTGAATAAAATCCCCTATTATTTGCTATCCCAAGGCTAGGAAATCAAGCCCAAGAAACTCTGTTCATCAGATTTCAACTGCAGGACCTATAAATTTGGGTAAATTTCTCTCTTCTAGAAGTCCTCCAAGTATCTTAAAGTTCTTGGGGCTATAGCATGTAACCTTCCTTACCACTTAAAAGGCTGAAAATCATGTAAGCCATATACCAGGCTAGTTTTTCTGAGAGGACTTTGTAAGCATTGGCTCTATAATGTATCAACCTTGATTCTTTAAAAGTGATTTGTTGGCTGGGCACAGTGGTTCACGCCTGTAATCCCAGCACTTTGGGAGGCCAAGGCGAGCAGATCTCCTGAGGTCAGGAGTTTGAAAGCAGCCTGGCCAACATGGCAAAACCTCATCTCTACTAAAAATACAAAAATTAGCCAGGTGTGATGGTGGACACCTGTAATCCCAGCTACTCGGGAGGCTGAGGCACGAGAATTGCTTGAACCCAGGAGGCAGAGGTGCAGTGAGCCAAGATCATGACACTGCACTCCAGTCTGGGCAACAGAGAGATACTCCATCTCAAAAAAAAAAAAAAAAAGTGACTTGTTATGCCTGATTAAATAAACATTATTCTCAAATATGAAATTCTAGGCAAGGCGTTGGCTCAATAGTGATTTTTCTAATTATATCTTAGTATAAAGAGAACAGCATCGAAACTATGTAAATTACTATATTGCCATGAAAAGTACAGACTGAATGAGAGTTTCTGAATTTGGGAGGTCCAGGGAGCACATTCAAAGTATTACAAGTTTGATTTCTTTGTTTTTGGTAATTTTATGAATATTCAATTTATATAAGCACTTAGGTATCTCTACAAGCCAATCAGAACAGAATTCCTTTAAGAGCCTTTATGATCTAATTTATTAATGCCATCTGGAGACAGGAAAACATTCTACACTCACAATGTGAGATAAGGAACTTTCTGAATTACAGATACAAAGACATACAGATAGAGTGTATATCCTCAATTCTACCATTTCAGCCACAGATAAATAGAGAATAAACACAGTGGCCAGACGCAGTGGCTCATGCCTCTAATCCCAGCACTTTGGAGGCTACCAAGGTAGACAGATTGCTGGAGTCCGGGAGTTCGAGACCAGCCTGGGCAACATGGCAAAACCCCAACCGCAACAAAAAATACAAAATGAGCTGGGCATGGTGGTGAACCTGTAGTCCCAGCTACTCAGAAGGCTGAGGCAAGAGGATGGCTTGAGCCCTAGAGGCGGAGGTTGCAGTGAACTGAGATCATGCCACTGTACTCTAGCCTGGGCTATAGAGTGTCTAAAAAAAAAAAAAGAAAAGAAAAGAAAAGAAAGAAAAAGAAAAAAAAGAGAAAGAGAAAATAAAAACACAAAAAGCTTACCAGTCCAGATATCAAAGAGTTGTTCTCCTTCCTTGTGAATAAGAAATTCCTAATTTGAGCTCAAAATAGACAGATGGACAAAAACTAACAAACTATACTGTCTATAAGACATTAGATCATTTCCAGAGATCACCAAATTCCCAATCACGGCAGCTGCCAACAGGGAATAACTTGCCATCCATAAATGAATGAAAAAGAAAAACAAATTGATAGAGAGTAAAATTAAAATTAGAAAAACAAGAAACTTTAAATTAACCTGTGGGGGCCAAGAAAAATCATGCCTGGGCTTGGCTTCCTGTGAGATACATCATTTCTGATGATTTCAGGTGACCTTTTTGCTCGTCTCAGTGGGAACTCCAAAACTGTTAAAGGATGATTTTTTTCAAAAGTAAAGTTATGACTCTTATATAAATATAAAATGAACACATGTCAAAGACTTTATTAACTTATTAATTGAGGGAACTAGCAAGATGTTACAGTAAATTCAAAGGACAATCCAAATAGACACGTTTATAAATCGAGAGTATTTAAATAAATTTGCAAATGGATGCAAAACTGGCTTTTCAGGGACTTGTCCTTCCACGTGTAAGAATTTAAATTTGCATGTGTATAAACAAGAATTAGTGACATTCTTATCAGATTTCTACAAATGAACCTTAATCTTTATGGAATTATAAAATGGACAGTTAAAAACAAAGATGCAGCCTAGCACAGTGGCTCACACCTGTAATCCCAAAACCTTGCTAGCCCAAGGCAGGAAGATTGGTTGAAGCCAGGAGTTCAAGACTAGCCTGGACAATATAGTGAGACCTAGTCTCTACATTAAAAAAAAAAAAAAAAAGCCAGATGTGATGGTGCTATTCCAATAGTTTCAGCTACTTGGAAGGATAAGGCAGGAGGATCACTTTAGCCCAGGCATTCAAGGGTGCAGTGAGCTATGATGGTGCCACTGCACTCCAACCTGATCAGCAGAATGAGACTTTGTCTCTGAAAAAGCAAAACAAAACAAAGATGCATACAGAGTCCTGTACGACTATAGGTCAGATAATCTTCAGAGGTTCCAGCATTTCAATGAAAAGATACTCAGTAATCTCTTCTGCTTATTCCAAAGTCTTAACTTTTTCCTTCCAATAGTAGATGGACACACATATGTGTTTGTCTGAAATTAAGATGATTGCTTCAACCAGCACTAAAGCACGGGTTGAAATCGTGCTTATAGTCTTCAGAATTCTCAGAGAATGAAACTGACTCTTGAAATGAAAATATACTGAATTATAAGGAGACCTGTTTTTCACATCTGCAAAACAGGCAGAGTTCTTGGAAATGAAATTTGATATTTATAGGTGGAAAGTATTTGTGAGGACAAAGAATTAGTCTTAACAAGATTTTTAAAGTAGTTCAATCTAGTGTTATAAAAATTAAAACCCGAAGTGCTAATTTCAAAAAGGTCCTAAAGTGTTATACTCTGCATCAGTAGTTTTATTTTATTTTATTTTATTATTATTATTTTTTTTTGAGACGGAGTCTTGCTCTGTCGCCCAGGCTGGAGTGCAGTGGCCGGATCTCAGCTCACTGCAAGCTCCGTCTCCCGGGTTTACGCCATTCTCCTGCCTCAGCCTCCTGAGCAGCTGGGACTACAGGCGCCCGCCACCTCGCCCGGCTAGTTTTTTGTATTTTTTAGTAGAGACGGGGTTTCACCATGTTAGCCAGGATGGCCTCGATCTCCTGACCTCGTGATCCACCCGTCTCGGCCTCCCAAAGTGCTGGGATTACAGGCTTGAGCCACCGCGCCCGGCCCGCATCAGTAGTTTTAAAGTGTTAAGAGTACAAAAGATTAACCTGGAGTGCTTATTTAATGTATATGTTACTGGGCCCCAATTCTAGTGGTTCTCAAACTTCAGTGCACATGAATATCTCCTGGAGCCTTCAGTAATGCAGATTACCAGGCCCTGTCCTCAGAAGTTTGGACAGGTCTGAGTTGGGGCCCAGGAATCTTTGCTTTTAATAGTAAATTCTTCCCCTAAATGATTCTGCAGTAAGTAAACTGAAGATTTCTCTTTGGAATCATTGTTTTACAAGTGAGCTATTTTTCAGCTCTCCAACCCTTCAGTGATCATTCTACTGAATTCCTATAACACTAGACTAACATTCTTAATAGTAATGTAGTATAGAGGTCATAAGGTAAATGGAAATAATATTGGTTCCTCTTAGAAGGGACCAAGTTGTGTGCCAAATTCTTCAACTTAGGCCAACTTGAATACACAGTTTTTATTCTAGGATTTTGTTGAGACCCAGAGTTCTTTACTTACTTTCTATTATGTAAAAGAACAAGAAGAAACTGAAGCCCTACCATAAATTTATTGCAAGTCGTCCCCAAGTTTCTAGGTTTCTGGTTTCAATATAGTAGATCCACCTTAACAAAAGTTTTCCCTCTAACAGCAGGCTTTGGTCAATCATTCATTGATTTATTCATTAGTTTATTCATTTAATGATGTCTCTTATCCTTTAAAAGATTTGGCACCAGCCGTGGTAACACAGTATGAATGCTAGGAATTGTGAATTAGTTACATTAATACTAACCATTTTGTCCAGTTGTATCAAAATAACCTATCTGAGCATTAATATCTTCTGGTGATATGAGAAATGTCTGAAAATAACTCCTCATTTTATAAAGCATGACTGATTATACAACAGGGGCATGGTTTCAAGTACACAGATTTCCTTCTTTTGGAACAAAGGATATCCTTAGTTATTAAGAATGTGTGCCTGATTTCTCTGAATTTTAAAAAGAGCAATAGTATTACCAATGATTGAAAATACCATAAGTATAAAGAAGTTTTAGTTTGCCTTGAAATTATATTTCCACCTTAAAATGAAATTACTTTAGTGTGATTTTATTTCATATTAGTGCCATTGGAAATGACATTTTTCCTTGGGTTAGAATATTACATTTAAATGAATGTGTATTGTAGCTATTTTTTCATGCAAAGGATTAAGGCACTAGATGTACCCTCACAAATAAGATGATGAATGGAGTAAATTACACTTGTGAAATTTGTAGAGCTCTGACTTTGTGGAATTGCTTGGAATTAAACTCACATTCTATTAATGTTTCCTTTTAGGGATTTTAAGTATGATAGAACGAGGGCTGATTCCACCAACAGCAAGGATTACCTTTCAGAATCCACCCATTACACCCAGAGCAGCTCCCCTGCACAGTTTTGATGAAGCACGTAAGATTCCAACTGCAGGTAAGACACTCTCGCGTGTCTGTTCAGTTGGGGACACACAGAAATTATCTCTGCCCCAAATCTAGCCTTCTAGTAGCCAACTTTTGTCCTCAATAATAGGACAAGATGAAAGTTGTAATCATCCTGAGTTTCACTTTTGTAAATAAATCAACTGGGCCGGGTACAGGCTCACACCTGTAATCCCAGCACTTTGGGAGGCCGAGGCAGGTGAATCATCTGAAGTCAGGAGTTTGAGACCAGCCTGGACAACATGATGAAACCCTGTCTCTACTACAAATACAAAATTAGTGGACGTGGTGGCTCATGCCTGCAATCCCAGCACCCGGGAGGCAGAGGTTGCAGTGAGTGAAGATCATGCCACTGCACTCCAGCCTGGGCAACAAGGGCAAAACTCTGTCTCAAAAAAATAAATAAATAAATAAAAATAAATTAACTTTAGCCATCTTTGTAAATTACATATCGAGGGCCTGTGTTCTCTGTGTGTGTTAGAAGGTTCGTATTTTCAAAGGGCTTACAGTTTGGGTGGGGAAACAAGATCGATATAATAAAGATAAATAACGATATAAAGTAACATGGAACAAAAACCAAATGGATGTTAAAGTCTATTGCCACAGGAGTTCAGAGTAATAATTGCTGAGGGCTGAGATAATGGAAGAAGATTTCAAAGAAAATACTGGATGAAATAGGATGCTAGAGAGAAGCACCGACCTGGGAATCTAGTAACTCGTTGCAGAATCTTGGGCAAACCATTTACTTTCTCTGGGCTGCAGTTTTCCCAGTCATATAATGATAGGCTTTGGCTGAATTAATTCATATTTAATTATTTGTTATATAAATAATTTTTTCCTAATATTTAAAAATAAATAAATATTTGTTGAGTTATTGTTTTATCCACAGTAGCATCTAGGTGCTGGAGATCCAGCAGAAAATGTCAGACAATGGTTCTGTTCTCATGGTGTTTATATTCTAGAGGGAGACAGGTAATAAGCAGATAAGTAAATGAGAATTTAAGCTAGTGATAAACGCTAGAAATAAAACAATATGGATTAGAGAATGATAAGGAGGGGTCTACTTTACTTGTGAGAGAAGGGTCAAGGAATGTCTCTCAGAAGAGATAGGAGGCTTGAGCTGAGATTCAAATGATGAAGAAAAGCCAGTCATATAAAGATCTAGAGAAGAGCATTTTAGATATATGACAGCACAGGGACAAAGGCCCTGAGGACTAAGAGGGAATGAGCAAGAAGGCCAAACCATGAGCAAGGGAGAAAAAGGGAAGAGATAAAGGTGGAGAAGTAGAGAGGGATTATGTGCTGTAGGCTAGAGCCAAGACTGAGTTGTCCTCAATATTTACTCTTCCCTACCTCCATAGTAATAGAGTTGTGGGTCGGCACATGTCATTTTAACTGAAGACATTTCCCAGGCTTACTTGC
This sequence comes from Colobus angolensis palliatus, assembly GCF_000951035.1. Classification (NCBI taxonomy): domain Eukaryota; kingdom Metazoa; phylum Chordata; class Mammalia; order Primates; family Cercopithecidae; genus Colobus; species Colobus angolensis. The sequence goes on along the minus strand of NW_012115043.1, from coordinate 3,809,036 downwards.
TGCTGGGTGTGCCATGTGAGGAGGCTGTGGACAATGAAGATGTTAAGCAGAAGTAGAGTGAAAAAGTTCTGGACTGTGCTCTTTAGAGAAAAGAAGCATAGCCCCTCTTTTGCCTTTCCTTCTTCTGGCTAGCTGGGATGCAGATGTGATGATGAAACTTGGGCACGCATTTTGGAGCCAGAGATGGAACTCCATGCTGAGTCTTGCAGAACTGCCCTGTCAACCCAGGACGGTCTTCCTTTGAACTGTGTACGAGAGATAAAGAACTCTTAATTTATTTAAACAACTCAGTGTATCTTTAAGATCTTTCTTTTTAAATACCTTAGACTATACCAGAATCAGCATGGCAGCCTTCCAAACCACAGTGAAGAGTTACATTTAATTCTGCTAACAGAGAGAACCCACTGAAGGATTTAAACAGAGTATGGGATGATATGATGTATGTTTTAGTAACTGTTTTGCAGATAACAAATCATAGTGGGAGCTTGGAGAGTAGTTAAATGACTATTGCCGTAAACCAGGTGAGAAATAATGGTGGATATAAGGAGGATGGTATCAATGGAGATGAAGAGAAGTGAACAAATTCAGGTTATATTTTGGTGGAGGCATGAGGACTGACTATTGAATAGGAATGAGGAAAGAGAGGCATCAAGCATAAATATATATGAATGAATATCTGTGAATGTGCTTCAATTTTGTATTCATTCTAGTGTTGATGGGAATTTTAGTGGTTTATACTATAGAGCTATTAGGAATAATACTTCTATGAGCATTTTTTTGAGACGGAGTCTCGCTCTGTTGCCCAGGCTGGAGTGTGCAGTGGTGCAATCTCAGCTTAGTGCAACCTCCACCTCCTGGGTTCAAGCAATTCTGTCTCAGCCTCCTGAGTAGCTTGGACTACAGGCACACGCCACCATGCCCAGCTAATTTTTGTATTTTTAGTAGAGACAGAGTTTCAACATATTTGTCAGGCTGGTCTTGAACTCCTGACCTCAGGTGACCCACCCACCTTGGCCTCCCAAAGTGCTGGGAGGACAGGTGTGAGCCACCATGCCCAGTCATTATGAGCATTCTTGTACTTTTAATGCCTTAATTATTAATTCTTGCCTTTTAATGCACATATGTAGGTATCTTTTAATGCACATATGTAGCATTTCTATTAAAGATATATTAAAAAATGGAATTGCTGAGTCTTAGTGTTTATATATGATCAGATTTAATAGATACTGCCAAACAGTTTTCCAACGTGGTTATACTGACTTATTTTCGTACTGGCAGTATATGAGTGTTCCAGAATATTCGTCTTTGTCAACACTTGATATTTCTTCAGTTTTTAAAACTTTAGCCATCCTGAAGAGTCTGTTGTGGTATGTCTTTGTGGGCTTAATTTCTACTTCCCTGATGACCAGTAAAATTGAGGAAGTTGTTTTGATAATGCGTATTGGTCATTTGAGTATCCTCTCTTGTAAGGTGATTTAAGACTTTAACCCTTTTTTTTTGAAATTGGATTGTCTTTCTTTTTCTTAGTGATTTATAGGAATTACTAGATATTCTGGGTACTAGTCTTTTATCAGTTACATGTATTGCAAATAATTTTTCCTACCCTGTGGCTTGGCATTTCACTGTTACTGTTTTTTTTGTTTTGTTTTGTTTTGTTTACTTTTCATTTTGATATAATGGTAGATTCACATGTAGTTGTAAGAAAAAATGCAGAGATCCTTTGTACTCTTTACAGAGTTTTCCCCAATAGTAACATGTTGCAAAACTGTAATATAATATCACAAGTACGATATTGATGCAGGCAAGATATAGAACAGTTCCATTACCACAAGGATTCCTCATAGTGCCCTTTTATAGCCATACTTGCTTCCCTCCAGCCCTACACCCCCTTAATCCCTGGCAGCCAATAATCTATTCTGTGTTTCTATAATTTTGTCATTTCAAGCATGTTACATAAATGGATTCTAAATGGACAATTCTAAATCATCCATTTCATCTAATACAGTGAATTTTAGAACTGGCTTTTTTCATTCAATATAATTCTCTGGAGAGTCATTCAGGTTGTATTAATAGTTTATTCCTTTTAGTTAATAGGTTATATTAATAAATATATGTAATTACATTAATAACTTTATTGCTATTATTGATAATTTAGTCCTTATATTGATAGTTTATTCCTTTTTATTGCTGGGCAGAATTCCATGTTAGAATGTACCACAGTTGTTAAACCATTGACCTGTTGAAGGACATATGGATTGTATCCAGTTTTGAGCTATTATTAATAAAGCTGCCATAAACATTTGTATACAGGTTTTTATATACACATATGTTTTTATTTCTTTAGAATAAATGCCCAAGACTATAATTGCTGGGTCTTATGGTACTTGCATTTTTATTTCCTCTGCATATATTTGGAGCCATGTCATATAGTGTTATAACTTTTAACCATCAAATGTAATTTAGAAAACTAAAGAAGAAAAGGAAAGTCTGTTGCTTTTATCCTATTTTTGCTTATCATATTATTTCTTTTTTTCTAATGTTCCCAAGAGTTTTTAACTTTATCATTTGCTTTCTGTTTAGAGAATTTTCTTTAGCCATTCTTTTAGAGTCATTATACTAATGAAAAATTACCTTCATTTTCCTTAATCTTAGAATGTCTTGCTTTCCCTCTTTATTCCTGAAGGACGTTTTCACTAGGTATAGGATTCTGAGTTGACAATTCTTTTCTTTCAGCACTTGGAAAAAAACAAAAAATGTTGTGCCACATGCTTTTGGCTTCCATGATTTCTGATGAGATCTGCTTTGGAATTGTTTTTCTCCTGTAGATAAGGTGTTGCTTTTCTCCTGCTGCTTTTAATTTTTGTTCTCAATTTTTAGTTTTCAGAAGTTTAACTGTGATATGTCTTGGTGTGGGTTTCTTTAGGTTTATTCTGTTTTAGTTTGGCAGAGCATCTTGAATCTGTAGGTTGATGTCTATTGCCAGATTTAGGAAGCTTTCAGCCATTATTTCTTTGTGTACTTGTTTTAGCCTTGACCCCTACCTCCTCTTTGTCTAGGACTATGATGATACAAGTGTTAGATTTTTTGGATATAGTCTCACAGGTCCTTGAGGCTGTGTTCTCTTTTCTAGTCTGTTTTTTCTCTTTTGCTCAGATTGGGCAATTTCTATTCTTCTATCTTCTAATCTTATCCACTGGATTCTGTATTTAGGTTACTGTAGTTTTCAGTCCTAAAATTTTCATTTGGTTCCTTTTTATATATTCTGTTTCTTTGTGGAGACTTTCTGTTCCTTTTCTAAGACTGTATTTTTCACTTATTTCCAGACAGTCAGCAATTGCTTGTGGAAGGAGTTTTATGGTGGCTGCTTTAAAATCTTTGTCAGGTAATTCTAACATCCTTGTCATCTCACTGTTGGTATCTATTCATTATCTTTATTCATTCAGTTTGAGGTCTTTCTGGTTCTTGGTATGATGAGTAATTTTCAATTGAAATCTTAGCATTTTGAATATTATATTATGAGACTGTTTCTTAATTTAAATCTGTTTTTAGCTAGTACTCCTAACACACTTATTTATTCCCCATGCATTTAAGGAATAAGTCCAATTAGATGTGAAATAGCATCCTGTTTATGTATTGCTGGATTTCATTTGCTAATATTTTGGTTTTGATTTTTGCATTTTTGTTCATATGTGAGACTGGCCTAAATTTATTCCTTTCCTGTAATGTTTTCCTTAGGTTTTAATATCAATGTTAGTTTTGCCACTATGAGTGTGATCTTTTTTTATATTCTCTGGAAGAGTTTGGATACAACTGGTACTATTTCTTTCTTAAATGTTTGGAATAATTTACCAATGAATCCATGTAGTTATCTTTGGAAATAGGCTTAGGATTGAGGAATTTTCTTTAACAAATACAGGACTTCTTTTTTGTTATTTTGTCTGTGTCAGTTTAATAAGTTAATTTTGTGCAAGGAATTTGTCCATGTCATCTAAATTTTCTAATTTGTTACAATAAAGTTGTTTACCGTATTCTCTATTTTGTAATGTCTGTAGCATCTGTGATGATGTGCTTTCTCATTCCTATTGTTGGTTACTTCTACCTTCCTCATTTTTTTTTTATCAGTATCTCTAGGTGTGTATTGATTTTTTGGTATTTTCAAAGAACCAGATTTTTACCTTATTGATCCTTTCTACTATAGATTTTTAATTTGATTGGCATAAGTTATCTTTACCATTTCTTCACTTTCTTTGCTTTTAATTTTTTTATTTGTTTAAACTATTGGCACACATGCTTAGCTTATTAAGCTTCAAGTGTTATTTGTTTCTGATATATAAATTGAAGGCTATAAATTTCACACAAAGCCTACTTTAGTAAATTTGTTATGTCATATTTTCATTATCATGTATTTCAGATTATTTCCTTATTTCCATTTTCATTTCTTCTTTGACTTATGGGATATTTAGAAGTGTATACAATTGAGTAGTTCTTAGCTATCTTTTTTGTTATTGATTTATAGCCTAATTTCATTTTTTAGAGAGCATATTCTGTATGTTTTCAGTTATTTGAAATCTGACTTGCTTTTTGACCCTAGCATGTGAAGACTTTAGGTAAACTGTCCATGTTCATTTGAAAGTATGTTTTGTATTTGTTGGATGCAGTTTTCTGCATATATTCAATTAATTCAACTTAATCATGGTATTCAAATCTATCTCTATTTTGCCTATTTTGTCAATTGCCAAGAAAGGTATGTTAAAGTCTCAAGCTGTGCTTGTAAATTTGTCTATTTCTCTTTATTTTTTAGTTCTACCACTTTTTTCTTCAGATCACATGTATCTTTAATTTAGTCCTTTACAGAAAGAATCTTTTTCCCATAAAAAGTAAGAATTAAGTGCACATCATTTTAAATAGGAGTGAACAAACTTTTTGTAGAGGGCCAGGTAGGAAATATTGTAGGCATTGCATGCCACATATTATCTCTGTCATATATTCTTCTCCTTTTATTTAAACATCTCTTAAAAATGTAGCAACAGTTCTTAGCTTGAGAGTCATACAAAAACACACTGCAGGCCAGATTTGGCATATGGACCACAGTTTGCCATCTCCTGACTTTTAAGTATTAAAATTAATGTGTTCCAGTAGTTATATCAAGAACCAAATAAAATAAAAATCAATTGGTATATTTGCACACCTACAATATGCTCAGGGACAAAAATATAAAATAAATATAATATAGCTACTATCTAGAAATTACTTTAGATCGTATAATTAGAAAAAATGCACACATGAAAAAGACTGTATTAAATACAAAACAATATGTTCTGAGTATTTTTAATAGCTAAATCTTATAGTTAAAACAGAGAATAGGGGAGTACATGAAGGGCATAGCTAATGAGCAGCAGAAAAGTTAGATAATAGAGGATCACTGAAAGTCTTTATGGATAGAGACCTCTTTGAACTAGACCTTGAGACATGAAATAACAGAGAAAATAGAAAATAACATGAACATAGATGACAGGGAATTTGGAACTTGTGGGGCAATGAAGGTAACCACAACAACAAAACCTACAACCAGTTCAACTTCCAACCACACCCAGTCACCTACCCTAATGCCCTAGAAGAAGAAGACTGCCATTTCCAGGCATAAATGCTATTTACCTCAGTTTTCACAGTTCTAAACCGCCCTATGTCTGGCAATTAGTAGAAGTTGTGAGACACAAAAAGCAACTCACTGTCAAGAGATAAATCTGCAGAACCAGACTCAGAGACTAGATATTATAACTATTAGGGAATTTAAAATAACTATGATTAATATGTTGAAGACTAAGTGGAAAAATGAGACATGTGCGAACTGCTAGAGGTTTTCAGCAGGGAGTTGAAAAGTATAAGAAAGAATCAAATAGAAATGTTATAAATAAAAAGCTTGGGAACATATAAAGAATGGCTTCAACGGGTTCATCAGTAGAATAAACACAACTGCGGGTAAAAGATCAGTGAACTTAAGGATAAGTCAAATGAAATTACACAATTGAAACACAAAGAGGAGGAAAAGCAACAGTAACAGAGCAATTGATAACCATGGGACAATAGCAAACCTTTTAATATGTGTGGATTTGGAATCTCAGAAGAACAGAGAATAGGGCAGAAGAAATATTTGAAGAGAAAATGGCCAGAAATTTTACCAAAGTGATGAAAGGCATCAAACCACAGATCCAAGAAGCCCACAAACAAGATAAATACAAGACACACACACACACACACACACACACACACACACACACACACAGAGAGAGAATCGTCATATTCAAACTGCTGAAAATAAAAATTAAGAGAAAGCCTTGAAGATAGCCAAACTAAAAATGTACATTACATACAGAGGAACAAAGATAAACATTACAGTATTCTTCTTATCAAACACTATGCAAGTCATGAAATAATACAGTGACATCTTTAAAGGGCTGAAAGAAAAAGAAGTTGTCGGGTCAGAATTCTACTTCCAACAAAAATATTTTTCAAAAGTGAAGGAGAAATAGACTTCTTTAGACAAATAAAAAGAGAGAATTCATCACTAGCAGAACTGCCCTATAGAATATGTTAAAAGAAGTTTCTCAGGCAGAAGGACTATAATACCGGAGAGAAATTTGGGTGTACACAAAGAAATGAAGGAACCTGGAAATGACTAAAATGAAGCTAAATATAAAATACATGTTTTCTTATATTAAATTTATCCAAAAGATAACTGACTATAACTCAGGGGTCAACAAACTTACTCTTTAAAGGACTAAATAGGAAATAAGACTAGACAGTAAATAATGTAATGTTTCATTCTTTTGCAAGTTTCTTTGCATCTTCGTTTCCTCCTTATTTTTTCTTTTGCTGCCTCCTCCTTCTGCTCTTTCTTCTCATCCTTTCCCCCCTTCTCCTCCTCTTCCTTCTTCTACTTCTTGATCCTTTAAGAATGTAAAAACCATTCTTACCTCAAAGGCCATATAAATACTGTGAGCTTGATTTGGACTATGGGCCATAGTTTGCTAACCCCTTGTTTAAAGCAAAATTATTAGCAATGTATTGTGGCTTCATGGCATATGTAAAAGTAAAATATATGACAACAATAACACAAGGATGAGGGAGAAATTGATATATAACAATATATTGTTGTAAGATCCTTATACATGAAATGGTCTAATATTAATTGAAGGTATATTGGTTAATTGAAAGATGTTTTGTATATCCTGAACAACCATTAAAATATTTTAAAAAGAGGTTTAAGTAATAATTTATGTAGCGATAAAATGGAATCATAAAAATATTTACTCCAAAAGCAGAAAATTTGTGAAAATCATGAAGAAAACATGGAACAAATAGAAAACTAACAAGATGTTAAATTTTAATGCAGCCATATCTATTAGTCTGTTTTCACACTGCTATAAAGAACTTCCCTGAGACTGGGTAATTTATAAAGGAAAGAGGCTTAATTGACTCACAGTTCTGCATGGCTGGGGAGTTCTCAGGAAGCTTACAATTATGGCAGAAGGGGAAGCAGGAACATCTTACATGGTAGCAGGCAAGAGAGAAGAGCAGGGGAAACCACCACTTAAAAAAATCATCAGATCTTGTGAGAAGTCACTCACTATCATGAGAACAGCATGTGGGAACCTGCCCCCATGATCCATTCACCTCCTACCAGGTCCTTCCCCCCAAAAATGGGGTTTACAATTCAGATTACAATTTGAAATGAGATTTGGGTGGGGACACAGGCAAACCATATCACCATGTTAAGAACTGTAGGCAATCTTTGCATGATGGTGTGGGACCACACAAATGACTGTTTAAGCAGAAACCCTCCCAGGTAATTTAGAGTCAGTAGGAAAAATTACAATTGTTTCGTGATCTTTAAGATTTTTGTCAAAACATTAAAAACTTTATTCCTCTTTATTATAACTATGTGGGGCAATTAAAAAATAGTAAAGTGAATATTTATTTAATATCCTATTATTCTAAACATTAGAAACATTGAAAATAAAGTGTTTTCTTTATTAAAAAAAGAATAGTTTTAAATAGTGCTTGCCTTTTTCTTCTTATCGTTAACTTATGATATGGAGTGATAATCTTTACTGTGGCTTGGTGCATTGTCATACTTCTTTCTAACTTTGAATCAGCTTCCAACTTTTTATCCTTTTCACTTTTAATATTATGAAATATCTCTGAGTCCCTTTAATATGAAATTTCTTTCCGGCATCACATCCTCTCAAACATGTACTTTCATCACAACCACTTTCCTCATTTATGTCAGTAAGTTAAACTTGACTATGTTCTTCTGGATGCATTACTAGAGTCTTTCAAATGGTGGCATTTCTACATTCCCACAGTCAGCTATTTCTTCTATAATTCTACTTACAGTATATTTCAGTTTCACTTTGAGCACTATCAGTTTTCATTCTTTTGGTGTACTTTTAACCTCCTTAACCAACTCTGTCTTTCATTTGTACATTTTTTGTGGAAAAAAAATGATGCAGATTTATCACTGGGAGTCAAAGAGGCAATACTACTACATTATTTACAGTCTGTATGCAAACTCAAAAACAGATGCACAGTGACCAATGACTGACAGACTTTGAATGGAATGACTTGAATGGTCACTGATCTTGATATGCATCTGTCACTTATGTAGCGATTTGTAGAATAGCGTTCTAGCAGCAAAGTTTATATTTTATGCAATTACAATTTTATGGTAACTGAAATTTGAACTATGTTGGAGTACTGATGTTATTTAACTAAACTGTGGTAACTAGAATTTGTATGTACTGGAACAGTGCAAAGTGAAGGCTGTCTTTACAATAAGTGTAAATGTTCTAAATACACCAATTAAAAGACAGAGCTTGTCAGATTGGATAAATAAGCAAGACCCAACTGTATTTGGTCTCTAAGAATTGCAATGTAAATGTCGAGAAAGATAGGTTAAAATAGGAGTAGGGTGAGAAGTGACAAATCTTTCTATAGAAGAATTCCAAATAATGTATTTTTATTTATTTGTTTTTGAGATGGATTTTCACTCTTGTTGCCCAGGCTAGAGTGCAATAGTGCAATCTTGGCTCGCTGCAACCTCTGCCTCCTGGATTCAAGCAATTCTCCTGCCTCCGCCTCCCAAGTACCTGTGATTACAGGTACCCATCACCACGCCTGATTAATTTTTTGTATTTTTAGTAGAGATGGGGTTTCACCATGTTGGCCAGGCTGGTCTCAAACTCCTGACCTCAGGTGATCCACCCATCTCAGCCTACCAAAGTGCTGGGAGTACAGCCGTGAGCCAGTGCGCCCAGCCCCAAATAATTTAAACAGTTACCTCCTCCTCCAGGAAATGGAGCTTATCTATCCACCCCTTCCCTCTCTTTGAATGTGAGCTGAATTTAGTGATTCACATCCAAGTAATAGAGTATGGAAAGAAGAAAAATAGAAAATTTGCAGTGGAGAAACCTGGCAAACCCTGCCTTAACCGAATGACCAAGGATAATATCATTAGTCATAATTCAGGTTGATATCATGTGCCCCCTAATATGATATGATGAGGAAGGACTTCACCTTTATGTTATGCTACCCCAACAACCTATAACCACAGAGAAAAAAATGTGAGAAAAGCATCAGACAAACCCACATTTCAGACATTCTACAAAATACCTGACCATACTCCTCAATACTGTCATGGTCATGAAAACAGGGAAAGACTGAGAAACTGTCACAGACCAGAGGAGCCTAAGGAGACATGATGACTAAATACAATGCGATATCCTGGATAAGATTCTGGAACAGTAAGAAGACATGAGTATAAAAACTAGTAAAATCTGAATGAAGTCTTGAGTTTAGTTAATTATAATGTATCAATGATGATTTCTTGCTTTTGACAAATGGACTGTGGTAATGGAATATGTTAACATTAAGGGAAAGTGAATGACAGTATACAGGACTGTCCTAGATTATCTTTGTGACTTTTCTGTATCTAAAATTATTCCAAAATAAAAAGTGTATATATTTTTAATTCAAAAATAAATTATAGGACTAGACACAAATTAAATGTAAATTAAAAATTAATAAAAAGGAGAAAGATGGAAAAATATACCATACAAACAATAATGAAAAGAAAGCTGGATTGGCTCTGTTACTATCAGATGAAGACACATTAATAGGAATAAAGAGGTACATTGATGATAAAAGGATCAATCCAGCAAGAAGACAGACATTCCTAAATGTGTATGTACTTAAAAACAGAGATATAAAATACATGAAGCAAAAATTAATAAAACAGAAATAATAAATCCAGAATTATATCTCATAATAATCAATAGAACTAATAACCACCCCAAAAAATAATACTATAGAACATAATAATACTATACTCCCCAACCTTTTTGACACCAGGGACCAGTTTTCTGGGAAATAATTTTTCCACAGACAAGAAGTGGGGAGGAATAGTTTCAGGATGGAATTGTTCCACCTCAGATAATCAGGCATTAGATTCTCATAAAGAGCAAGCAACCTAGATCCCTCATATGTGCAGTTCATAATAAGGTTCTTGTTCCTATGAAAATCTAATGCTGCTGCTGATCTGACAGGAGGTGTGAATTCAGATGGTAATGCTTGCTCACCTGCCACTCACCTCCTGTTGTGTAGCTCAGTTCCTAACGGGCCACAGTACCCAGTCTGTGTGTGTTAGGGACCCCTGCTATAGAAGACTATAATATAACAGTATTATAGGCCATATAGACCATTATAGAGCATTAAAATACAACAGAACACACATTTACTTCAAATGCACATGGAACATTCACCAAAACAGACCATATTCTGGACCATAAAACAAATATTAACAAATTTAAAATAGTTAAAATCTTACACATTATATTCTCTGACGTGAACAGAATTAAACTTAAAAAGTAGAAAATCCCCCAAATGCAAAAACACACTTCTAAATAACCCATGGATCAAAGAGGAAGTCACAGGGATATTAAAAAAAAAATTTTTGAATTAAATGGGAATGACCACACAACGTACTGAAATTTGTAAGATGCAGCTAAAGTGTGCTTAAGAAAAATTTTTAGCATTAAATACTTTTATTAGAAAAGAAGAAAGATCTCAGATTAATGATCTAAGCCCCCACTCTAAAAAACCCAAAAAAGAAAAGCATATATACCCAAGCAAGCAGAGGATGGAAAATGAAGTCAGTGAAATTAAAAAAAAAAAAAAAAAGGAATTCAGTGAAACAAAACTGTGTTTCATGGAACATTTTTATAAAATTGGTAAACTTCTAGACAGACTAACCAAGATTAAAAGAGAGAAGGCACAAATGACCAATATCAGGAACAAAAGAGGAGACATCATTAGAAATCCTATAGACATTTAAAGGATGCTAAGAGAACACTATAAACAACTTTATGTCTATAAGTTTGACAGCTTATATTGATGGACGAATTCTTTGAAAGACAGATACTACCTAAGCTCACTCCAGAAGAAATAGATAACCTGATTAGTCCTGTATTTATTAAAGAAATTGACTTAGTACTTAAAAACATTGTAAGAAAAAAAAATGATACCATATGGCATCACTGGTGAATTCTACCAAAAAATTAAGAAAGAAATATTACCAATGTTACAGAAATTCTTCCTGAAAAACAGAATAGAGAGAAACACTTCCCAGATAATTTTATGAAGCTATTATCACTCTGATACCACAACCAAAGACTTTAGAAAAAACTACAGCCCAGTATTCTTTATGAAAACAGATGCAAAAATCCTTCACAAAATATAGCAAGTTGAATCTAGTACGTGCGCTCTCTCTATATATATATATATTTACATTTATATATATTTATATATAGATATATGTATTTATATATATTTTTATATATAGAGAGAGATGATGTATTTTATACATATTACATCATGACCATGTGGGGTTTATCCTAGGAATGCAAGGCTGTTTGAACATTTAAATATCAATCATTATAAGTCACCATATGAATAGACTGAAGAAGAAAAACTATATAACCATCTCAATTAAAATAAATCAACATCCATTTGTACCAAAAACCCTAAGAAAATTAAGAATACAAGGGAACTTCCTCAAACAGATAAAAGATGTCTACAACTAATATCATAATAGTGTTTGAATGAATACTTTTCACCTAAGATCAGGAACAAGACATGGTTATGCACTCTCCACTTCTATTCAACATCGTACTGAAGTTCCTAGCCAATGCAGTGAGGTAAGAAAAAGAAACAAAAGACATGCAGATTGGAAAGGAAGAAATAAAACTCTCTTTGCAAAGAGCACAATTACTACATAGAAACTCTCAAAGAAGCCATCACACACACACACACACACACACACACACACACACACACACACAAAAGCTAGTAGAACTAATAAGGGAGTTCAGCAAGGTTTGAGGACACAAGATTAACATACAAAAATAAATTGAATTTCAATTTGTTAGAAATGAACAATTGGAAATTGAATATTAAAAAAATACCATTAACATAACACCAACAATTAAATACTTAGGTATAAAGCTAACAAATATTTGCAACATACGGATGCTGGATGCTATAAAACACTAATGAAAAAAAGTAAAAGAAGACCTAAATAAATTAGGAAGATTAGCCATGTTCATAGATTAGAAGACTCAGTATTTTTATAATGAATTTTCCCCAAATTGATCTATAAATTCAATGCAGTCCCAAACAGGATCTCAGTAAGATTTGTTGTAGATATTGAAAAGCTGATTCTAAAGTTTGTGGAAAGGCCAAGGAGCTACAATAGTTAGTACAATTTTGAAAGAGGAAAACAGCATTGGAAGACTCCTGTTACCTGAGTTAATATAAAGCTACAGTAATCAGGACTGTGTGGTATTGGCAAAAGGATAAACACAGAGATCAATAGAACAGAATAAAGAATACAGAAATAGAACCATGCATACTTGGTCAATTCATTTTTGACAAAGATGCAAGGGCAATTCAATGGAGAAGGCATAATTTTTTCAACAAATTGTGCTGGAACAACTGGACATTTATATAAAAGGGAAAAAAAGAACCTCAACCCATTCCTTGTACCATGTACAAAAATTAACCCAAAATGGTTTATAAAATTAAATATACAGCGTAAACTATAAAACTTTTGGAAGAAAACAAAGGGGAAAATTTTTTGTGTTCTTGAGTTAGGCAAAAATTTCTTACATACCACACCAAAGGCAAAATCCATAAAATGAAACAATGGATACATTGGACTTCCTCAAAATTAAACACTTCTACTCTTTGAAACACCGTGTTAAGAAAATGAAAAGAAAAGCTATAGATTGGCCAGGCACAGTGGCTCACGCCTGTAATCCCACCACTTTGGGAGGCCAAGGTGGGTGGATCACTTGAGGTCAGGAGTTTGAGACCAGCCTGGCCAACATGGTGAAACCCCATCTCTACTAAAAAAACAAAAATTAGCCAGGTGGTGGGTGCCTGTAATCCCAGCTGCTCGGGAGGCTGAGGCTTGAATCCAGGAGGCAGAGGTTGCAGTGAGCTGAGATTTTGCCATTGCTCCAGCGTGGGTAACAAGAGTGAGACTCCATCTTAAAAAAAAAAAAAGAAAAAGAAAAACTATAGATTGAGAGTTAATATTTTAAAACAATAACTGATCATGTATTTTTATCCAGAACATATAAAGAACTTTTAAAACTCAGTAATAAGAAAACAAACAACCCAATAACAGACAAAAGATTTGAACAGACACTTTACCAAAGGAGATATATGGATAGTAAATAGATACGTGAAACCATGCTTAACATCATTAGTCGTTAGAAAAATGCAAATTAAAACCACAATGGGATACCACTACATGAGGATATGGAACAATTGCAACTCTCATTCCTTGCTGGTGGCGATGCAAAATGGTACAAACACTTTGGAAAACAGTTTGGCAGTTATTTATAAAGTTAAACATGTATTTACTGTATGACCCAGCAATCTCACTCCTAGTTATCTATTTGCCCAAGAGAAATGAAAACATATTTACAGAAAAACCTGTATATGAATGTTTGTAATATATGAATGTTGCTTTATTCATAATCACCAGAAACTGGAAACCACTTAGATGTCTCTCAGCTGATGAATTGAAGTACATCCATACAATGGAGTAAAACTTGCTCTAAAAAGGATCTAATTGCTGATACATGCAACAATAAAGATGAATCCCAAATGCATTATGCAAAGTGAGAGAAGCCAAACTCAACAGGCTACACACTATGTGATTCTATTTACATGACATTTTTAGAAAATGAAACAATGAAGACAGAAAACAGATCAAGGGTTGCCTGGGGATGGAGAGAGTAGTTGATGGTAAAGGGGCATGCAGGAATTTTGGCAGGTATTGGAATTGTTTTTTTGTTTGTTTGTTTGTTTAAGAATGGAGTGTTGCTCTTTCGCCCAGGTTGGAGTGCAGTGGCGCGATCTCGGCTCACTACAACCTCCGCCTCCCAGGTTCAAGCAATTCTCCTGCCTCAGCCTCCCAAGTAGCTGGGACTACAGATGCCCACCACCACACCCGGCTAATTTTTTGTATTTTTAGTAGAGATGGAGTTTTGCCATGTTGGCCAGGATGGTCTCAATCTCCTGACCTCATGATCCTCCTGCCTCAGCTTCCCAACGTGCTGGGATTACAGGTGTTAACCACTGCGCCCGGCCTGGAATTGTTTTATATCTTGATTGTGGTGATGGTTATATGACTTACACATTTGCCAAAACTCATAAAACTATACTAAAAAGGGTGAATTTTACTATATGTAAGTAGTAACTCAGTAAGTCTGACTTTTAGAAAGAATATTGGGGGAGGGACACCTTCTTGACATGGAAGGAAAGCATAGGGAGCTGTACACAAAGCTGGAGAAGTGGAGTTCTAAAGAGGTGGCCTGTATGCATCAAACTAGAGATGCCAGGGCCCTCCTTGAAATACTGAATTAGAGTCTTGAAGTAGATATGCTACACATCACTGAATTCATCTCTTTTGGCTGCTGTAGAATATTCCATTTTTTTGTTTGTTCGTTTATTTTACTTTAAGTTCTGAGATACATGTGCTGAACATGCAGGTTGTTACATAGGTATACTTGTGCCATGGTGGTTTGCTGCACCTATCAACCCATCATTTAGGTTTTAAGATCCGCATGCATTAGGTATTTGTCCTAATGCTCTCCCTCCTGCTTCCCCCAACCCCCCAACAGGCCCTGATGTGTGATGTTCCCCTCCCTATGTCCTTGTGTTCTCGTTGTTCAGCTCCCACTTATGAGTGAGAACATGCAGTGTTTGGTTTTCTGTTTCTGTGTTAGTTTGCTGAAGATGATAGTTTGAATAGACCATAGTTAATTTATCCAGTCTTCTGTTGATGAACTTCTGGGTTGATTTCAGCCTTTGGTATTGTGAACAGTGCTGCCATGCATTCTTTCACGTTTCCTACTGAGTATGCACAAGTATTTTTCTTGGTCAATAGGAGTGGAATAGGTCATGGGGTAGGTGAACATTCAACTTTAGGAAGTAATGCCAAATTGTCTTTTAAAGCCATTGCATCAATTTACATTTCTACCTTCAGTGTGTAAGATACTCTGTGAATTCACATCCTTGCCAACTCTTACTATAGTTATTATATCTTCCTAGTAAATAGGAAATTTTATCATTGCACATTGTCCTTCATTATCTCTATAATTGCTTTTTAGCATAAATAGCTTTTTGTCTGTTAATACAGCCACTTCAGCTTCCTTTTGGTTATTGTTAACCTGGTATATCTTTTCTCATTTTTTTAACTTTTAATCTTTCTGTAGCCATATGTTTTAAGTCTGTCTTTTATAAATAGTATATAGCTGAATTTTAAAAAATTCATTCTGACCATCATTATCCATTTAGCATTTACTGCATTTACAGTTATTCTAATTACTAATATATTTTGATGTATTTCTTCCATCTAGTCTATTTCTGTTTGTGCCCTGCCCTGTTTTGTTGCTATTTCATTTTCTTTCCTTTATTGTCTTCTTTTGAATAGATTATTTTTCCTCATTATACTTTTATTCCTCTATTATTTTGGAATTGATACATTCCTTTTCTATTCTTATTGTGATTAGCTTGTTATTTTCAGATGCATATATTACTTATCAAAGTCTAAAGTTAATAAATATCTGTACTTTTTCCTTTAACAATATAAAAACCTCAGAACATTTTAACTCCATCTCCCTCCTGATGTAGGATCTATTTTTCTTATGTATTTTAGCTGTATCTTCTAAAAAAAAATCCCACAAGACATTATTGTTAATGTTTTTTATGTAATCAATATTTGTTATATTAGCCAACAGATTTGTCACTGTCTTTGCTCTTCATTCGTTCTTGCATCTCAGACTTTCAATACTGCATTCATTTCCAGCTCCCTATATTATATTCTTTAAATTTCCACTAGTACAAGCCTGTTTCTACTGGTGGTAAACTCTGTCAACTTTTATTTGCCTCAAAATGTGTTTATGTCCTGACTTTTGAAAGTTATCTTGTCAGCACATTCAATATATTATTTCATTGTTTTCTAGCAATTATATCTGCTATTGAGGAGCCTGTGGACTATTGAGGAGTCAGTGGTAAATAGTGGCTAAAATTGTGGATGAAAACAATTTGTCTTTTGTTTCCTCTCTAGCTGAAATAAGTTCTTTTTATCTTTGGTGTTCTACAGGTTCATTGTGATGCATATAGGCATATAGGTCTTTTTATTTATCCTGCTTTGTATTTATTGGGATTCGAATCTGTAGACTAATGTCTTTCATCACTTCTTAGCCATCTCATCCATTATTTATATGCATTTAATAGAAAACAAGAACATCCCAGTACTTTGGGAGGCTGAGGCGGGCAGATCACGAGGTCAAGAGTTCAAGACCAGCCTGACCAAACTGGTAAAACCCCCATCTCTACTAAAAATACAAAAATTAGCCAGGTGTGGTGGTGCACACCTGTAATCCCAGCTACTCAGGAGGCTGAAGCAGGAGAATCACTTGAACCCTGGAGGCGGAGATTGTAGTGAGCCGAGATCATGCCACTGCAATCCAGCCTGAGTGACAGAGTGAGACTCCGTCTCAAAAAAAAAAAAAAAAAAACAAGAGCAATTGATAATAAGTGACCTAAGCCTAATTAAACACAAGAAGACAGAAAAAAAAAAAAAAAGCAGTAAACTAGAAAAAAAATGAAAGGAAATAATGAAAATAAAAGCAGACATTAAGAAAGTAAAAACAAAAATGACCCAAAAAAATTAAAAATTGGCTTCTTTTTGTTATTATTATTTATTTATTTATTTATTTTGAGACAGAGTCTCACTCTGTAGCCCAAGCTGGAGTGCAGTGGCACAATCTCAGCTCACTGCAATTTCTGCCTTCAGGGCTCAAGCTATTCTCGTGCCTCAGCCTCCTGAGTAGCCAGGACTACAGGTGTGTGCCACCACACCTGGCTAATTTTTTTGTATTTTAGTAGAGAGAGGGTTTTACCATGTTGCCCAGGGTGGTCTCAAACTCCTGAACTCAGGCAATCCACCCACCTTGCCCTCCCAAAATGCTGGTATTACAGGCGTGAGCCACTGCGCCCAGTCAAAAATTGGCTTCTTTAAAATAACATAAAACAGGCAGATCTCTGACAATAATGATAAAGAGAGGAAAAATAGAAGGCACAAGTCAACACTATTAAAATGAAAAAAGTTCGCTAACTATAGATACAGTAGAATCTTTAAAAATCATAGTATGGTAACTTTATGCCAATACATTTTGAAATATGAAATGAAAAATATCCTAGAAAAATGTAAACTACCAAAAATAACTTCAGAAAAAATAACAAACTTAAAATAATATCATTAGATAATCTGCATTGGTAGTCAAAAATCTCTGTCTTTTAAACACACACACACAGACACACACACACTCACATACTCTAATATGCCAGAGGGGAGAAGGCCTCAGGCCTTTTATAGGCAAGTTTTGCCAACCTTAACAGGTCAATTAATTCTTTTTATACTATTCCATAGGGGAAAAAACAGGAAAAGCTTGTAAACTGATTTTATGGAGCTATTATAACTGTGCTACCAAAATTGAAAAAGCACAGTACAAGAAAAAATATACATAGATCAATCTTATTTAGGAACATAGAGGCAAAAATTCTAAATAAACATTAAAGTGTTCATCATAATCAAGGAAAAATGTAAGGAAAGTTCAACATCAGAAATATTTAGCAATATAATTCACCATATTAACATATTTAAAAAGAAAAAACCTCATGATCTCAATATATACCAAAGGAAAAAAAAATCATTCAATACTATTCAACATTAATGATAAGGGAAAATCCTCTGGATGGAGTAGGATACAAGAGAATTTTGATAACAACCTGATTGTTGTTATCAACCAAAGCCCTAGAGCAAAAAATACTCCTAGTAGGGAAACTTTTGTAGCATTCCTTTTCTATTTCTCCATTAAAAGCAGAGACAAGTCAAGGATGATCATTGTTGCCACCATTTTTGTACTGAGGTCCTAGCATATGCAATAAGACAAAGTATGGAAGGATGAGAAGAGGGAAGGAGGAAGAGAAGAGGGAAGGAGGAAGAGAAGGGAACAGGTAGTACCAGTCAGGAATGCATATAATTATAAATATCAGAAAACTACCAGTGGCCTAAACAATGAGGAGTTTGTCTCATACGCAAGAAATTGGGAAGTGAGGAGCCTAAGGATGGTGGTATTGATTGGCAGGGTTGTCATGGTGTTCTTTCTTTTTTGTTTGTTTGTTTTGTTTTGTTTTGTTTTTATTATTATACTTTAAGTTCTAGGGTACATGTGCACAACGTGCAGGTTTGTTACATACGTATACATGTGCCATGTTGGTGTGCTGCACCCATTAACTCGTCATTTACATTAGGTATATCTCCTAATGCTATTCCTCCTCCCTGTCCCCTCCCCACAATAGGCCCCGGTGTGTGATATTCCCCTTCCTGTGTCCAAGTGATCTCATTGTTCAATTCCCACCTATGAGTGAGAACATGCAGTGTTTGGTTTTCTGTTCTTGCAATAGTTTGCTGAGAATGATGGTTTCTAGCTGCATCCATGTCCCTACAAAGGACACAAACTCATCCTTTTTTATGGCTGCATAGTATTCCATGGTGTATATGTGCCACATTTTCTTAATCCAGTCTGTCACTGATGGACATTTGGGTTGATTCCAAGTCTTTGCTATTGTGAATAGTGCTGCAATAAACATACGTGTGCATGTGTTTTTATAGCAGCGTGATTTATAATCCTTTGGGTATATACCCAGTAATGGGATGGCTGGGTAAAATGGTATTTCTAGTTCTAGATCCTTGAGGAATTGCCACACCATTTTCCACAGTGGTTGAACTAGTTTACAGTTCCACCAATAGTGTAAAAGTGTTCCTATTTCTCCACATCCTCTCCAGCACCTGTTGTTTCCTGATTTTTTAATGATTGCCATTCTAACTGATATGAGATGGTATCTCATTGTGGTTTTGATTTGCATTTCCCTGATGGCGAGTGATGATGAGCATTTGTTCATGTGTCTGTTGGCTATATGAATGTCTTCTTTTGAGAAGTGTCTGTTCATATCCTTTGCCTACTTTTTGATGGGGTTGTTTGCTTTTTTCTTGTAAATTTGTTTCAGTTCTTTGTAGGTTCTGGATATTAGCCCTGTTCTTTCTACTTTACCCTCTTTGGTTCGATTTCATCCTCATGCTTGCCACCTCATGGCCATAAGATGGTTTCTGCAGCCCTGGGCCTTACATACACATTCCAGGCCAGATCAAGGGGAAAACAGTGGTGTCAGCGTCTTCCCAGAAGCCTTGGGGTGAACTTTCCCTTACATTTCACTGCTCACTGTTAGCTACAAGAAAGGCTGGGAAAGTGGATGCCCAGGGATAGGGTTAGAGCTAACATTAGGATTATAGACATACTTATACTAAATAAATACTTAGAATGATGTTATGCTTATTCTAATCCATTCATGGAAATTCTGTTCTTCTTTGTTGGATTTAAGTATATATATTTAATATTTGAGGCATACTAAAAACTTATTTATTGTTTATCTTGTTAAAATTTAACTGCATGTTCTTTTAAAAACAATTTTTTTTCTAATCTGACAATGCTAGGAGTTGGGCATATTGTCACTCTGAAAAAACTGGGGCTCTGAAATTAGTAATAACTGGCTGGGCGCAGTGGCTCATGCCTGTAATACCAGCACTTTGTGAGACCAAGGCAGGCGGATCACAAGGTCAGGAGATTGAGACCATCCTGTCTAACACGGTGAAACCCCGTCTCTACCAAAAAATACAACAAAAAAATTAGCTGGGCGTGGTGGCAGGCGCCTGTAGTCCTAGCTACTCGGGAGGCTGAGGCAGGAGAATGGCTTGAACCCGGGGGGTAGAGCTTGCAGTGAGCCAAGATTGTGCCACTGCACTCCAGCCCAGGCGACAGAGCAAGACTCCGTCTCAAAAAATATATAGTAATAACTACCACAGAAGCATACAAGTTTGTCCAGAAAGACAAGGATTTTTTCCTCTACATTAACTCTGGCAAAATTTACCAAACAGATTTTTCCAGCAAGGAAATTGAGTAGCAAAATAGGCAGTGCATTAGGATACAGTTTTGTAAACATGCAGACACATTCTTCAAATGCATGTGTCTCATAAAATCTAAGGCTACAAGAAATTATAATTTAGTGATAGCATTTCTGCAGATAACTAAGAAAATTCTTATTGATTAACTGTGAATTAGCCATGTGAAATTACTTATCCTTGAGATCTTTATCCTACCAAATTATATTAAAATTTTACTAAAATCCTTTAAAAGTTATGCCCACTTGAAAATTTCTCAGCTGCTATTTTGTTTGAACATGGGAATTTAGCCATAAATCTCACTTGTGTGAAGAACCTGAAAGCTAAACAAAAATTGTGCTGAGTCTGCAGACAACAGGAATAACAAATGTTACTGGTGAATCTGTGGATTCAAAGCAGGCTGAACACAGGATGTGGACTTACCTTCAGAAGTGGGAGAGCAAACTCCAAAGTGGACACCAGGGAAGGAGAGCATAGAACTGAAGGCAAAAACTATAGCCTTAAAATGGGGTCTTCATACACTACTGGCCAGGGGAGAGTGAGGACTTCAAGTCACAGGGAAGCTTGCTGGAAGCCAGGGAAACCAGAGGAGTGTAAAAATGAGTTGGTCAAATGCAACAAATAAATCCCTTTTGTGAAGGTGAGTTTCACTGAAAAGGCTCTGCAGTTTTTCCTACTTTTTAAAAAAGAGCTGAAGATATTCCTTGCAGCTCAGTTGAGGCAGTCTAAGAGAACCAGGTCCTCAAAGTGAGATTCTAAATTATGTATTGATATCCTTTACTAGTGTGCTGTTTTTGATCAATATCTGTCAATTCCTTCTAAGATTGTTGTTATAGAAAACTGACAGAAAAGGGGGTTGAGCTGAAGGAATTG
Organism: Colobus angolensis palliatus; assembly: GCF_000951035.1. Taxonomy (NCBI): domain Eukaryota; kingdom Metazoa; phylum Chordata; class Mammalia; order Primates; family Cercopithecidae; genus Colobus; species Colobus angolensis. The sequence goes on along the minus strand of NW_012115043.1, from coordinate 3,787,507 downwards.
AGCTGAAAGAAGCCTCACTTCTTTTATTCAATTAACCATTTAAATAAATTATTTGTTCTCTTTCTTGGGAAGAGTATTATAAGGATTTTTCTCCCCTGAGAATGTCAGACTTGGGCTTTTGGTAAAGGGCAGTCAGGTTTGCTGCCAGGCAGTAGGAGATGTGATTGAGACAGCATTGTCTAGCATGTGGGCCCATTCTTCCTCAACCACGGACTAGGTGTGTTCTCTAAAAGTTGCTGCTTATAGACTTAACTAATTTCAAAAATAATCTTTATGGTGCTTTTCACTTGTATCACTTCCCTCAGTCATTTAAATTTTTTAGAATCTTTTTTTTTTACACAATAGAACAGTCCATATGTAGCTATGCTAAGTCACCTTTTACATGAACCTGGGAATCTGGCTATTTAAAGAAATCTTCTAACAAAGCATTCTGTAAGACAGATATTACTCTCTAATTTGCCTGCTTTTGAAATGTACCTGCTTTTAAAATTTGCCCTTTTATCTAGGCAGTTTGCATAAGGCGGGCTGACCTTATATTCTAATAGAACTGTTGCCCTCCCATGCTCTTGGCTTCCTTTTGAAGTCAGTGATCATAGCTGTTTCACTGAATGAATACAGAAAGAAAGGTAGTGAGTGCACAGTGGGTGACAGAGCCATTTGACTTTCAAGGTACAAACCCAATAGCATCCAACCAGTGACTCAGCCTCCTCTTCTGGAAAAGATAACATGTACCGTCTTCATCCACAGCCACTTTCACTGTACCTCGGGAACCACCGCCATCTCCAGCAGAGGTGAAGTTCTTTCCCAAGAAACACAGATCAAAGGTATTCATATTCCTCACTACAGAAAGAAAATTGTTCTTATTTACAACATTTCTGTGAGATCTTTGGTGATTTACATATGTTATTGAGTTGTACCTTCAACCTAGAAATAAGTGCTATTTCAGCTGTTGCTGGTATGCATTTGACTTTCAAAAGGGAAATTGTACAAGTCAACTCTAGCATAATGTTATTGGTGGGGTCTAAAAAATTCAGTCATGTTGCATCATTGCAAGATTAACTAAATGACTGGGTCAGCTTCTAATACTAACTGGCCAGGCATCCAGTAGCTATTGCTTTGTATCCAAATTTGTGTGGTATAGGATATCTTATTGTGAGGTTCTACTGTATTTCATTTGTCTTTAAATACAGTTTAAAAAGGCAAGATCTCCAAACATAGAATACCTTAATGAAGCAGGGGAAAGAATTCTGCATTATAATTATTATTATTATTTCAAGACAGAGTCTCACTCTGTCGCCCAGGCTGGAGTGCAGTGGCACAATGTCAACTCACTGCAACCTCTGCCTCCTGGGTTCAAGTGATTCTCATGTCTCAGACTCCCAGGAAGCTGAGATTACAGGTGCCTACCATCATGCCCGGCAAATTTTTGTATTTTTAGTGGAGACAGGGGTTTCACCATTTTGGCCAGGCTGGTCTCGAATTCCTGACCTGAAGTGACCCATCTGCCTCGGCCTCCCAAAGTGCTGGGATTATAGGCATGAGCCACCACGCCTGGCCTTTTTTTTTTTTTTTTTTTGAGATGGAGTCTTGCTCTGTCACCCAGGCTGGCGCAATCTCGGCTCACTGCAACCTCTGGCTCCCAGACTCAAGCGATTCTCATGCCTCAGCATCCCTAGTAGCTGGGATTACAGGCATGTACCACCACTCCCGGCTAATTTTTTGTATTTTTAGTGAAGACAGGGTTTCTCTATGTTGGCCAGGCTAGTCTCGAACTCCTGGCCTCAAGTGGTCCACCTGCCTCGGCCTCCCAAAATGCTGGGTTTGTGGGCATGAGCCACCACACTGGGCCAAATTCTGTATTCTTTAACGTTAACTCCTCACAGTACAATCTAATTAATTCTTATGGAGATTCCCCAAGTTTCAATGTGCTGGACTTTTGTACCTTGCTTTCTTATGTTTATGGGCTGCAGATAGACTTGTGATTTTTGAAACTTTTCACCACAGAAAGAAGACAGCTGGCACTGTCTTTTTCTGGCTTCCCTTATGTGGAAAGTGGTCATGTTTTCAGCTGCTCTTATAAGAAAAAAGGAGAAATTGAAGAGTGACACAAGAGAAATTAATCCTAGACTGCTACCTGCTCTTCTCAGACTTTCATCTTTCAATACTGAAATCATCAAAAGGTTTCACTGTATTTTCAGCACTAGTGGGCTGTGTCCCCTTAAGAGATTTCCAGGCTATTTATGTAGCAGCATGTCATGTGACACCCCAGTTGCCATGGCAAATATTTGTGTTTCATGAAAAATGTGAGTAAAGAAAATCAATGTAAATGGCCAAATCCCAAGACAGACAGGCCTTCAGGCGAGTGTTTGGCCTGCACCATTATTGTTTCGAATTCAGCTGTTTAACAGGCTGTGAGAAGGCCATGGGCTAATGTGCATAATAGGAACAGGCGGAGGCACCTGTTTTGATTCTCACCCTGTTGGAGTGCTCAGGTCCCACAGTTTTATAGATAACAGATCTACAGGTAATACAAATATTATGACTAGGTTTTAGCCAGTAAATGGTTTACCTCGAAAAAACAGTTTTAAATAATGACATATTTTCTGAATGCTAATGAGCCCTGGCTTTAATTTCCTCTATTGACTTCACAAAGCTCTCCCCAACTGCTGGAAACAGTAATATTTAATGACTTTTTCCTGTGGTCCGAGATTGGTACAGCATTTCTAAACTGACTCTTCAATGGTAAATGTAATTTTTCATATATTTTATGGGAAGTGTCCTGGGCATGGAAGTTCAAAGGAAGAAGAAGGACTTCAGTGTGCCATGCCTCGTGACAGAGCCAGTACACACCTTTGATCAGACTCCACCACAAAGCAGTGTGGTGCCACACTAGTGTCCCCTGGAAGTGGGACTTGGCATCTGATTATAGTTGTTTTTGTAAATATTTGCTTAGTCAAACTCTTCAAAGCAAACAGGGCTTGGCAAACAGAGCATCTTTGTCAGTGTGGGAAAGGTCTTTCTAATTACTACCTCCTGCCTGCGTGGAAAGAGAGAACAGGCTGACCCAGCAGGGAAAGTGGGGAAAGGGGTGAGGCCCTGAGCCTTCTATTTGTTTTGTAAAATTGCCCATGAGAGTCGTTTTGATTTAAACTGTGTCTCATTCTTCATTGTAGGGGAAAAGAAGAAGGCCAAGAGGACATGATGATAGGAAGGTCTGTAATTTGTGTGACTAGTTGAAATTTAGGGTCTGTCACCTGATGTCCCTTCCTTTTGCTGCAGGGCAAAAGTATGGGCGACTTGCTTGACAGCTGAAGATGGCAACAAAAGTTCGTGCTTCTTTTATAAAAGAAATTAGATCATGGTTTCAGAAAAAAAAAATTTTAAAAAAACATGGTTCATTTAAAGTGAAAAACCTTTTTTGCCTTCTTTTGGAACTGAATTACTTCTCAGGCTTCAGTCCAAACAAATGACTTAGCATCCTTAAAATTTGGCTGAATCACATCAATCTTCAACCTCAATCACAGATTTTCATCTTTTAAAAGTACGCTTAAAAAGAAATAAAATGTGAAAAATAAATGCAGTTGTCCCCCAGCACGTGCTTGTATGCGTGCATGCATATAGGATGCACACACACATGCAGCATATTGTGTGTCTGCTGTAGTACAGATGGGATTTAGAGTTAAGCTAATCGTAACAACTAAGGTAACAAAAATATTGGAAAAATGAAATAGCCCCCACAACATGGCAAGTACATGCCAGCAAGGAACATTCCAGAAGGCCATGCATGGGTAATAAAAGTCCTGAACTTGAAGTAGGAATGCACCGGATTCTCCTTTGAGCAAGTCACTTTACTTCTCTGCTCTTCACTTTCCTCCTCTGACAAATGAGGACAATACCTTCCTTCACATAGGGTTGCTGCAAGGATCAGATGCGTTAATGTGTGTGAAAGTGTTTTGGAAAAGTACTTGTTATCATAACTCATTGGTCCATTATTAAGAGCATCTTCTAGGCCTCCCTTTCTTGGTGATATTCTTATCAGTAAGAATTTCATGGGGATCTTAGGCATCTGCTTTCAAGGAAAAAGAGCCCGCCTTTGGGGTCACATTTTATTCCTGCAGAGCTGTGCCTAGATAGAGCTGTATTTACATCATTGATTATATACAGTCCCTCTGTACCTAGACAGATTGCTCCTTAGTAAACTAATCAGTGCAATTAGATCCTTCCTCTTGCTTCCCTTGATGTTTTACCGTGAGAAAAGTGTGAGCTTCATTCTGCAGGTTAAAAACAGGATGTGTTTACAAACACTAAGGCATTATTTATCTGGAATATTTGTAACTGCTAATGTTGACTGAGTATGTCCTGCATGCATGGCACTAAGCATCTTTCATACTCGCTGAACCCTCATAGCAGGCAGAACCTATGTGCTGCAGTTGTCCCCAGGCCCACTCAGTTGGTAAAAGGGTGCAAAGGATCCAGCTGACAGAGTGAAGCGCCAGAGTTTGTGCTCTCTGCACGTTCCAGGTTATGAATGCTTCCACATGGGTCAGTTTTTCAAATACTACTACTACTGCTCACAAATAGTGTTACTACGGCTGCCACTGCTGCTGCTACTGCTACTTGCAGCTAACATGTACTGAGTGCTTACTCTTTGCCAGGCTCTGTTCCTAATGTCTTAAGTGGATTATCTCACTTAGTTTTCACAGGATTTCTGGGCAGTAGGCACTATTATCATTCAATTAGTCATCCAATTAGTAAATGACAGAGCCAGCATACAACACTGGACTATGTAACTACCAGAGCCCCAAAGCATTGGGGAAATTTTTATAAATCTCAATCATTTTTTACAGAAACAGATTACACTTAATACATTTCTAAAATATATTACATTTCTGCCTAACTAATATAATGTAATATTTTCTCTATTCAATATCATGTATACGGGTAATCAGTTTCTGTGTCCTTTACTGTTTCCTTCAATAACAGACAGCAGTGATCACCTTTGTTGCTGTGTCTGCTTTCATCAGCGCCGACTTTAACAGCCTTTTCTATCATATAGCTCAGTTAACCAAACCCAGTTTAAGAAGTTGAATAAGTTTAAGTCAGTCAGGCTCTGCACAGGATCCAAAGAATAAAATAAAAAATGATAGTAGAATTTGTCATAGTTATTTCGATAAATCTGAGGCATCTCTATTTTCAAGAATCTAGTTCAAAAGTTTGAGGTTGTTAAAATTTTCTTGTCAGCAAATAAATCTTTTTATTTAAGGCAAGCATAAAAATTATGTTAAGATTCACTTAATTTTAATTAATATTTTGATAATAAAAATCTATTTTATGGATAAAATAAGCAAACAAATATTTATTCTACTATAGGAGTACAGACCAAATTCATGAGTGTGTTTGCTTCTGGGCACAGGGAGAAAGAGGAAGGAGAATGAAAAGAAATACAGAGAGGATGTTAACTTTATATATATATAACATACACACATATATGCACACACCACACACACACACACACAGACACACACATTTATATACATACAGCAAAGAAGACGAAAAATTAAACAAAAATGTGTCCGTGGTAGTTTTTTATATTATTCTCTATACTTCTCTGTGTGTTTAAAACTTTTCCAAAACATTTCCAAATTAAAAAAAAATGCAAATTGAAGAAAAATATAAAAGAAAATCCTGTTTCCCAAGCCATCCCTCCGTTGTAAAATTTATTTTGGTGTAGAAAGAATAGGTTTGGATGATAACCTTGTAATCTCAAATTTGGGATCTCACTTCTCTTAGTCATTCTTTTCAATTGTTACTTTCTTTAGTATTTTCCCAACATATACTTCTGATCATCTCATTAGAAAACTGTAATTATTTTATGGGTGAGTCAGCTGAAATATTTTAATCAGGCAATATGTATGACATTAAACATATCACTGCCCCATCTGCTCTCATTTCCCCCTATCTGTATAAAAAGAAGGTTGGATCCAATCAGTATTTTTAAGGGGCTTCCATATCCTCACCCTACAACCCCAGGGAATCCTCACCCCACAGCCCAAGAGAAAGAAGAGAAGCAAAAGCTCCTATCAATGAGGGGCTCTAGGCCCCTATATCCACAACACCTGGGTTTTCTATTTTTACCTCTTTACCATCAAACTATATAGTACTTGAACAAAATGTTCAAGGCTTTAAAATGTATGCTTTCAAAACCACTAGATGATATCTAGCAGCAGTTTTGGCTTTAACATGTTATATCTGGTGGGGGAATAAGCCTACTTCTTAAAGGGCACAGGGTGCCTCCCTGGTTGACTTTGCTCCCAGCACAATTTAGTCTCCTTTCTTGTCTTGCCCTAAAGGGTTGGAGAGAGGGCAGGTCTTAAGAGAATTAGAGCTCTGCAACCTGGAGATACAAAATGAGATTCAAAAGCAAGTCCGAAGCTATTTTTTTCTCTTTTAGACTCATTTTCTCTCATAAAACCTCATTTAACTTACCATCTTAGAGGAAGAAGAGAAAAGAAAAATCCAGATACGGAAAAAAAAAAAAAACCCTGATGGAATCTTTGTTAAAAAACACAAACCTTGATTTTTTTTTTTTTGTTAATGGAGTCTTGCTCTCTTACCCAGCCTGGAGTGCAGTGGCGCAATCTCGGGTCACTGCCACCTCTGCCTCCCAAGTTCAAGTGATTCTCCTGCCTCAGCCTCCCAAGTAGGACTAGAGGTGTGCACCACCACACCCAGCTAATTTTTATTTATTTATTTATTTTTAGTAGAGACGACGTTTCCCCGTGTTAGTCAGGCTGGTCTCGAACTCCTGACCTCAAACGATCTGCCCACCTCAACCTCCCAAAGTGCTGGGATTACAGGCATGAGCCACCATGCCCAGCCTAATTTTTATTTTTTCAACTTTTAGGTTCAGAAGTACATATGCAGGTTTGTTACATAGGTATTAATAAGTTGTGTGTCATGGGGATTTGGTGTACAGATTATTTCATCACCCAGGTAATAAGCATAGTACTCAATAGTTCGTTTTTGGATCCTCACCCTCTTCCCAGCCTCCACCCTCATTTGGCCCCTGTGTCATTCCCTTCTTTGTGTCCATGTATACTCAATGTTTAGGTCCCACTTATAAGTGAGAACATGCAGTATTTGGTTTTCTGTTCCTGTGTTATTTTCCTTAGGATAATAGCCTCCAGCTCCATCCATGTTGCTTCAAATAACACGACCTCTTTCTTTTCTGTGGCTGCATAGTATTCCATGGTATATGTGTACCACATCGTCTTTAACCAGTCTACTGTTGATGGTAATTTAGGTTGATTCCATGTCTTTGCTATTGTGAATGGTGCTGCAGTGAATATAACACATGCATGTGTCTTTACAGTACAATGATTTATAGTCCTTTGGGTATATCCCAATAATGGGATTGCTGGGTCAAATGGTGATTCTGTTTTAAGTTCTTTGAGAAGTCACTAAACTGCTTTCTACAATGGCTGAACTAATTTACATTCCCACTGGCAGTGTATAAGCATTCCCCTTTCTCTGCAACCTCACCAGCATCTGTTATTTTTTGACCTTTTATAATGGTCGTTCTGACTGGTGTGAGATGGTATCTCATTGTGGTTCTGATTTGCATGTAGAATCTTTTAAAAACAGTTACCATTTTCTGTAATTCATTAGAAATTGCCATCCTCACCTATGCATTTTCATCATTAAACTTTCCAAATGAATTGAAATTATACAGTTTTATTTGCCAAATAATTTTTTGGGAATTCTTGCAAAACAATTTTTCTTGTAATTACCGAGAAAAACTATAAGGATTGTGTTTACTACTCTTCATAGCATTGTCTAACTGAACATTTTTATTACATGTGATTAATAATTTCACTTATATGCAACAGAAAAAAGGTTAAATTATCAGCCAACAAGATAACCTTTATTTTTTCACTTTATCTCTTTCATTGATCAAATTGTGACCTGATCATTCATAGAAAATTTAGAAAATTCAGAGAAGAGAAAAAAATATAGAAGAATTTTTTTTCCCCATATCACAATCCTTTGGTACTATTTAAACTTTGGCATATTCTTTTGTTGGTATTATACTGTATATTCAACTGTGATTTTACTCTTTTCATCTAACAGTTTATCATAAACCTTTACATATATGATTTTAAATTCATGAAACATTTTTAGTGGCTTTATAATATTCTTTATTAAAGATATACCATAATTTTCTTATTCATCCTATTGCTTGACATTAAATTATAAATGTTACATTATTAATAAACAGTTGTTTTTGTTTTGAGATGTGGTCTCTCTCTGTCACCTAGTCTGGAGTACAGTGGCATGATCGTGGCTCACTGCAGCCTTGACCCGCTGGGGCTCAAGCAATCCTCCCACCTCACCCTCCTGAGTCGCTGGGACTACAGGCATGTGCCACCACGCCCAGCTAATTTTTTTTTTTTTTTTTGCATTTCTTTGTAGAGATGGGGTTTTAGTTTTACCATGTTGCCCAGGCTGGTCTTGAACTCCTGGGCTCAAGCGATCCACCTGCCTTGACCTCCCAAAGTGCTGGGATAACAGGCATGAGCCACCACACCTGACCTGTGGAACTTCTTGATCGAAGGGTATGGACATTTTTGTATCTCAGTAGCCAAACTTTGCATTAGTGCTCCAAAACTCAAGCTACAAGTTTGCAGATAACTTCTGTGAACATAGAACAGCTTTGTACTGTGAACTCAGTCCAACTGGCTATAAGCTTAAATTTTAGTATTCACACTTTCATTCATTCATTCATACATTCATTCATTCAATTAATCCTTTTTGCCCTTTACTGTGTGCCAGGCAGTGTACTAGATAGGCACTGGGGACACAGCAATGAACAAAGCAAACCTAGTCCTTGCCCTCTTGGGATTTATATTCTAGTGAGAGAGGCAATAATCAGATACTGAATATAACATCAAAGAGTGAGATAAGTGCTATGAAGAAAAATAAATCAGAATACATATGTAGGTATAGAAGCCATGCACAGTGGCTCACGCCTGTAATCCCAGCACTTTGGGAGGTCATGGCCGGCAGATCACTTGAGGTCAGGAGTTCAAGACCAGCCTGGATAACATGGTGAAACCCCATCTCTACTAAAAATACAAAAATTAGCTGGGCGTGGTGCCGCATGCCTGTAATCCTGGCTGCTTGGGAAGCTGAGGCAGGAGAATCACTTGAACCTGGGAGGTGGAGGTTGCAGCAAGCAGAGATTGTACCACTGCACTCCAGCCTGGGCAACAGGGGAAGACTCTGTCTCAAAAACAAAAAAGGAACACATATAGAGGTATAGAGAGTATGACAAGGTAGAGCTCTGTAGAAATTCTGCAAGTATTCTTTAGTGATCTGTGATCAAGGAACTTACTAGACCCACATTTTTCTCAGGAAAATTGGAATGTCAAGCTTTACTTTAGTGATAATAACAGTCCTTTTTGAGGCTTGCTCTTTTTCCTATACATGTCGAGAAAATGATGATGTGTCTTTGCTCAGAGATCTGGGAATCCAGCCTGGTTTTGATTCCCATCCTGTCAGGCTTCCTGTCCACATCCCCAGCAGGTTTAACCCATCCATCATCATTGTCCCCAGTGGTCCTTAACTATGTCACGTTTTCTTGGAGAATATTAGAGGTGTAACAGAAAAGATGAAATCAATGCAGCATTAAAATGAAATGTGTCTGTAGAAGGAAATTTCACATTTGACTGAAAATAGACCATCTATTTAAAAAATCTTCTTGATTCTGTTCTGTTTGATCTTCAACCAGATTTTGATCCATCGTGTGTTTTTGTTCCATGAGGATGCATCAAAGGACAGGGATTTTTCTCCTCAGGAAGTGTTTTAGAGTTCAGGAAGACTCATTTGAATACAGATACCTTTCAAAGCAATTGCAGAAATTATTCCTAGAAAATTGCTGCTGATCTGAGTGGCCTTTGCACTCAAGTCTCTTCTTTTATATGTCTCTGCTCGATGAGTTCTGTTTTTGCCTTTTATTCTTTGTAAAGGTTAAGGACTCTGACTTTCACTTTTAATTGGCACTTACGGATTACTTAGACAGTTTCTAGGTATTAAGAACTGAGAGCCATTGACTTGCAGACCCCAGAATACTGGAATATCACTCTTTGGGGTTCTCTTCCCATGACCACCTTTACCATTAGGTGGTGTGGGCAGCCGTTCATCTATTTTGATTTCAGAGTTACTAGAAAGAGTTTTCTATCTAAAAAGTAGAATAGGAAAAAAAAAAATCCCCTAGGTCTTTTTCATGGTGCATAAAGTGATGCCATTGGAGATAGTTGCCTTTGATTTGATGGCTTTACTGGCTCCAGAAGTTTACTAAAAAGCCAATACCCCTGGAGGGGTGACACATTAAGTCAGAGAGGCATAGGGTATCAAAATTAGAAGTGCCTTGAGTGATCTCTTAATGGAAACTGAAACCCACAGAATTGGTTTCCCAAGGCCACAGAGGAAGGTGGTAACAGACTAGATTCTGGGTCTTCTTGCTTCCGATAACACCACACCATGTTATGTTCATTAGCACATTGACAGGAATTTGTTTAACAAACTGCTTTCCAGCCTATCAAATAAGAAAAAACGAGCTGAGTGCCGTGGCTCATGCCTGTAACCCCAACACTTTGGGAGGCTGGGGTGGGTGGATCGCTTGAGGCCAGGAGTTCAAGACCAGCCTGGGGAAGATAGCGAGACCCCTATCTCTACAAAAAAAAAAAAAAAAAACACAGAAATTAGATGGGCGTCATGACATGTGCCAGTAGTTCCACCTACTCGGGAAGCTAAGGTGGGAGGATCACTTGTGCCCAGGAGTTTGAGGCTGCAGCGGGCTCTGATCACACCACTGCACTCCAGCCTGGATGACACACGGAGACCTTGTCTCTAAAAATGATAATTATCATTCAGTTTTTTAAAAAGCAAAAGGAAAAACCAGCAGATCAAGGCCAGGTTGGCTCTGATGTACAAGGTGGTAGAAGGAAGGCTAAGAAGAGCACAGCTTAGTAAGGGGCCATATGGAGAGTTCTAGACAGTTTAGGCTGTGGGCACTGGTGGTATGGGGGTAGGGGCCAGCATGGGGTAGGGTGTGGAAGAGAAAGCACCCAAAGGGAAGGAAGAGGGGCTGATGAAAGGAAATGGAAGAGTAGCAAAGACACACTTCTTATAGCACTTATTCTCCTTCCTTTGGTTATATATGGATTTGGGTTGTTTAGGAACAGAATTTTGTCATATAGTAACAAAAATACTGTCTTGGAAATTAAGAAGATCCACCAACTAGCTTTGTGATCTTGGTCAAGTCATTTAACCTCTCTGAGCCTCAGTTTCCTTCTCTATAGTAAAAACCACATTGACTAGGGTTAAGGCACTGTTAAAGGTTCTTGACACATACTGTAATCATCACAGCAGCTCTGCAGGGACCTCTCATTTTTACAGATAAGGAAAATTTAGGTTCAGAGGGTGTAGTAACTTGCCCAAGAGTATGTAGCACATATTGGCAAAGCTTGGATTTGAACCCAGGTTAGTTGGACTTAAGGCCAAGGCTAATTTCCCTGGGCCCATAATAACCTATTGAGAAAAAGGCAAGGCCTTTAGAGGACAAGTTCCCTTGTCCTCTAAAATTCAGGCCTGTGACTGTGCTGAATTCCAGACCCTTGATTAGGTCAGCTACTCTCTCTGAATATCATGTACATCTTTTGAACAGTTCTAGCCAGCTGAGGTCCTGATGTTTATTCTATAGAAAGCTCAACACATTGTGGACCCTGAACACAATTTAAAAGCAGGGTCAGACAAATAGCATCCCTGGTCTTTGGGAAAGAATAAGGACTCCATTTCTGAGGGACATTCCATTCACATTCTAAATCTAAACTCACATTTAGAGCCATAAGGTGCAGGAAGAACTTACTCTTTTTCACACAGTGCAATTGCCTGGGCTAATTACTAATGGATATGTTTGAGTATTTGAGAAACTGAACACTGGCTTTTAGTTTCAGAAGGAATTTAGTCTATCCTTCTAGGCAATGGAATGATTATCATTCTCTAAAGATGATATCCATGTGGTATTATCCCAAATACTTGGCCATTTGCCACTGTGAGATCCTGCTTGTATCTGATTATGGATCCAGTTTAACGCCACACCCACATACTGTCCACATAAATGAAAAGAACATTTTTCATAAAGACATTTGTCTTAGAAATGTGATTTTCTTTGTGGTGGTTATTTCTAAATTTTATTTATTTATTTATTTATTTATTTGAGAGACAGGGTCTCAATCTGTCACCCAGGCTGGAGTGCAATGGTGTGATTATAGCTCACTGCAGCCTCAAACTCTTGGGCTCAAGCAATCCTCTCACCTCGGCCTTCCAAGTAGCTGGGACTACAGGTGTGCACCACCACACCCAGCTAGTATTTCTAAATTTCAGAATGTAACACTGGGTCTATCTTTTTTGCTTAACATCTGTGACCTACTAACATATGTAATCATCATCCTGCTTTCCTGTTTTTTGTTTTGGATTTAGAATTTTGCCTAAATAACTGCTCCAGAAACTCTCAAAGTTATCTGATTGGTGATTACACTTTGCAAATGAAGAACATTTCCCAGCTAGTTAGTTAGAGCAAGATGCTAATAATTAGGCCACAGGTTTGGGCTTTGTGTGGGCCAGTTAGTAAATACAGGCATCTTGCAAAGGTATGATTGTGACCCAAGAAGGACCAGGTGAGAATACAGTGTTTTGACAGAAATCCTTCTTGGCTAGAAGGAAAAAAAAAATTGCCTTAAAGTCAGTAATATCGTATTGGGATTACAGCATGTCTTTAAAAAGGAAAGAAAGAGAGAGGGAGGAAGGGAAAAAGAAAGAAAGAGAGAGAAAGGAAAGGGAAGGGAAAAGAAGGAAGGAAGGGAAGGAGGGAGGAAGGAAAGAAAGAAAGGAAGGAGGAAGGAAGAAGGGAGGGGAAAAGAAAAAGGAAAGAAAGAAGAAAGAAAGCCAACAAATAATAGTAGACAAGTTCACGGAGATAAATAATAAAGAATAACAGAAGGAGCCCGAACCTGAAGCATGGCTTGACCTTTAATCAGGGCTCTTATTCCTAGCAGGCTGTGAAGCAGCTTTGTCTTTACCTGCTCAATGGATCTCACAATGCTGATGCACGGCTTTAATTTGGGAAGCCTTTCTCTTGAGAGGCATGTCTTTTCTTGCTCCAAGTCTAAAGTGCTCCCAAGTGTGGCGTTCTCTGTGACAGATGTACTACAGTTATGCTTTAGCTGACTCCAAACCCATAGCTTCCCAGTGCCTGAGTGGTCTGTTTGATGTCCAGGAGTATGTTTCCTTTGAGAGCAGGTCTTTGCTGGAATATCCTCTAAGAAGGTAGAAAGGTGTCATCCCTTTGTTCTAAAACAGCCACTGATAAATTTCGCTCCCACTACCATGCGAGGCTGTTCTTTCAGAAGGTCTAAAATACATTTGCTGATGTACATAATCCTAGACCCACCCCATGGAAAGGCACTGTCGGAGAGAGATGTGAGTCCTCTCCTTTCTCAACTTCTCCCAAGTTGTCACATTTTCATAGATGGCCCTAATTCCACATGTCTCACTGCGAATATAAGAAGTTTCAGAAATACTTGAGTATTGCCAAGGAGACAAGATTCTCTGGCAAATCTCCCATCCATAGCTTTGCTTCTTATAGAAGTCTCAGAATCCTGTTGACTGCATCACACGTGACTGGCAGGACGAACCAGCTCCATACACATCCATCTGTGATTATTTTGCATGGCTATTTCTCACTGATGAAGCATTGTCATTCTTCTCTGAATTCTAATTCCTACTATCAGAGACCGTTCCTGAAGGGAGGGAGAAATGTGGCCATAGAGGCCATTTCTGTTGGAACATGTGCCACTTGTTTCCTACCAGGAGTGGCAGCCTCTCCTGCCAGCACTGGTGGCTGCTGAAGGAGGCATTACTTCTCCAGCTTTCTCTTGCCCATCCAAGAGAAGGAATTTATTTTCGTCTACCAAGTAGCTTGCATTCTCTTCTGGCACCCTGATTAGATCAGAAAGGGATAGAAGCTTGGCGAGAAGACTTTTTCCCTCATTTTTATGCCTTATAACAACTCAAGTTAAAAGTACACAAAAAGCTCACTGCTGTTTAAAGTGTGCTTGTAAAGTAAAAGGAAATGTGCACTTTTGGACTTAACACTTGTTTTTCAGCATTTTTACTTGAGATGGCAGTCTAATTAATTATTCCGCCGCCCAGGACCGGAGAAAAGAAAATGCGTGAATAATCTGATATAGTAATACTCAACTCAGTGCTGTGGCATAATTGTTATGGATAAATTGCTGGAGTTTTTTTTCTTTTGGGTTTTTGAAAACTCTTCAAAATGCAAAGAGCAATTATAACCCTACAGTTTGGTAAAGATGGGCTTATACATCTGAGAACGCTGACATATTGAAAACAATCTATTCCTTACATCCCTAAGCAAGAAGAAACAATTATCACAGTAAATTAATACCGGGTTTACTGACGAGAACTCAGGGCCTGAAAATCTGTACGCTCCGTCTCCCTCAACCCCTCCCAGCCATTAGGAACATGTATATCATGGGCAGAGTGTCTATGTCTTCAGTAGAATAGGTTCTGAGAATTGAAATGTAGTGGATACAGAGTGGACATTGACACAACACAATTTCCCTTTCCTTTTTGTTAAGTGGGGGTGACATGTATTGCTATTGTCATCTAAACAACCTCTGATTTGATTTTTTAAATAGCATTTATTATTTTTAACATAGGAAGTGTAAAGAACAAAAAAAATTGCTCAGCATCCGCTTCTTAGAAACTTGCCAAATACAAATAAAAATATTTTCATAGCTTAAAATGTCAATACAGATGGGAACAAAATGAAAAGCAAATGCTCCCTTGGTTTTGTTATCAGATTTGTGATTCTAATCCACCTGGGACAGCCCCATATGTGTTCCTAAGAAGATACCAGACTTAAGAATAAAAGAACACATATCAAGAGAACCCTAAGAATGACAAAGGTGATAATGTATAACATAATGTGCCTTGTAAAAATGACCTCTGGATACTAAGAGAAGATGACAGAAGAACTATAAAATGCTAAAAAGTGATGATCTTTTATGAAGTCAGAAACAACTTTTAATGGGCACATTTGAAGTTCCAAAGGAATGCAAAGAAGGGCTTCACCCTGTTTTTCAGACTGGTGGATAAGTTATGAACACGGAATCAGCAACACGCTTCTCAGACCATGCATGCATGTGTAAAAACTAAATCACAGAGATTGGGGGTCAGGTGACTGTATCAAATAAACGAAATGCGTAATTTTTTATGACCAGTTTCCTTGAACAATTTTATAACACTTTTATTAAAATGTTAATAGATTTGAGTGATCTCTAAGATATCCATCTGGTAATGAGTTTTAATGATATATACTAGCCAGACCTTCATATTATGATACGTGTGTGTTCAATCAGTACTAGGATTCATATCTTCCCACCATTGAATGCTAAATGATAATGTGGTAGTGTGTGTCTTGACCACTCATTTAAAGGAGATCATAATATCTTTCACTTCTGAAATATATTCCTTTTTTTCCACAGGCCATGAAAGTGACAACACCTTCGAGAGCCCTGAAATCACTGTGGGATTATGACTTTTTAATTTATGATGGTGTCATAGACAATACAGCCCCAGACTTCTTAGCATTCAAGGAACATTTTAGCTTAGCTTGGGGAGGTATTTTTTCTCTCTTGGAACACATTGAGAAGTTTCTCAGGAACTATGCAATACCAGAAGTCAAAATAAAAGGGAATAATTTGGTGGCCCTCCTTCCAGAGTTTGAGCTGAAGAATAAACTTACCAGATATGACCTTCTATCAGTGTTAGAGGACCCAGCTCATGTCCAAATGCTGATAAATCTTCCAGGGCAAAGGTACAAGGGCCAAGATGGAAATTCGGAGGCCGCCATGAAGATCCAAGCCACATGGAAATGCTACAAAGCAAGAAAATTCTTCCTCATTTATCGCCAGCAGAAGTGGGCATCAGGTGTGATTGCCATTGCTTGGCTGTTACATTGCCATAAGACTCGATTAAAGAAGATACTAAAGGAATCACGTCAGAGACACCTGGAGAATTTCCGCATTCGAGCCAAGGTGCACAAGGCTGCCAGCTGTTAAGGCAGACCTCTTTTTCTAAACAGTTCGTGCTTGAGCGGTTGCAATAAGTTGTCTCTTTATCTTCCCTTTCTGTTTCCAACTACCCTCCTCGCCTCAGACTCCCTCGCCTTTCTCTCCCCTCAATGTATGATGCACAAACCCCACATTTGTTTGTGCATCATATTTTACCCCTAATCAGGAATCTGGCTTTCGTGCCTGCAAAATCTGTTGCAATTTTTCTATAGAAAAAAAAAGTCCCTTCACTTTGACTGTGGTAGTTCTGTCAGAAAATCAATGTTTTAACTGCATTACTTTTTCTCCCTATATATACCTTCTGGCACTTTAATTTGCTCAGAAAAAAAAAAATCCTCTCGTCTACATTGCTGTCACCACTTTGTCAGAAAGTATTTAAGTTTGCAGACAGCCTTTTAATTAGTGCTCACAATTTCATTTATGTTTGCTTTCTCTTTTTTTCATTCATATTCTGTTAATTAAGTGAGCTGCCTCTAATCTTCCCCTGCCAGTAGCATCATGTAGCCACCTAATTAAATTAATTGGGGAAGATGTTTTAAGTATGTAATTAAATCAATTAATATAATTTATGCCTGGCTTAACTGTACAGTGGAAAAACAGCTGAAGTTTGACTAGATGAATCCACTACAGCTTCCTGTCACTGATCAATGCTCTTCTTGATTTTTAGCATCTGGCAGCCAACTGGAATCGCATCAGGACCTCCAGGAGGACTATTATCCATATCCCATCATTAGGTATAACACTTTTGCCTGCAAATCTATCAGCAACCTCTATTACCCACCACATTATGGCTCCTTGATTGAGTTCAAGGAAGGCCCCTTGTTTTATTCAAATTGGTCTCGGCAGGAAAATGTTCTCGACATGATGAGAGTAATAACACAGGGCCCTCGCTCGAAACGGCGTTTAATTTGGGGATTAAGCAAATAAAGTCATTATGTGGGGGCTGCTATTCAGTGGAGAGGTGATTTGCTGTAATTCGCTTTCATCTGTATGAAATGAACTAAAAAGTTGTATTTTTCCCCCTGAAATAACAGATAATGTTTTCCATCTTCTTTAATGATAGAAGAATACAGGCTTGTATGTGTTGTGGCTGTTACGCCAATAAGCCAGGATATTGCTTGTACACTGTTTTTAATCAAATGTGCAGTCAAAATGATAAGCTACATTCTCTGAAATTATTTAGTTCTAATTACGAGCAGATGGGATGCTTTATTTGCACCTAGGGCGCCTGAGCAAAAGGAAATGCTGTGTGAACAAGAATAATTAAGAAGTTGAATAGTGTTTTTTGCGCTTAAATAATCTGCAGTTTCATGTTAATTAGCACTAATGTAATTATTTAATTACATTTATGAATTGGGGAACTTAAAAGCTGTTGTCTGAAACACACTGGTAAAAAAAGGTATGCCAAAATGACATTGGGAATTTCAGAAATTTGCACTGGAGTTTCTTTTAAAACATGAGCTACTGTTAACATGTTTGGGATTTGTTTGCTTCCTTATTTTGTTTTGTTTTGTTTTGTTTTGTTTTGCGTCTCATTAGTGTGTTAAACTTCCTTGGTGAGGTCAGATTTCCTAAGCTGACTTGCTAGAGTTTTGACAAGCAGCACAACCCACTGAATCTCTTTGTTACATCCATATTAGCTCTTTGTTAAAGTCTTTTAAGTAGAGCAATACATTAAGTGATCTGTTGTAATAGAATTCTGGATTGCAATTTATTCATATTCATATGTGAGTATAACCAGTTTGTGTACTTATGTGTAGTGCAGAAACATAACACATTTGAACAGTAATATGAAAAGGAAAAAACATTTAAATTATTATACAAATATAATTATTTTTAAATTAGTAAAATATCAATAATAAAATAAGGCAATCTTTTCTAGATTCTGGAGTACTTAGATCTAAGTACTTACAGAAAGTTAAGAAAATACTTGCATTGCACAGAGCCTTTTAGTTTTGGTCTTTTTCATGGCTCATGAAAGAAATTTGTTTCTTAGGATCTAAGTGAGGTAAGACAGATCTGAATTTCATTCTAAGTTGGGCTTTTGTTTTGGTGAGACTACTTTTACACACAAGATTATTTCACACACAGAAATTGCACTTGTAATTGATTGCAACCAAAGAGGCTAATTGCAGACCCAATTAGTTGACTTGAGCCCTTCGAATAAGGTGCAAGAGCCTTTGCTTCTGCAACTAATTGTGGACCAGACCTGATATTATATGGGAAATTTTGTTTTGCTTTCTCTATACAGGGCCCCCACTTTGCAAAGTTGCTTAGCACAAAGATGTGATAGACACAAACTTCTTTACTCCTACACTCCCACCTCTGACCCTCCTAAAAACTTCCATGCAGTCTGCTCTGCAGAGAAGCTTGATACAAAAGAGTCTCCAAAGAAGGAAAAATTTGAAAGTAAGCATTATGTAAACTGGGTAATAAAAAAATTTGAGTGAAACTATCTTAAAATTTCAAAAGAGCTTACTGAATATTAATTAAGTGGGGTTCCCAGCACTTTGGCAGGATTGCTTGAGACCAGCAGTTCAAGACTAGGCTGAACAACATAGTGAGACCCTGTTTAAAAAATTTTCAAAAATTGGCCAGGCATGGTGGCGCAGGCCTGTAGTCCTTCTACTGGGAAGGCTAAGGTGGGAAGATCACTTGAACCCAGGAGTTTGAGATTACAGTGAGCTATGATCATCCCTCTGCATTCCAGCCTGGGGGACAGAGACACTGTCTCTAAAAAAATTAATAAAATAAAATAAATTAAGTGGGATAATAATCTGGCCAAAGAAGCTAGAAATAGAAAACATTATTTTAAATACGATATTAAAACTAGTTTTCTTCTGGATTACACATATTCAGTTTAAATAAATATATAATAAATATGAAGGTCTTCCCTAATGTAGCAATTTTTGTTTGTCACCAACATGATACCCATTGTAAAGAAAAACTGCTAATTGTGTAATTTCTAAGAGATAAGAACAAGCTCAGAGTTTTTCTCAACTGAGCATTTTATAAGACTAATTGCACACTTTCAAAAGAGAATAATACCTGGGCTTTGATCATATAGTGTTTATTTCTACAATATGTTTTGGATTTTTTTTTTTTTTTTTGAGACAGAGTCTCACTCTGTCACCCAGGCTGGAGTGCAGTGGTGCCATCACGGCTCACTGCAACATCCGCCTCCTGGGTTCAAGCAATTCTCCTGCCTCGGCCTCCTAAGTAGCTGGGATTACAGGCATGTACCACCACGCCTGGCTAATTTTTGTATTTTTAGTAGAGATGGGCTTTCACCATGTTGGCCAGGCTGGTCTTGAACCCCTGACCTCAAATGATCCACCCGCCTCGGCCTCCGAAAGTGCTGGGATCGCGGCTGTGCTTTGGATTTTATAAAAATGACTTGTGGACATTAAGTAACAACAAGCTGTCATCTCCTACCTATTCCACAGATAGAATTCTCAAACTATGTGTATATTTTTAAGGATATGGGATCCCTTTTTTGTGTACCACATCCCTGGGAGTCCTTAAAGAAGATTTCAGCTAGATGCCACAAACTTTGTCTCATGCACCAGGGACTTACCTATACAATTCATAAAAATAGAAGTGGATGAAGGTGAAGCAATTTTTTCTCTAAATGTACTGCAAGAAAACTAATCTATTCAATCTTGTAATTTCATTTCCAGAGTTGAGACAGATTCACTAGTGAAAATCAGTTGGTAGGATTCTCTGGTTCAGGCATTTAACACAAGTTGCAGCCTTGTCCTCTTTTTCTCTTTCCATAGGAAATTTGCTGTAGAATTAGCTCTACACATAATCACACTATGCCACTAGCCAATTGGGGCTACACTAACTTGTTTGAACCCTTCAGATGAAAGCTAAATAGCTGATAACGGCATAATATATTGTAGTTGTGAGCATTTGGTTATTTATGCAGTTTTGCACACATGGGAATAATTGCATTTTCCAAACTGGTGATCACAGAAAGGATGGCATTGCAGTAAGGTTTTTGACCACAAAATATTTATAAAGTATTTTAAAATCTATGGCTTGGTAATATGAACAGTAAGACAATTAAACAGTGTGGAGTAACCTCTTTGAAAGGAGGACTTGGGCCAGGCGCGGTGGCTCACGCCTGTAATCCCAGCCCTTCAGGAGGCCAAGGCGGGCAGATCATGAGGTCAAGAGATCAAGACCATCCTGGCCAACATGGTGAAACCCCATCTCTACTAAAAATGCGAAAATTAGCTGGTCGTGGTGCTGTGCGCCTGTAGTCCCAGCTACTTGGGAGGCTGAAGCAGGAGAATTGCTTGAACCTGGGAGGCGGAGGTTGCAGTGAGCCGAGATCACACCACTGCACTCCAGCCTGGTGACAGAGCAAGACTCCATCTCAAAAAAAAAAAAAAAAAAGAAAGAAAAAGAATAAAAAAAGGACTTATGAAGCTTGATTGATTGTTATGTATTTCAGATAGTATTCGTAGAGTAGATATAACAAAAATTTTAGCTATTTTTAACCCACAAGAGATGTGGAATGCTGCTGTCAAAAAAAACCTGATTTGCCTTGTAATTTTATAAGATGATAGAGAAACATTTTTCAGAGTTTATAGGCTGATCTCTTAATTGGATATTACATATTTTATCATTTTTATTAATGAAATATAATTATAACAAAATAATCCACAGTGGTTCATAACAGGAATAAAATATTAGGGTCTATTTTAAGCAAAATCTATCAGTCAAATGAGAAGGAACTTGAAGAATCCTAATTCCTCTAGAAAAAAACAGATGTCTAAATAAAGCCTACAGACTGATTTTGCTCCCAGTTTCTTTGGCCAAGTATTTCCTCCACTTTTAATTTAACCCCTGTGCTTCTTTATTGCAGCACATCACTTGGTGCTACGTGTAAACTCAGTTGCTTTTTAAAATATATTGACATTAAATGAGACGTGCCAAGTATGGGGTTCTGCTGCTGTGAGCAGTATATGAAGCCACTGCCAGCCAATTAAACCCCCAGGGATGAGTTTTCACTCTCACTTCTCCTCCACCTTTAAAGTAAAAATAGGAGACATACTGAGGTGGGATTTTTTTTTTTCTCCGTGTAATCTTTTATTTCGCTGCCGATTGATTTGATGACTAAAAAGAATGTATATAGTTCAGTTTCATATTTTCCCTCTGTGCCCGATTTTAGCAAGTTATTTTTCTTGGGGTTAAAACAAGTAGTGGTCTTCAGATTCTTCATTCAATAAAAATTGTGGATCCTGGTATTATGAAGTTCATGAAATACAGCATTTTCTAGCTCGTCTGCACTTTCACAGAAGCCTACAAGAAAGGATGGGGAAACTTACTTTTGTGCGCAACCAATCATACGCTGAACTGAGAAAGTCCCAAATGCTTATGAGACTCTTGCTTCCTAACTCCATGCTTTTCTGCCAAGAGATAAAAGCTTGAGCTCACCTACATTTGTGAACAGGGGCAGAGTGGAGGATGGCAGCCAAGGGCGTTAGATCTGCAATCACTTTTTGCTATGCCTCCATGCATATTGGCACCTTTCAACTTTCTCTGCTATGAGCTGGAGTCACCTGATACCCAGTTCAGTGCTGCTTTTTACTTTTGAGTTGACAACTCAAAGACAGGATAGATGTTGTTCCTTCCACCTCAGGCTAGAAAATCTGGACTTTCGATAACATCTTTGCAGTCTTCAACATATATTTTGGCAAGTAGTATAGAATCCATAGTTTAACTATGGTGTTGCCATACTAGATCCTTGGGATAGGTATACTACCAAGACTTCCCAGACAGCATTTCCCAGAAATAGCCAGATCTTTGTGAGTATTTCCCAGAAATACCCAGATCTTTCAGAATCAGGAACAAAGTACACTTAAACTTTAAAAATGTTTTATAGCCCAAACCAACACATATTTGTATTCACCCATGTATCCAAATCAACACTCATTGATACTGGTTAGATCAGAATTGGTCCCATGATCTTGTAATATGAAATTATCCAATTGGTCTTGAGCTATATGATGTTGTACCGTGAAACACGGAAACAACATTGAACTAGGTATCAGGTGACTCCAGCTTACAGGTTTTTCATGAGATCTATTAATATTAGGATATGCTGTAAAAGGAATTTTTCACTATAAAAGATAAAATCCTTTACACTCATAAACAATATTAAAAGTTTTGTTCAGTGGTTCTCAGGACCCCTTTACACTCATCATGATTATTGAAGACCCTAAAGAACATTGGTTTAAGTGGGTTATATCTGTCATTATCAACTGTATTTGAAATTAAAACAGAGTAATTTTAAAAATGTTTATTAACTTCTTTTAAAATAACAATAATAAGCCCACTACCAACACTAACCTAAATAACATATTTTTGAAACATAATTATTTTCTAAAACAAAAGAAATTAGTGAGAAGGGTAGGACTGTCTGACAGGTCTGAAAAATTAATAGAACATGGTTGGATTCTCATATCTGCTTCTGTATTCAATCTGTTGCAATATGTTGTTTTGGTTGACACACATGAAGAAAATCCAGCCCTACACAGGTAAGTATTTGGAAAATGGAAGAATAATTTGTATATTTTATAGCCTTTTCAGATAATTGTATATATTCTTCTTTGACTTTATACTAAACTCAACAATGGTAATTCTAAGTGTTAGTTACAATGTGGAATCTACAATCGTATTTATAAACTTTTTGTCTTTTGTAACTTGTAAGAGAACAAGATTGAAAAAGGCAAAGAACATCTTGGTATAATTTTGAAAATAGTTTTGACCCTGCAGACTCCCTGAAAGGTTCTCAGTATCCGCTAGGGTCCCCAGATCACAATTTGAGAGTCACTGCTGACATGGTTTGGTTCTGTGTCACCACCCAAATCTCATTTTGAATTGTAATCCCCACATGTTGGAGGAGGGGCCTGGTAGGAGACAATTGTATTACAGGGGCAGGTTTCCCCCTTGCTTTTCTTGTGGTAGTGAGTGAGTTCGCACAAGAGCCGATAGTTTTAAAGTGTGGCACTTACCCCCTCGCTCACTGTCTCTCTCCTGCCACCATGTGAAGAAGGTCTTTGTTTCCCCTTCCCCTTCCACCATGATTGTAAGTCTTCTGAAGCCTCCCCAGCCATGTGGAACTGTGAGTCAATTAAACCTTTTTTCTTCATAAATTACCCAGTCTCAGGCAGTTTTGTTTTTTTTTTTTTTTGAGATGGAGTTTTGCTCTTGTTGCCCAGGCTGGAATGCAATGGCATGATCTTAGCTCACCACAACCTCCGCCTCCTGGGTTCACACAATTCTCCTGCCTCAGCCTCCTGAGTAGTTGGGATTATTGGCATGCACCACTACACCCAGCTAATTTTGTATTTGTAGTAGAGATGGGGTTTCTCCATGTTGGTCAGGCTGGTCTCGAACTCCCAACCTCAGGTGATCTGCCCACCTCGGCCTCCCAAAGTGTTGGGATTACAAGCATGAGCCACCACGCCCGGCCAAGTAGTTCTTTATAGCAGTGTGAAAATGGACTAATACAACTGGCTTTAGTTGCATGCAATGCTGTGCTAACCACTGACAAAAGTTTAAACAAGAGAACTTCCTTACTTTTTTGAAGGTGAATCCATTTGGCCCATTTGGTTTGAGGATGTTTTCAAAACTCAACAGAGGTACTTCTACGTTTTCTGTATCTTTATAACAAAATTCCCTAATCCCCTTCAATAGCCCCCAAAAAACAACTATCAGTTTTATTTTAATCTAACTGGTAATGGATATACTGAATAAATAACCCAGATAGAGCTGTTTCTTGCCATCTTTTGGGATCCCACCTTCTTGCTCTCTAGTATCTTGTGCTTTCACACTTGCATAAGTAATTAAAACCTGATTACAACCACAGTGTCTAGATCATAGTTCTCTATTATTACAAGATGATGATGTGCAATCATTTGTGAATATATCACATGTCCTCTTATTTTTCTACCATTAGAATACCAAAGTTTTCTTATGAATTGGAGCAATTCCAGATTATCTTTGTATCAATGTCACTCTTCTTCATCTTTCATCCAGTGTACTCTCTTGAGTAGAAGAGAAAGGGATGAAGTAAGCCTGAGTATGCTGCTGGGAGGATGTGATGCATTGAACATCACTGATCATGAGTTTCAAAATGAGGAAAAGGTTGAGAACTACTCCTCCAGACCATCAAACTGAGGCATGAATGACTACCATCCCAGGCCAGGGTGATGAGATAAACAGCTACTACTTGGTAATCAGGAGTCTGTTGGTAACCTCTTCTCTGCCTTGAGTACCATTATAAGAAATAGGACTTGGGAGACAAAAGAAACTAGGAGTCAACCACAGGGTAAGAAGCCTAGTATTCAAGAACGTGTGTTCTGCTGCAACAACAGGGGCATGTCACAGAGGCATGCACCAGTGCCAAGGGGGCTCAGTCACTCAGTGTGACCTTGCTCATGTTCTTAGATTTCTGTGGTTACTGTGAAAGAAAAGCCAATCCTAGCAGAGCTGGTTTGCTGGATACAAAGAAGCAATTAGTATCATCTGATAGATGTTTATGCAGAAAGGGACTGGGAAAGGCAGTGAAGGTAGAAATGAAGATGGAGAAATGATTGCCAGTAACCCTTGATGAGCAACCTTGGTTCAATGGAGGACCAGAAGTAGTAGATGAATAACTTCAGAGAGGCAGCTCTCAGGTAACCTTCTTTGACGTAGAGACAATAATATTTCACAACTACTTATTTGAGAAAAGGTGGAACTCTCTATCAAACTAGGAATATTTTGCAGGAAGTGAGAATGGCCATGAGAAAAGAGGCTGTGATCCTTTCTACAGTGATGAGGAAGAGAGAGTGCCTCTTTCTGTTAGTGTTTTATTCTGTGCTAATGAGGACCTGGAAAAAGCTACAAATCCCACTTACCATTCTTTGAATTCTCCAGAAGTTCTCCAGCTTAGAGAACCCAATTTTAGGAGAGTTGAAAGAAGGAGTGATGAGAACACACAGGAGAAAGGGCTAAGAATTTAAAAGACGGACATGGTGACTCACCCCTATAATACCAGCACTTTGGGAGGCTGAGGTGGGTGGATCACTTTAGCCCAGGAATTTGAAAGCAGCCTGGGCAACATGGTGAAACCCTAGCTCTACAGAAATTACAAAAATTAATCAGATGTGGTGGTGTGCACCAGTAGTCTCACCTAATTGAGAAGCTGAGGTGAGAGGATCACTTGAGCCCAGGAGGTTGAGGCCGCAGTGAGTTGAGATCGCACCACCGCACTCCAGCCTGGGCAACAGAGTGATACTCTGTCAAAAAAAAAAAAAAAAGAATTAAAAAGATTTTTTGAGTACAGGCTTCACACGTGTTTCCTTCATTTATTTGACTGGAGATTTCACAAGTGCCTGCTCTAACGTAGCTAAGAGTCTGGTTGCAGGAGCTAGAGTGGTGCAGGTGAAAGAAGAAATGGACAACAAAGTAAACAACCAAGCAAAGAAATATATAGTGACAAAATGAGAAAAGGGTGGTGAAGAATGGGTGCAAGAGAATGACAGTGAAGGGAGACTAAGAACTTTAGAAAAGGGTGGTCAGGCATATAACGCATGATGATGAGGACCTTACTGCCTCAGTAGAGACCTAGCAACTCTTCTCTTCTGCTTCCCTCTCCCACTTCTAAGAACTCTGACAATTACACCTGGTCCAGCCAGACAATCCAGGATAATCTCTTGATTTTAAGGTCGGTTGATAGCAACCTTAATTCCATTAGCAACTTTATTTCTTCTTTGTCATGTAATCCAATATATTCACTGGTTATGGGTATTAGAACTCGGACATTTTTGAACGGTCATTATTCTGCCTACCACAACAACTGAAAATAAAAGTGAGAAAAGAGGCCAAAGCTCTTTGTCCCTTCTGGAGTTTTTCTCTGCTCACACTTGGAGAGTCTTTTATTTTATATAACTAAATTTCTTACAAGAGCTAATATGTAGTATCTAAACTGTATAATAATTGGTAGGTTTATGTGACCTTGGATGAGAGACAAGACACTTACCTTGAGTTTCCTTATCTATAATAGAACAGGATTGAGGATAATGGTCTCTCAGAACTCCCCCAGTGTTCCTAATCAGACCCTTGAAGAAACCATGTCATTGTAGATTATATTCCAAAGTGTCGTATCTCATCGCCACTGGGCATGTCTACTGAACTCCCGCAAACCACGACATCCTTGTTGATAGTTTCCTGGTTAAGTCACTGTTATATTTAGTATATGCTACCAACATTGATGAAATCTTTTCACCTGTCAACACATGTACTTTATGGATGTATAAAACAAAACAAGTCTGACTAAAAAAATATAGTGACTCCCAACTTCTGCTCTGCTGATGTCATTGTACATTGCATTGTATCTCGTCCATGTAGAATGGTCTGTTGCTTGTCACAGAGTTTGTTGTTGTTGTTACATGTTTTGGAAACACCCATACCTTGTAACATTAAAATGCCTTGTGTTTATAAAGCACTTTAAAGTTTACAAGATGTTTTCATATCTGTAACTGCATATGATTCTCTATTACAATGTTCCAAGATTAGCATACACTTCTTTAAAATGGGTGTATTGTATGTAGACACTTTATAGGCATTCTTGATCAGTGGTAACAGAACTCCCAAGTAATTTGTTGGAAAACTGACTTCAGACAGTGGAATGGAACACAGACTTATTCACTCACATACTGCATATGTGGCAACAAAGTGATCAGACATCTTTTATATTTTAAATTGAACATCATCTTAATGAGACATATTATACTGCTTTTATCTTTACTTTTGAAAGGCAATGCAGTCATGGAATGCTCTCAGGCACTTTTCTTAATCACACTTTATTCTTTAGGCATTTTCCTGCCTTTTTATACTCTTGCTATATGTTAGCCACAATACATCTTTCTGAACATTTATTTGAATATAGATAAAATTATACATATGCAAAATCCCAAGGTACGATATTGCAGTCACACATAAAGACACTGGAGTTGTAACTACCTATATTAGCTTTTATATGTGGAATGGTTCTCTAAATTATTTGGAAATTAATAATTTTTCAAAAATGATTCAAACAGCTCATTTGTCCTTCTGCCTCTCTCTTTAATTCTTAAGTCCAGATGCAAAGCAAAGAGAGACTTTTAGATGATTGTAAAGTCATTTAATTTCCAGACGTTGTCTAGTGTTTAAACACTGACATCAAAGCAAAGAGCCAATTATCAGAGTTCATTTGGTCTGAAGCCCCACTGCCTGAATTGCCATAGTTTTCCTTATGCTGAAAAGGAAATGTATGTCACATCTTGAAGCTGTGGTATATAAAATCACTTTATCTAGAGCAGTTTAACTTGAAACATGTGTTTGGGCTCACTAACCACAAGGAGGCATTGAAGCATCTCTTCAAAATGTGAAAAGCAATTTTATGAAGAAAAAAAGAGTTACCCCTACAGTTGTTGAATTTCATAGAAGCAATTATACCTGCTTGTGAGTACGCATGCTTTTTAAGTTTATGTTTTGATTCACTTTTTTTTAATGACCTGAAATATCAGCAGAAAGTGTTTCCGCTGTTGTTTCTTTTGTGAGAGATTTTTGGACAATAGTAATCCATATGTGTTTTCTCTTCTGCTCTGTTTCCAGTGGAAATGAAGGCAAACTGCAGGACTTTTATTAGTACGGACAAAGTAACTGCATTAGCTCTTCTTGCCCTTTGAAGGTTAAAAGTTCTTTTGACTGTGAGCAGAAGTTGATTTCTTTAGTATATGAATTATTTAAATATGTATTCCTGACAGCAAGGGATTTATCTGAAATCTGTGTGTCACTTAAGAATGATTCTGGAACACATTTTCAAAATACCACATAGGAAGCTCACATTAAGAAGCCAAAACAATATTTTTTTAACCTGAGCATGATTTTCTTACGCATCCTTATAAACATTCACATTGCATGTCAGAAATTTTCTCCATGTTTTGTCATCTTGATTCTTAGCAGCCTTGTTGGTATTGGAAAATGTGAACCCCTCTGTTACAGAGTATGTTGCTTAGCACATCTTCCAGAATAATGTTTAATTCTCCCGAGAAACAAGCACTTCATTCTTCGGGATTGGGTTGTTTCTGTAAGATGCTTCAGAGAAAATGTTTTCCTGGAAATATGGACTGTGACATTTTGAAATTCTCTTGTGCCATGTTGCTGTATTGACTTGCTCTTTCTGGGTTTTGACACCTTGTTTGCCTTTTAGGGTATTCCCAGCCTGTGAGAGAACATATTGCCGATTTCAACACACAGCAGAACATGCAGCTGGGGAGGCTGTGTGACATCTTAGGTACAGTCAACAGTTTACACAAGTGCCTCTTTGGAATGTTTATCAGTGGATGTTGATAAAATGTTTTGTTTGTTTGTTTGTTTTTTGATTATTTTTTTCCTCTACAAGGAAAAAGCTCAGATTTTTAATCTACTTACAGGGCAATTAAATGTTTTATTTTAAAAAACAGATTTGTAGTAAAATCAGCTTGAATTAAAAAATGACATTTTAACCAATTTACTTGGGCAGTTTTTTAGATTCTCTTTGCTACAGGTTTGGATCAGAATTTCTCTCCTGTAAACCAAAAATCTTCTTTATTTACTGAATCTTGCAGTGAGTGAAATCAAAATTTTACATTCGAGTCAGTCTTGTCTCTTATAGTATCTGGGGAATGAGTGAAAGGTGGTATCAGAAATGAAGCATTGTGTTTTCATAAGAAGACAGAGGGGAAAATGAAGATAGAATTTTAAAAGAAGGTTTTATTTAAATATAGAGCATCTTGTTATTAGAAAACATGAAGTGCCTAATGGAGGGAATTTTTAGAAATACAGACCTTGATTGAGTGATGTATACATCTTTGTGAAAGTCAAGTTCTGACACTGGTTTGGTCAGTTCTTAGTCAGACACCCATCTGGAGCCAGGCAAGAAGGATGTCTGAATGTGACAGCTTTGGTTGATGCTGTTCAAGGCCCGGGTTCAGATTAGGCTCTAAGAATATAGGTTGCAAAAGCTAAGCAATAACATTGAATTTGCTTGTGAGATACTTGCCAAAAATTCAAGGTTACATAAAAATTAGATTTTTATTAGTTATCAAATAAGAACTTCTTTGTTTTGTTAAAATGCAATTTCTTTGGCCCTTATTTAAGAAAAACAAGGAAGACTTTTAAATGATCAAGGACCAACTTAGCTGGCTCCCTGGAATGACATACTTTACATTATTCATATATATTTCAGCATCATTATTATTTTATAAATGCCATTTGGTAGCAAAAAATACATCAGTACTAGAAATTTACAGTGTCCTAAAATAATAATCATAATTGCTTTAATCTATTATCTAGGCACTAAGATTGTTTTCCAGCATTACAAAAAAAATTTTTTAATGACTTAAGATTGACTTGTTAGTATTAAGCTATTTCAACTAAAAACCTGACTGGATGGAAACCACTGAAGTTTAGCAGAGGGCAGACTTTGCTGTAATTTATTTGAATTAATTTTTTTCTTCAGCTTTTTATATCCCTTTCTATATATAGTATAAGCCATCACCAAATAATTTCTTTATAAAAGATTCTCATTATTGGAAAAGACTTGAAAGTATTAGACTTCTATTTTAAATAATTCAGTCTATCTCTACCTGCAATGGAATATTTTGCTTATATGAACATTTCTGAGAGATTATGAGCCAAATGCCTTTTTCTTGGTACATAGTCTTTATGATATAGCAGTGCAATAATAAAATGTCTTCAAGAGGAGTAATGAAACTTTAGAAATAGTTAGATGAAAAAAAGTACTTTCTTGTGAAATAAAAATGTGAATAAACTAGAAAAATAAGTAATAATTTTATGGAAGAATAAATAATTATCCCTTATGGTTTTTCTTTCTTATTCGGGGGAAACAAAGATAATCCAGTCATACTGGTAAGGCTTGTCACTAGATATTGTCTGTGAATTCATGGTTCTCAGGTGGAGACCCCAATGGCTAATTCCTAGATGAGTTCAGCAAGAAAGTGACTGATTACTGACTAGCAATCAAAGAAAGTTTCATCTTCATATCAATTCCTTTCCAAAATTACCTGTCAGTTAATTTTGAACATGTGTAAAATTAACCCATGAAAAACCCCATTAATACTGAATATTAGAGTTGGTGATGTGTATTCCTTTGCCAGAAATGAACAGGAAAGGTGAAATTGGCAACATGATTCCTTTTCTCATTTGTAACCTAGAAATTTCTTCCCAAGAAAAAATTTGCTTTTCATCTGCTACAGTCTGTAAGCTATTTTTGTTGTTTTTCTGCCCTATTCTTTCATACTTCAAAAAACTCATTAGTTTGATTTTTAAAACCTCTATTGCAATTTGTTTAGATGCTAGTCTCTTCTTCAAAACACAAGACTTTGGCTGACTAATTTGATGATTCAGCAATTGGATGCAAGTTATTTACTTTCTGTCTGCTCAGTTAATTTATTTTGAGGTTTATGCTTCAAAATTAAATGGGAGCCACCTAAATATTCACATGTATGGAGCACCTGCTCTGGGCCTAGCACTGAGCCAGTTCAGAAAACACCCCCTTTAGGTCTCTGGAGAGGGAGATTTCTCTTGTATGCCTTGCGTCTAGGCGTAAAAGACTTTCTCAACTTTGTGAATCTCTCCATAATCCCTTCAGTCAGTTCACAAGTGTTTATTGAGTGACTCCTACATACTCCACACTGTGCCAGGGCTTGGGGGAATATAAGAAATAGTACAAACATTGCCTTTAGGGAGCTTGGAGAGACAAGATTAATAGATTGGAAACAATAGGATAGAACACAGAGGACACTACTTCATGTTAAATCTTGAGGCACTGATCAAAAGGAACCACGTAGGGAGCCGGGCGCGGTGGCTCACGCCTGTAATCCCAGCACTTTGGGAGGCCGAGGCAGGCAGATCACGAGGTCAGGAGATCGAGACCATCCTGGCTAACATGGTGAAACCCCGTCTCTACTAAAAATACAAAAAAGTAGCCGGGCGTGGTTGTGGGCGCCTGTAGTCCCAGCTACTTGGGAAGCTGAGGCAGGAGAAAAGCGTGAACCCGGGAGGTGGAGAGCAGAGACGGCATCACTGCACTCTAGCCTGGGAGACAGAGCGAGACTCTGCCTCAAAAAAAAAAAAAAAAAAAGAAACGTAGGTGTGGGGGCAGCTGGGGAGTCACTGTTGGCCAGCCTAGTCAGGGTGGGCCAGGAGCACATTCACACACCTGTGCTGTTTCTTGAGCACTTACTATGTGCCAGATGCTGCACCAGATACTTTCTATATCTTCACTCATTTAATAGTGTCTAAAACAATATGCCCCAGGTGGTTTTATTCCCCTTTTTAAAGATGAAGAAATGAATGCTTAGAAAGGTTAAATAACTAGAATTTAATCAGTCTATGCTCTGTATATATACTCTGCCAAACCAATCAGTGGAATCTTAAAATCCCCTCTTTGCCCTACTTGCCTAAGAAAACGTTTACAGTGCTCCCTCCTCTGAACTTCTCTAAGTACCTGGTCTGCGTGCTTCATGGTGCCCACAATAATTGCTGTATTTCCCTCCACGTTTAGCCAAGGGCTTTGCCCCTACAGACCAGCCAGCTATTTTGTGAATGAATGGATGAACAAATGAATGACTTCATTGACTGCTGATTTCCTATTCATACTCCCTGAAATATTCTGCAGCATGGAGTGGATACTCTCATTTCACTATTCCATTTGGATGGGATATTTAATTAGGGTTTCTTGTGATGTTACATGTAAGAAGCACATCTTAAGAAGGAGAAAAGTTAAATTAAGGCAGTGTTTCCTTTAAACCAAAAATCACAAAACCTGCTTTTTAAGTAATATACTCCTCTTTGGGAATCAAGCAGGGGAAAGGCTGGTTTCCTGAAATAATCATTGCTATGATTATAATCAGACCATTTATTTGAACAGGACATTCCCTGAATTGGCCCTGTCAAGTCCGTACAGAATAAGAAATTGCAATTTCATCAGCTTTGTAAAGTTAATAGCTCTGTTTTATAATTTACTGAAGTTAATGGAATAAATTTTTAAAGCAGTATGCAATTCCTGTTGATGTTAATGGGAGTTGTATGGCTAAATCCCTATGTATTATTTGAAAGTACATTTCCAAGGTATCTCACAGCCCTCCTTCTGAAGGAATCATTGCATCTATTTTTTTGGTGGTGGTGTTATTGATATTTTCTTTAGAGAATTGCCGAACTGTAAAAAAGCCAGTTAGATTGCTCAGATAGTACAAAACCAATCTAAATTAACCTCAACATGGGTTTTGGATATGCTCTTTATTTTAAAGTGCACAACATCAGTCGGATGCCACAGTTCATAATGTCATTTACCTTCACACCAGTAATTAACATTGTGCCTGTTGTTTTTAGATGCCAATGTGAACGTCATCTACATCTGCTCCCATCACATGAATGATGAGTTAGTGCTGTATTACAAAAGAATCCTAAGTCTACATGCAGCCGTCAAATCGGGGAACCTTGAGGACAGAAGTGACCTGCAGGACAGGTTCAAAATTATCACTCCTGAAGCTGTAAACATCTTCCGTGTGAGTTTGTCTTCTAATTACTATGGTTTCAGGGATGCAGTAAAATTAAATTGGAAATTTTATAACTTGCAATGCTCTGGTACACATCAGTGAAATATTGTTGCAAGTTTAACAGCTTTACTGATTAGACTACTAGTTGGTCTGTAGGAAATAAATATTCCAGTTTAACTTTCAGACTTGGTGGAGCTACTCCTGCCCAGTTTCTCTGTAGTCGTAGCCTAATTCCAGTTACTAGGTGGTACCATCAAGTAGGTGGATTTATAACATGTACATTCCTTTTTCTTCATTTTGTGTGGAGGACACTAAGGCAGAGAAAGGCTGGGCCTGCCCACAGTCACTAAACTAGTTAGGAGCAGAACTAGACCAGGCCCTCTCTTTTCTGATCCACACAGGTACTCCATGTTTTTTCCCCTGAGGGCAACTTGGCTTGATTTACCATATCAGATGGTTCCTAATGAAAAATATTCAGGTTTGTTTTTTAATTGTGCTGATTTTTAGTGAATGGAATGAATTCTGAGTGGAACCCTATTCCTAGACAAGAGCGTTTGGGAAATTCATGGAATGATAAAGACAGCGTTCTAGAATAAGGCAGTATAAAAGGTGGCTTAAAACGAATTTATCTACATTTTAACAAGAATTTAAACTTTCCATGTTAACCAGGTAACAGTTTAATACCTAATGGACTATGCATTTTTGAGGAGACTTTTTTGGTATAATTAAAGATAGCTGTCTTCATTTACAATTGAAATGCACCAAAGTCAACTGTCTCTCTATTGCCAAAGTGATTGCATGCTCTACATAGGGAACACCTATGTGTTGGGTGACTACCCATTAACACTTCAGATGTACCATGATTTGACCAAAAAAAAAGGGGGGGTGGGGGAGGGACCTAAGGAAAGTCTTGCCAGCACTGGGGAGGGTTTCAATAGCATTTCTACTTTGCTGATACTCACTGAATTGTTGTCAGGATTTATTCTTTTCTACCAAAATGAACATTTTATTTTTTCATAACTGGACGCCTCAGTATTCCTTTAAAAACCCTCTTCTCAGTTTTGTTTCATTGGCACTTTTGGCTGTGAAAGAGGAAAGCAAGGACAGGGGCTGGGGAAGCAAAAGAAAGGACAAGTGGCAAATCACTGCCACTTATGTACATTCTTGGGAACCTTCCAATATCCTCCACCAATGTAAGAATTTCTTTGATGCTTCCTAGTTATTGCTTGGCCTCACTGACATAGTTACTATGGACATTAGGGTGCAAGGAAGAGTGTATAGTTAAATTCCTGATTTTCTCCAGCCAGAAAATTGATCTAATGGCTGCTAGCTGTTAGTAAGGAGTTTCTGCACATCTGAAATGCCCATATACATTAAAGAAGCATAGAATGGGGAAGGGTCACTAGATTGGGGAGAAAAAAAAAGTGAGAAAACTAACATTTTTCAAATTCTTAGCATACAGTTTCTTTTCTTTTCTTTCTTTCTTTCTTTCTTTTTTTTTGAGACAGCAGAGTCTCACTCTGTCACCCAGGCTGGAATACAGTGGTGCAATCTCAGGTAACTGCAGCCTCCACCTCCCAGGTTCAAGTAATTCTCCTGCCTCAGCCTCCTGAATAGCTGGGATTACAGGCATGTGCTACCACTCACAGCTAATTTTTGTATTTTTAGTAGAGACAGGGTTTCACTATGTTGGCCAGGCTGATCTTGAACTCCTAATCTCAAGTGATCCGCCTGCCTTGGCCTCCCATAGTGCTGGGATTACAGGCGTGAGCCACTGTGCCCAGCCCAGTTTCTCATTTGATTCTCAGAATAATGCATCAAGATGGAAAGATAGCTCTTTTTATCCATCTCCCTTTATGGCTGAGGAAACCAATACTCCCTTTCTAATCCAAGGTTACTAGTAAGGCCAGAGTGTGAACCAAAATCTCTCTACTCCAGGGCAGTATCATGAGTTGGAATGACTGCCTTGCTCCTAGATGACCTGGGGCCTTGGGCGAGCCCCCTTACCTCTCTGGTCCTCTGATCCTCATCTATAAAATGAGATCCTGGATTAGATCATTTCAGAGTCATCTTCAACTCTACCATCCTATTACCTGAGAACTGTACCCTTGCTAGTCCACTATTTGGCTTCTAAGCAGGAGACAGGCACTCACAGATGCACATAGTATTGGTTTACATCTTTGTGAGTAGAAACAAACAGGCAAGGTTTTAAGTACTTAATAGTTCTCCTCATAGCTCAAGTTTAAATTATTTGAGTAATTACTCATAAGCAATCAACTTTTTAAAAATGCAAAAATTAAATTCTTACTTTCAAATCAGTTATTGTTCATGTTTGGGGATTGCTTTATTTGTTTTTAATGGGTTTGAGAAATTGTATCAGTGCTGATTTTCATTTAAACGGATGGCTATGAGATTTTTTAAAGCATGCCAAAAATCTGTTTGTACATCTCTCCAAGTTACCATATGATTCTTGAATTTGTAATGGTAAAATGTGCTCTTTATAAAAGTCATTATGTCTATTTTTAGACATTTCAGTGTTTATGAAGACATCCTAAACAACTACCTTTTATCTCAAGTCAAAAAAAAATCAGTGGTGATAAATTAAATGTAGCCATAATTCAGTGGAACTAGAAACATTTTAGATTTTGTCATCTGTGTCAATCCACTGCCTGGATCTGATGATACTGATGTTCTCCAAATGGTCATACAAGACCTGAGATTAGTGATACATCCTTTGCCATCACTCATTCACATTTAAATCTGTATTAAACACATATGGAACACAATACTGTGGCAGCATCTTGCCTGGAGTCTAGGAAATGCCCGCAGACGACTATAATACTGAGTCGGGTAGAGTACTTGCCAATAGAAACAAGCAAACCTAGAGGAGATGGAACTCCATCCTGGCTGGAAATGTGCTCAGAATGTTAACATTAGGTTCTATTGCTGCGTCTGCCATCCTCCTTCACATCTCAAAAACCCACCAGGTCTTTACTACTCACTTGATAAAATAAGGAACTTGTGGCAGCAGTGGCATGTCAACTGTGTTAACGGGGTTTGAATCCTGCTTCTGCTGTTTACTAGCTGTGTGACTTTGAGCAAATCACTTGAGGCTCAATTTCCCCATCTCCAAAATAGGGATAGTTAATTGATTCAATGTCATATGGATCAAACAAGAGATCATGTCAAAGGCTTTGATCTTGTGAACTTACCATGAAAAGATTGCTGCCTTGGAATCCTCTTCTGGGTGCCCTGAAAAGCTCACCACAGACATCGTAACTCAAGTCACCTATTCAGTTCAATTTTTTTACATGTCTTCATTGGAATAATTTATGGGAAAAAGAAAATAGTGAAATAAACAAGGAAGAAAGACAGTGACTAACCAGATGGAAAACACAAACCTGCCAGGTGTTATCACTGGCCATTGTCAAATGGAACATTGGGTTTCCTAGAATTGCATTCTCAGAAGTATGTTTTTTCAATGGATTTAAGGCCAGGTGCAGTGGCTCACACCTGTAATCTCAGCATTTTGGGAGGCCAAGGCAGGTGGATCGCTTGAGCTCAGGAGTTTGCGACCTAGCCTGCCATATCAGGCAACATGACAAAACTCAGTCTCTACAAAAAATACAAAAATTAGCCGGGCATGGTGGCACGCGCCTATAGTCCCAGCTGCTTGAGGGGCTAAGATAGGAGGATTGCTTGAGCCTGGGAGGTTGAGGCTGCAGGGAGCCGTGTTTGCACCACTGCACTCCAGCCTGGGTGACGGAGTAAGACTCTGTCCCTGCTTCCACAAAAAAAAAAAAAAAGATTTAAAATTACAGTAGAAAAGGCATATTGTGTAGATCTAAGGAACTTGGAATAGAACACCTAATCTGGAGGAAGGGCCCAATGGGGAAATCATGTAAATCCTCGTCTCAGAGGAGCTCTGTTTTTTGCCTTTTAAAATTGTGGTAAATTATATATAACACAAAATTTACCATTTTAACCATTTTTAAGTACAGTTTGGTGGCATTAAGTACATTCACATTGTTGTACAACCATCGCCACTATCAATTTCAGAACTTTTTATCATCTCAAGAAGAAACTCTGTACCCATTAAGCAGTAAGTCCAAAAGAGCTCTTGTTTTAAAGGGAAAGTTATTTCAGAGCTGGAAGGACCCTAGAGACTTTTCATCCAACCCCTCATTTGAATATGAGAAACCGAGACTCAGAAAGGTTGAGTTTTCTAAATCACCTAGCAAGTCACAAATTCAGGACTGAAATGCAGGTGTTCTCCCCAGTCCAGTTCTCTTTCTCCCATACTCAGGAATTATACTCTCTGACAATCTGCAAACTAGTGCATCTGATATTCCTTGAAACAATCACTTAGCATTTCTCCATGTTTTTATGCTACAGTAAGTACACAATTTTTCACTAGAATTGGGGTAGTAGATGCTAGTCTATAAAATCCCTTCAGCTCCCTTGAGACTCTGGCACTTTTACATTATATTAATTGTATAACATTTTAATGACTTTATTTTTTATCTTTTTGAGACAGGGTCTTACTGTGTCACCCAGGCCGGAGTGCAGTGGCATGATCTTGGTTCACTGCAGCCTTGACCTCCCTGGCTCAAGCGATTCTCCTGCCTCAGGCTTTGAGTAGCTGGGACCACAGGTGTGTACCACCACATACCTGGCTAATTTTTTTGTAGATAGGGGGTTTTGCCACATTGCCCAGGCTGGTCTCAAAGTCCTGGGCTCAAGTGATCTGCTCGCCACGGCCTCCCAAAGTACTGGGATTACAGGTGTGAGCCACGGCGCCTAACCTGACTTTATTTTTAAGAGGGTTTTCTCTATAATAATAATTATTACCATTTGTTGAGCATCAATGCTGTGTATTATACTAGGAATTTTACATTTGTGATCTTATTTTAGAAGCCTTAGAGCAACCCCTACAAATAGGTCATTTTTATTCTTATTTAACAGGTGAAGAAACAGGCTCAGGGGTCTAAGTTACTTGCCTACATTAATAGAGCTTAAAAGTGATAGAGCTGGATTCAAAGCCAGACCTGTTTCACTTTAAAGCCCCATCACTTTCCTGTGTGCCATGCTGCCCTCTTCTCTAGAGGGAGGAAAACAATCTTGGATTATTTTATTCTATCCTTAGGTAATGTCTTTCCCATGCCCATCTTCACCTGATAAAATCTCACCCATCCTTCAGAATTCACCTCAACCCCAACCTCTTTCATAATAATAGTACCAGCTAACATTCATTAAGTCTTTATTGTATCCAAGGCACTGTTATAAGTATTTTACATACATTATCTCATTGAATCCTTACAGCATCCTTATGAGGTAGATACTATTATTGCACTCATTTTACAGATGAGGAAACGGAGGCACATGGAGAATGTGTATTTACCTTTCCAGCTCTCCCCACCAGCATGCCTCTTGAGAACTCGGCAGATCCTTACGGCCCTTCTCTGCGCCATCTCAGTTATGTGTTAACTGTTATTTGTGTCCCCACCTCTCAAAAGCAGAAACATGGTTGTGTTAGTTTTGGTGTATGCTACCATCTAGCTGTTTCCTCTGCCCCCATTCAACTAGCTAGAATTATTTATTTAATTGAATAAGACAGTCACATGTATTGCTGAGCTGGGTCTAACTAGTCAAAAATACAAAAAGTTTTTCACTGAAAAATGGATTTGAGTCTTGCTGAAATTTCCAATTATTTTCTATTTGTGAATCCTTTCCAGAGTTGTTGCCTAGAACCATGATAATCATTATAAAAGTACATGTTATCTGAAGCAGATTTAGTGGTAGAATTTTGGAAGGAGGGTGTCAGGTCAAGTGCCTTTTTTCTACTCAAGCATTTAAACAGTTGCCAGAGTAGGAATCTATATAGTAAAGAATGCTATGGGGCTTTTTTCTTCATTTTTTGTATTGATTTTCCAGACACTTTAGTGTTAAACCATGCCAGAAGTGTTGCAGAGATGAATCACTATTACCCAAAGGCCGCCAGCCTCTTTTCCTTCTGACAGAAGGATAATTCCACGTGGATCAAATAAATACAGATGTGTAGTAATTAGTTCTATTCCCAGTGAGCCTATTTCCAACACACTAAAGATGTGAGCGATTATGGAACCTCACCCCAACAGCTTTTATCAATTTAAACTGCTAAACAACAGGATAGGTCATAACCCAGCCTGCTATTAATAATGTATTTATTATGTGCAACATTATAAATTAGGTGTATGGACTAGAAAAAAGAACACTTTTTAACAAGAATAATATGATCTTCCCCCAGAAGCATCATATGTGCCTGGCCACTCACCTGATGTACAGTCCCAAGGCAATCAAAAGAATAAAAAATCTCATCCGAGGAACAGCGGCCTACATCGTCAGCGGGCTCCTCCACAGAGATGATTTAGCTGTGGCCGATATGTTAGACATACCCATCCTGGGCTCTGAGCCTGAACTAGCTCATCTTTATAGTACCAAATCTGGAGGTAAACGTGTCTTTGACAGTGCCAATGTGGCAGTTCCTCCTGGAATATATGACATTTATAGTCAGCAACAGGTATGTGGGGTGGGCAAGTGAAGCTCTGTTCAAATATTTGAAACATCCTCTTGATCTTGGACAACTTCCAAGTCTTCTGGAGCCAGCTCTACCCAACGAAGGATAGGTGGAATAGTTGAGTTGATTTGAGGGAATCTACTTTATTTATTTTTGAGATGGAGTCTCGCTCTGTCATCCAGGCTGGAGTGCAGTGGTGTGATCTTGGCTCACTGCAACCTCCACCTCCCGGGTTCAGTGATTTCTGGCTAATTTTTGTATTTTTAATAGAGATGGGGTTTCACCATGTTGACCAGGCTGGTCTCGAACTCCTGACCTCTAGTGATCTGCCCACCTCAACCTTCCAAAGTGCTGGGATTACCAGTGTGAAGAACTACGCCCGGCCTGAGGGAATCTACTTTAGAACTTTGTGTTTTAAAGTATTTTCCTGTTAGTCTTGCAGAAATTGCTGGAATTTCCAAATCCTTTACTCATTTGGAATAAGCACTGTTAAAATGTATATATCATTTGGACTGATCTGCTATCAATATTTAATGCTTTAACATGGATTAATTCATCATCATATCAGCCAGTCATTAAATAGGATCCTAAGAAATAGGAGAGTCAGTTTTCATTAAAAGCAGTGGGTTTGGAAAACTCCAGTGAGTGATCCTCCCCACTGGGTCAGATTGCAGAGGGCCTGTGAAGAGAGGGCTGCAGACTTCCTTCGCTCTTCAGGGAGCGATCTAAAGGGAGGAGGGGAAAGATCTCAGAAAGGGGAAGTAAGGCAGCTCCAGGAATAAAACTGGGGAAGTAAAACAGCTCCAGGAATAAAACTATCTGTTTTTGGTTTTGCCTTGGACCAAGTGTGTGGCTATGCATTCTTCCAGCAGATAGTCAGGGCCTAAAACATTAGGAGAAATGTATTAGCCACTAGAAATGTTTTCTCTTTGAGTTAGCCCTGGCAGGTGTTCTTCCATTTAACTGCCATCTGTTTTCATAATAGAGAAAATTAAAAGACAAATGGCTGTTAACATTTCCTAACCTCTGTTTCAGTACACCTCTTGACCATTACTCTGAGCCAATCACAAATTATCCCCCCTACCCACTTCTTGGGAAATCAGAGAACCGTGCACAATGAGTCAGTTTGTGAGGGACGATATTTAGGGATCCCCTCCTACTCTCAGTTGCCTGGTCATGATGCTCTGCACCTCACAGCCACTGAGCTCAAAAATCTAGCCTTTCAACAAATCATACTTTGCAGAGATTAGTTTGAAGATACTATTAGCTTATTAAATTGCCCACAAGTATTTCACTCTTGCTAGAGTATTCTTGGGCAATTTTCATGGGCTCATGAAGGAGGTTTCTCTTAACGGTATCTCAACCTAGGAAAGTCGCAGGCAATTTTAGCAGAAGTGGAATAGAGAGGCTCCCCCTGCGCTGTTATATCACTTCCATTGTCATTAACCACCACTGGAATTTGAAGATAACAAGGCAGATTGCTTGACTCTGCTTCCCAGCAGAATATCTATCTGGTTGTTACACTTACTACAAGCGAAATACATTTTTAAATGATACTATTGCACACATGCACTATACATTAAACAACCTTCAAAACTTTAACATGTATATGCAATATTTATACTGAGTCTTGCCTTCATCTTCACTGAGGAAATCTCAGGCAATCTTTGCTATGAAATATTTCAGAACTGCGTATGTTGATTATAGTTAAAGATGCAGGCACATTTAATGCAGTAAAATCTCCCTCTAGTGCTGGTATTCAGAAGTATGACTAAAAACCTCCTTAGAGACATATCAGATTTGAGAGATGTCATTTGACCTATGGTATGTGCAAATTGTATAACAATAAACCAATATTTCACTTAAGTTCTACTCTACTTGTTTGGAAAACATACATCTGAAGTCATCAAGAATTAAAATACTCCACTGAGATTTTTCCAGATAGTGACTACCCTACCTAATCTATCTGAGCATGTCAGCATTTTGAATCTACAGATGGGGATGAATCAATAACACTGACTTTTTACCAATATGCATCATAAACTTAAAGCTGGTGAAAGAAAGCTGCAATTATTTTAACTTAGGTTATTAAGTATTTCTGACTTTCAGTTGGACTTTAGCAGTAATTATTTTTCTGCTCTTTACCAGGATAAAACGAATCACAGCTAAAAAAATTTATTACATCTTTTGAACAGATAGACTGAAACAGAAAAATGATAAATATTTAGAAATAGCATAAAGTCGTTTTGTTTAGGATTAATTTGTTTAAATCTAGCATGAACACAGTGAGCATTTCCTGTTTTGATCCATAAAGTAACTGTAAAAGTTCTCTTTCTGGAACATGTTCCACGGGAAATATTGACAGCTTTGGTTAAATAATCAAAAATGGCGATGCTATTTTAAAGCACTGTTCAATTTTCACTTAAAGATAGCACATAATTCTTTCCAGTGGTGCAGTCTTTACAATACTATTGATCCTTTTCATTACTGTAGGGGATCCATCAACAGATGCCCATTTATAGGATTCTCAGAAGCAACAAATAATAGGATTTGGAAGAAATAAATAATAATTCTGTTAGTAGTTGAAACCTCCAAACATATAATATATCTAAATATGCAATTTTTAAACAATCTATGCCAGAACACCTTTACTAACACTAGCAAAAGAATTTTATCTGATGTTAACAGGCCAAAGATCATTTCTACTTCTGCAAAGTGTGATCATAATACAGCAAAATACGATTAAATGTAAAATCTATATTCTCAACACATTAGAGAAATAAGGAAACAACTTTGAAGGCACATTTTAAAAACCTTCCTAGGCTGTGCTCATCACCATGTGGTTTGTAGACCAGAGTTCTGTCATTTAAACACCCAAATTATTACGAACTACTTGATAATTAGGGAGCTAAGATAATTTTAATTTTCACCCTCACTGAATACCCCATAGTTGTATGAGGTTTCCAGAGAACCCAAGTACAGCCATTTTGCTGTCTCTTCCACACTGCTGTGTAGTATAGTATCCCCAGGAAGATTTGCTGGACAGATACAACCCAGAAGAACAGATCAGGACTTTAATCAAAATAACTTTAATCTGATAGCTCCAAACCTCAACAGAACTGTAAACCATGAGTCCTTTCACACTCTTCAGTTAAAAAAAAAAAAATTGTGGGCAAAGAGAACTGATCAAAAAAGAGGATAAGAGTCTCACAGAGTCCTTCCGTACAGAAAACCATAGCCAAGAACGGCATGGGAGGGCTCGCGAGACAGAATTTTGTTGCTTTCTGGGAAGTATAGGCTGGAAAGTCTGATAGGAAGACAAGAGAGATAAATCGTTTTGTAATCTAATGAGGTATTTTTCTCCCAGGCTCTGCCAGGAGAGTATTACTTATAATTAAGTCATCTTGCTATAGACTTTTATCTGATTCAAACTCACCCCAAATGGCTTATTGACTGTAAGGAAAATGGCTTCTATTGCTCCTCTTCTGACTTCTTTCTCCACTTCACCCTTCTCCACCTCTCTGTGGGTTGGGATAGGCAGCACAGTGAAGAGGTCATGAGCATAGGTTTTGGAGTCAAAGCAACTTGAATGGAATTCCTACTCTGCTACTCAGTGCTGTGTGATTGTGGGCAAGTTATTTAAATGAGCGGAACCTTAGTTTATTTACATATAAAAGAAAACTAATAATTGAGTCCACCTCATAGATTATTGTATTAAATGAGAAAATTCATGCACAGAACTGAGATGAGCCAAAGGCCTGTTTCCTACTGAGAGTTCAGTTATCTTAGAGATCATCATCATCATTATTCTGATACTTGAGCTTGGAGTACTGTTCTGTCCCTTAAACTCCCATGTGTTTGAGCCCAGTTCTTGAGGAAATGTTTCAAATAAAATGTCAAGTAGGTGTGTATTCCAGGAAGGTTGCTTTCACAAATGTTTTATCACCTTTATCTGTCTTCTTGTATAATATACTTGTTTATATTACACATATAATAAACTCGGCCAATTGGCCAGCCAAACAAATGTATTTCTTGTACATTAATGAGGAAAAAATTAAATATTTTATAGTTTATAGCAGTGAAAAGCTCAACAAATCCTCAAACAGTTAAAGTTTTCAAGACTATAACTCTTTATAGTCTTGAAACAATTAAAACATCATTTGAGGAATCAATAAGTAAATGCATAATTCTCCGAAAAAGAAAGAAAACAATATCAAGATTCAATTACAGGTATTCAGGGATTGTTTCTTTTGCCTTCAAAAGCCAGCAAAATGGCCGGGCGCGGTGACTCAAGCCTGTAATCCCAGCACTTTGGGAGGCCAAGACGGGCGGATCACGAGGTCAGGAGATCGAGACC
This sequence comes from Colobus angolensis palliatus, assembly GCF_000951035.1. Classification (NCBI taxonomy): domain Eukaryota; kingdom Metazoa; phylum Chordata; class Mammalia; order Primates; family Cercopithecidae; genus Colobus; species Colobus angolensis. The sequence continues at coordinate 3,743,767 of NW_012115043.1, read as the reverse complement.
ATCCTGGCTAACACGGTGAAACCCCGTCTCTACTAAAAATACAAAAAAAAAAACTAGCCGGGCGAGGTGGCAGGCGCCTGTAGTCCCAGCTACTCCGGAGGCTGAGGCAGGAGAATGGTGTAAACCCGGGAGGCGGAGCTTGCAGTGAGCTGAGATCCGGCCACTGCACTCTAGCCCGGGCGACAGAGCAAGACTCCGTCTCAAAAAAAAAAAAAAAAAAAAAGCCAGCAAAATGATAATTTCAGAATTTCTCATAAATAAGACTGTGCTTTTAAACATGTCTTTGGTCTCATTGGTTAATGGTTTCTTCACATCATATTTATATCACTTTAAACTTCTTTAATCTGTCTTAATAACTAGAAGATAACCAAATGAACTGACCATTAGAAGTAAAGACACATGAGAAGTACAGCAACTAAGTTAATACAATAAAAAGGAATCCCAGGAAATGAACTATATTAAATGTAGCTGTGTCTTCGGCCCCACAGATGATAGAGCAGCTGAGTCAGCTGATAACTGATCACCTGCAAATACAGCGCTGGCTCTTTAAAATGGACTCTGAGTTCCGAGGAAATGGCACTGCATTTTGTGATATTCCTTCCTACCTAAAGTGCTACAAATGGGTGCTAAAGGAGAGTAGCAGATATGGCCTTGAAGACTGGAGAAAGAAATGGGCACAAGTGAGTATTCAATGGTGACTTAAACCCGCAGTGTCTGCGAACAGTTAGGGGATGAAGCAAAAAGTTCACCTAAGAGATGAAAGTACTTTCCTCTCTACTTAGCTCTGTCACCTGCCAGCAGTGCCTTTCTTGGGACCTTTTTCCTTATATACACAATGAATGGGGATTGACTGAGTTCTTTTCTTTTTCTTTTTTTTTTCTTTTTTTTGAGATGGGGCCTCACTTTGTTGCCTAGGCTGGAGTGCAGTGGTAAAATCAGGGCTCACTGTAACCTCTGCCTCCCTGGCTCAAGCGATCCTTCCACCTCAGCCTTCTGAGTAGAGGGGACTACAGGCATGCGCCACCATGCCTGGCTAATTTTTTATATATATATATATATTTTTTTTTCTTGAGACAGGGAGGGGCTCCTTATGTTGCTCAGGCTGGTCTCGAACTCCTGAGCTCAAGCAATATGCCTATCTCAGCCTCCCAAAGTGCTGGGATTACAAGTATGAGCCACAGTTTGGGTTATTTTCAGTGTTTCTTCTCTGGGCCCTAAAAGTCCTCATTCACATCTTGAAATTGATTATGATAATTAGGAAGTAATTTTTTATCACATTCTGGTATCATTACAAATCTTATAATTTGCCCTAAGTGTTTCTTGATCATGTGCTTCTAACAACTGTTGTTATTAAGCTAGCTGTATTTTATTACGAGATAGAAATTCTATTAGTGAATGGTTGTCACCTGGAAGCGAATGTATAATAGCATTCTGTCAGCAGTCATATGTTTTTGAAGACAATTCAAGGAAATTTATGTAACTGCTGATCCCTGTGAGATGCTGAGAAAATAGTACATTCCAGCCAGAAAATCTTCCAGCAAAAGCTGAGCTGTAGGTAAGAAGTCTTAGCATGAATGGACCTGTATAGATTTTTTACATGCACATTTGTGAAGGGATGAATCGTACAACCTTTTAGTCCATTCCAAATTTGCTTAATTAAAGTAATTTTATATGGTTTAATATATAAATTAAACCTGCCATTCTAAAACTATCTTGCTATGCATCCAGAAATCCCCAGACTTGCCTGACTTCTCTTAATCCCAAATCTCTGTTTTGGCTGACCTGCTGGTTGAAGCATAACTGATTAGGAAAATCTCAACGCAAATTCCCTTAACTGGTTCCTTCCCTACCAGCATACATAGCAGTGGGCTGTGCAAAGTGATTTGCGTCTGCTTTGCACATCCCACTACGGAACTATATGAATCAAGACACAAGTGATAGAGAGGGAGGGGCACACTGGAGGGAACCACATTATTCTTGGAAAGTGGAGTGATGAATAAATCTAGAGAACAGTCAGGAGAGAGAGTTCCCTTTGACAAATGTGACTGGTTTCCCCATGATCTATTCTGGGCTTCGTTTCTCTCTTCTATCAGTAAATGGACTAAATGCAGTACCTGTCATGGCCAGCTTTTTACATATTATTTAAAGGATACTAAAATGAATTACTCTTCTAGATAAATATAAAACAAAGAAAATGTATTTAATTTTGAGGCCCATAGAGATTTCCCTGATATTCTCTTTGAACTAGATTTTATTTCATATTGTATAGGTTTTTTTTAAAAGCAACATTGTTAAGATGAAACCATAAAAATACGGCTTTTTTATTTAAAACATTGAAATGTTAATGTGCAAAGTATGTGTTGGCTTCAGTATTTCAAACCAATAATTTTTAAGGAATTCTGTTGATATTAGACCATGATAAATTTGAAATGTTTGACTTTAAAAAATATTTAAAATACTGACATTTGTCTGCATTGTATTTAGAAGCCTCACTATGCATTATTTAAATTTCAGTTATTTTAAACCGTAGCATTTTTAATTGGCACCAAATACATTTGGCACTGTTGTTAATGTTATTAAATGGAAAGCTCTTGAGTAATTATAATCTATCTAAATCATTTTTTAAAACTTAACAAGAAAAATATAATTATTTGGAAATCTCTTTACAGTCTGAAGCCAGTGCTTAGCCATGATCTGAAGCCAAAAATAAAAATAAAGTAGTTCTGAAAAGGTGCCTCTTTTTTTTTTTTGTAGGAGCCTATTGACATTCTTTTGCCTTCAAAGTGAAATCATATTCAGAGTGGAGGTGAGCTGCAGCCTCCATTGAGTGTAGCTATTGAGAATTTAGGATTAGAATTCTCCTTTGTTCCAGAAGACCATGGTAATGGTGCACATTTAGACATCAAAGCATTACTTTACGAGCACAGGCATGTTTTAATGTCCTATTACAGTTTGTAGACCTGTTTCTTTTGATAATGAAGATGTTGTGTCATCAAGCCTAGCCTGGCACATACAAAACATATGCTGGCAGGTTATTAAAAATTTCAGCTTCTTGATGAAAGACTATCCTGCAGGCTAAGAGTCCAGAGAAAGACTCCATTCTGGGAGAATTATTAGAAATGAGAATATGACTGTAAGCACTAAATTATGTTAATACTTACAAATAGCATCATTTGCATAGCAGTTTATGATACGATACCATGATTTTTCTCATTGGTATGTTGTAGGCAACAGATTAAAAACAGTGCTGTTTATGGAAGTTTGAACTCCTGAGATTCTCTTTCATCTTATGCAGATACTGGTTTTAGATGTAGACAGGATTCAGTGTAGACTCAAGTGTCTAGTATAAAGATCAGCGGGGCTGGGCGCAGTGGCTCACGCCTGTAATCCCAGCACTTTGGGAGCCAGAGGTGGGTGGATCATGAGGTCAGGAATCCTGGCTAACATGGTGAAACTCCATCCCTACTGAAAAAATACAAAAAAATTAGCCAGGCGTGGTGGCAGGTGCCCGTAGTCCCCGCTACTTGGGAGGCTGAGGCAGGAGAATGGCGTGAACC